>NC_090836.1:7590000-7897500 GCF_028021215.1 Eschrichtius robustus | reverse complement strand
ATCTCTTAAGTTTGGCTTTTACCACTTTATTGCTTCATTCCCTCTACACACAGCACTCCCCCCCACCACCACCACCCACCTCGTATAACCCTCCTTCCTTCCTTCCTTTCCTTCCTTTTATGGGATTTTTGTGTGTGTTTAGGCCCTGGATTTAATTTAGTTGGATCGGACTGTAGTAATAACGTTTCTGTACGTTTGCCCAGAGGCCTTCAGCTAATGGGTGTATTCTTCACAGGCCAGTAAACAGATGAATAAACCAGCATGCTGTCTCGCATTCCTGTCTCCCTTCTCTTTCTTTGCATTCTACCCATCATCCCCTGATTGGAGACCTCTTTTGAAAACGAACATTTTCCTGGATGTCTCAGACATTAGATCGCCTACATTAAGTCGCTTCTTCACCTGCCAGTCAATTCCATGGAGGACTTTCCTGCATCCTCGACCCGCAGGAGATCCACCCTGTGTTGGATGAGCATGTGGGCTGCTGCCCAGGGAGTTTTTCCCCAGGGCCAGCGAGAACCTCGGAAGAGTCTAGGCTCACATCTCTGGATGGCAGTTGCTCATTCCTGACCATGGGTGCTGACTTTGACTTGATGTAATTAAATGATAACCACCAATGAGAAAAGTAAATCAGAAGATCTCTAAAACTGGGGGTCCAAGCGGAGACTCTGAAAACAAACAGGGACTTGTGCTAGGAGGGGCCACCAGAGCTGCCATGAACAAGAAATCAACCCAAGTACTTTCAAGTAACCGGCATTCCTGAATGACCAAGAAAGATTACATGGTGGTTTCTGCTCTTCTGCCAGCTCCTGCCGTGCTTCCTTGCTTCCTCTCCCTTCCTTCCTTCCGAGGGCCTGCTCGCTGCCTGCCTGCTCCCTCTGCCTTGCTCTGAACATTTTGTTCCTGTTTTTACTGCCCTAACTTCAGACTCCCCCTTGAGACCCTAGGAAAGCGCCCCCTCCTACTGCCTGGGGAGGCTTTCCTAAGCTACAGTCTCTGGCTGGGAGCACATTGAGGTCATTACTGTCCCTGCCAAATGACTGGCCTGAGTTCAGTTTCTCCATCTGTCTGTGCTTCACGGAAAACATGAGTGTGGCCCTAGGCTCTCTGTTGTATGCCCTGCCTTAGTTCTGCTTTGCGTCTGCTTTTGTCTCTACCCCCACCCCTGCCTCCCTGCCTTTTCTTGCCCTGGCTCTCCCCAGACATCTGTTCTGTAGCCTCTGCACTCTCATTGTGGAACAGACGGGAAAAGATCAAGTTCTGGACAGATCCGATCAGGAAGAGCCGGGTTTTGCACACAGATTTGTTCTGGGGACTGACCAGAACCCATGTATCTCAGAGATGGAGCACGTATAGCTTCCTAAGAGAAACCAGAGGTGCTATATGCTTATTTCTGACTATGTCCATAGCTCTCCCTTCCTCGTGACAGCTTCCTTCCTTCCCTCCTTCCTGCCTTCCTTCTTCCTTCCCTCCCTCCCTCTCTCTTCCTTCCTTCTTCCCTTCCATCATTTACTCTCTTCTTTCTTTTGGTCTGTAATCCATTAATACTATCTGCTCTGTCTACCTGTACACTTCTCTAATTTAGCTCGTCAGGGAAATACAAAATATAGACTAAAGAAGCTAACAGATAACTTGAAATTTACACACTGCGAGGGCACATAAGGGCAACCATTCTTCAGATTTGAAGTTTCTGTAATTCAAGTTTATTCCTCCGAAGTGGAGATGTTGTAATGGTCTAAGCACTAGAGTTTCTAGGAATAAGAGTGAAGACAAAGTTTTTATAGCTCCTGGATCAGAGAAAACATTATATACATATTACGTGACATGGAGGAAAGTACTGATGGAAAATAAGGCAAGCAGAATGAACTTGGCTCCCAGTTTTCTTTGGGCTTCTGATAGCATTTTTGTCCTTAAGATTCCAGAAACCAAGATTCTTAATATAAGCGTCAACAAAGACAAAAGGCAACACAAGGCTGGAATCTCCTCTCATGGAGCTCCTCCACATTTCAAAAAGATGAGGGTTCTATATTCCTTAACTTTTCCTAAGACAGCAGCCCTCCTCTTGGACAAAACTCATGTACTGTCTGTTTGCTTGGATGTAGCAATATATGAGATTCTCAAAGGCGCGTGACGGGGGCGGGGGCTGGTGGGAGAGTCAAACGCGGAGGTCAAGAAAGAGGCAAAGAAAAAAGAGAAACATAAGGATACAAAGAGGGGCTTCTCTGGTGGCGCAGTGGTTAAGAATCCGCCTGCCAATGCAGGGGACATGGGTTCAAGCCCTGGTCCAGGAAGATCCCACATGCCGCAGAGCAGCTAAGCCCGCGAGCCACAACTACTGAGCCCGCGAGCCACAACTACTGAGCCCGCGCACCTAGAGCCTGTGCTCCGCAACAAGCAAAGCCACCACAGTGAGAAGCCCGTGCACCACAATGAAGAGTAGCCCCCGCTTGCCACAACTAGAGAAAGCCCGTGCACAACAGTTAAGACCCAATGCAGCCAAAAAAAATTTTTAAATAAATTAAAAAAATAAACAAAAGGATACAAAGAAATTTTTTAGTGTGGAATTCTAAAAGGACAAAAGTGAGAGGGGCTTCCCTGGTGGCGCAGCGGTTGAGAATCTGCCTGCCAATGCAGGGGACATGGGTTCGAGCCCTGGTCTGGGAAGATCCCACATGCCGCGGAGCAACTGGGCCCGTGAGCCACAGCTACTGAGCCTGTGCGTCTGGAGCCTGTGCTCCGCAACGAGAGAGGCCGCGACAGTGAAGAGGCCCGTGCACCGCGATGAAGAGTGGCCCCCGCTCGCCGCCAACTAGAGAAAGCCCTCGCACAGAAACGAAGACCCAACACAGCCAAAAATTAATAAATAAATAAATAAATAAATAAATAAATAAAAGATTGTTATTAAAAAAAAAAAACAAAAGTGAGAAAGGGGGCTAGAGGAACGATTCCAATATGGAAGATAGCCAGAAAAATAGATTCTGGGCGCGTGACTGGGGAGGGGGCCGGGGAGCTGCTCTTTAGGTAAGAAGGAACCCAAGGAGAAAGGGAGGCCGGGGCCAGAACGTGGCGCACGGAAGAAAGGCATATATGAGCGCCAGCCAACCCTTCAAGGGATCAGCATCAATGTGGTCATAACCTCTGGAATGAGGGTGTGAGTGGCTGCGAAGCCCCATCCCCCTTCTCCTCCCAGCCTCATATTGTAGCACAGCATCAGACTTCTCGAGCCCGGCTTTCTCCCTCCCTCCCTCTCTCTCTCTCTCTTCCTCGCTCTCCCTCATCTCATTGTTTCAGAGTAGGCCAAATTTGAAGTCCTTTCCAGGGAGTGGCCCTGTTCATCTTACTCTCCAGCCAAAGTGGAACAGAGTGAGAAGGAGAGAGACACATTCAACAACCAAAGGACTCGGTGGAAAGAGCAGAGAACCATAAACAGTGAGTTGTTTTGATTGTCTAAAACCCTAAATAGACAGGGGTAGGGAATGTGTGTGTGTGTGTGTGTGTGTGTGTGTGTGTGTGTGTGTGTGTTTTGAAGGGCTGGAAGAGGGCAATGGGGAATGCCACTGACTTAGAACTGAACAGACATCCCAATTATCCATGGAATCCCAATGAGGAGACACCAAGATGAGCAGATGATATTAAAAAGCCACAGATTTCAAAACAGAAGATTAGACACTAGGGTTGAAAGAGGCCACGGGGTGGGGGCCGTCGTGAACCATTTAGAGGATAAAATTTCCTCTGACTTGGTAGAAAAAAAGGAGAGAGAATAATGGCAGATGATCAAAGAGTAGAATTTGAAGGAGAAATGTTGAGTGAAAGAGAGGAAGGGTCTGAGACTTACGGGGCACTAGGAAAGTTCCTGGGAAGATGCAGAGACAGAGATCCTACAGATATCCTTGCCTGGAACTGAAATCTCTACTCTCCCCACCCACCTGTCAGATATGCTGCTTTTGGGACCCAAAGTGGTGCTGTTTCTCACTGCACTCATCATTCCCTCTGGTGAGTCCCTACCTTTTTTTTCTCCCTAAAATGTCAGCTCCTCAGATGTGGGTGGAGGTGTATGTTAGAGAGTGGATGGAATGAGGCTGAAGGGGAGTAGGAGGAGAGATGCTTGCTATTGAGCTCTAGAATTGCCATTAAAGAGAAGAACACAGCGAGTTCCCTGGTGGTCCAGTGGTTAGGACTCGTCACTTTTCACTGCCGTGGGTTCAATCCCTGGTCGGGGGAACTAAGATCCCGCAAGCCGGGCAGTGAAGAAAAAAAAAAAAAAAAAAAACCAAAGGATAAAGAAGCTGATATATACAAATGCATACACAAACATATAAGGACCACCTCACAAGAAACTCAAGTTTAAACCGTGAAGGAAAACAGTGGGAATATATACACCTAGGAAACACTAGTACCAGCCTACACACAAGCTGATTCACATGCACACAGAAAATATGTTGCCACATCTATACACAAATGAAAAATGATCTTCACAGATTTCAAAGAATCAAACTAGAAGACTGACCACAGAAAGTGAACCTTGGCTTTCAAAAAATCCTACTCTTTTTTTTTTCTCATTCGGCCAAATGCAGACTGTGAGATGATAATTTTTGGCCTTGTTCAGTAGTGCAGTTAAGAGGGGTTGGCTGTGGGGACAGAAGGATGGGATATCAGAAAGTCTGCTGGCCTTGTGTGTGGATCAGGGCCCTACCCCTTCTGGCTGGCCTGAGGGCAAGAGGGCCTCCTGAGTCAGGGCATAGCAGAGCTCGCCTTTGTTCTCAGGAATCTGCTCTCTTTGAGTGTTCCCTAGTCTGTGTGTAGCACTAACGGTCTGAGTACTTTTATATTGAGCTATAACAGAAATAAAACACTGGAAGATAAAGTACAATTTTCCCATCATTTTCTGGTTCATCTTATACAAGCTTTACGGGGTATAGAGCTGGACTCATTCACATACATTTTCTCCTTCCTTTGATACAGACTGGACACCCCTAGGGGTCAGCAGCCAAAGAGGAGGTAGGTGAACCCTTGGAACTGGGCTCTGATGAGGTTCTTATTAGGACAATGTAGCTGAAGGGTTAGAGTTCAAGAATTTGTAATACAACACAGAGATGCATTGCCAAGGTGTGGGAAATAATAGGATCTAATTCACTAGTTCAACAATCCTATTATCCTGGTAACTGCCTGGTGGTCCAGTGGTTAGGACTATAAGCTTCCACTGCAGGAGGCACGGGTTCGATCCCTCGTCGGGGAACCAAGAGCCCATTCATAAAATTCTTGTTCTCTCTTTTTTTTTTTAAATTTTATTTATTTATTTATTTATTTGTGGCTGTGTTGGGTCTTCGTTTCTGTTCGAGGGCTTTCTCTAGTTGCGGTGAGTGGGGGCCACTCTTCATCGCGGTGCGCAAGGCCTCTCACTATCGCGGCCTCTCTTGTTGCGGAGCACAGGCTCCAGATGCGCAGACTCAGCAACTGTGGCTCACAGGCCTAGTCGCTCCGCAGCATGTGGGATCTTCCCAGACCAGGGCTCGAACCCGTGTCCCCTGCATTGGCAGGCAGATTCTCAACCACTGCGCCACCAGGGAAGCCCCTCTTGTTCTCTTTTGAACTACTGAAATAACTTTCCCCAAACCTTCTCTATGTCCATCTCATTTCCACTCCCTTGGAAAATGCCCACAGATCCTAACAGAAAACATTTTCCTAACCATGTAATAGTGGAGAAACTAAAATGCAGACATAAGAAGTCTTCCCAGCACCAGAGCAACTGTGGCACAATCAGACAGAACCCAAAAGTTCTGGCTTCCAAAGGGCCACTTCCTTCAGCTTGATGAAGGATACTCTAATCAACATTCCCAGGCTGCCTCCAGGTATCTAACATAAGTTCTCTTGCTTTTCCCAACCCCTGAGAGCACTGCAGTATGCAACCTGTTAATGGGTCAGAAACCAAATGAGTGGGTCACAACTGGGGCTTTTAATGAGTTAGGATAGACTAAAATAAAAATAGAGTACACTGCAAGTACATTACCAGAGTAAAGTATTATCTTATTAAACTTGTTTCAGTTTTCTTTGTGTATACTGAGGCACAATATCATTCCTTACTGTGCATCCTGGTAGAGAAGCTAAAATATAGAAAAGCTTTTTTTTTTTTTCTCTGTTGTGGCTATGGAGGTCTGAATCCCTACGTTGCTGAACCTAGGTCATAGTCAGCAGTAGCAAAACTAAAAATCCAAATTCCTTTCTTTGGGCTGGTTAAGGTCCAGTCCTATTTTATGATTTGTGATGCAGAGATAGTACAAGAGATGATGAAAATGTTCCTTCAGGGAACACTCACGAATCCTTAATAAAGCATTCAGATGGTGGTAGCTCATGGAAAAGATGGGTAAACTGAGGAATATATGGAAAACTAGTACTCTGCCTGAAATTCTGAGGAGACAGCCAGGATACTCTCAAACCCTTTGCTCGTGCACTGCTCCCTCTGTTTCTGTGCGTGTTTGGACTGGAATGTAGCTGGAGAGAATGGGAAACAGGGCAGGATAGGGCTGCACCCCGGGGAGAATCCACTCCCTTCTTACAGCCTCTGGAATGGTTCAGGTCAGTGGCTTTTCAAATATCCTGTGGGACTAGAGCAGACTTGAATTCCTTTTATCAAAATTTGTTCCGGAAGACAAAAGCTTATACTGAGTGTTAAAGATGAAGCTGTTGTCAGATCTGATGACCTTCTATCCGGAATTTTTTTTAAAAGGATGAGGTAAGGAATAAGCAGGGGAAATTCCTTCAAAATGTTTTGTGTATTGCTTCTAGCGCAAGGATCAGTAACTCTGACATGCTTTATAAAAATGCTATTCTCACCAGATTTTAAATCTGACATTTGTCAGCGGACCTCAAGGCAAACTGTGATTTTGCTGACCTCTAGTGGGTAAAACAGATTATGACTATAAGCCATTTACAATGAAGGTTAATTACAGGTGGGATGTTTAACAAACATTTAGTTCTTCACACTGCTTTGTTATGTTGCTTTTTAAAGCAGAGACTATTTGTTTCAGGAATTGCTGTTAGTTACAGTTTCAGGTACAGTTTTCTTAGTTTATCCAAATAGCTTCCACCTTAAGACCTGGACCATTTTTATTTCTTCCCCTCTGGCATTTACTTTCCAAGGACCAACAACAAGGCATTTCCTCTCCCCTCTCTTTATCTCACTTATCACTGAGCATCAGAAAACTACCAATGTTACTTTTGTGAACACTCTTTTGTGGAAAGCCTATCATCAGACTGATATTCAATTACATCCAAATTATGAATATCAAGATCACAGTCTGTTTGAAACAGATTCAGACAGAACGAACTTATGGTTACCGGGGGGGAAGGGATAGCTAGGGAGTTTGGGATTGACGTGTACACACTGCTACATTTAAAATGGATAATCAACAGGGACTGTATACTGTATACAGGGAACTCTGCTCAATATTAAATAACCTAAATGGGAAAAGAGTTTGAAAAAGAATAGATACATGTATATGTATAAGTGAATAACTTTACTGTACACCTGAAACTATCACAACATTGTTAATCAACTATACTCCAATATAAAATAGAAAGTTTTTAAAAATCACCGTCTGTTTGAGAGAAACAATTTTCATTTTAAATAAGTATCGCAAAGAGGTCATCAATCCATTATAATTATTAACAAGCTCTATGACCTTGTGTGAGTTATTTATTCTCCTGGTCCAGAGTTTTACCATCTGTAAAAGCAAGTACATAGTAATCCCAAATTAGCTGTATTTGTTATTATATGCTAGGATGAAGAAGTCATTCTTGCAGTCCAACGCTTAACCAAAGTCTAACCGAGAAAGGGTGTGCCTGTGGTGGACTGTCTAATGGCCATGTAGTTCATTAATTCCTCTAAATAAGGAGCACACAGGGAGAAGGACTCTCTAGGGTTAGGACTGTACAGGTATATTCATGGAAGTAGGAAAGTGTGACATTTGTTTGGGTTACAGGGGGAAAGGACTTAGGCTGGGAAGCAAAGAAAGAAAAACACTTCGGGATCTTACTATGAGTCTACTGTGCTTGTCAATTTCACTTACTGGGAGTGCAAGGGTAGGGGTGGGGGACAGAGAATGCTCAGAAAATGTTTCCCGATTGTTTTTATGCAGATGATGTGACTCCAGTGACTCCAGAGACATTCACAGAAGATCCTAGTAGGATACTCTTTTGTTTATTTCTTTGCTTTCAAACTGGGGATAGAAGGGTTGAGGTCTGTACATCCTTCCTTAAAGGAAGACTAGAACAGTACCCCTACATACAAACCTTCAAGTTGCGAACTTTCAAAGATTTGAACATTCTCATGTCCAATCACCTAAGTTAGTTCTCATGTCTGGCGTACATTGTCACGTGTGTGCATCCTCTACAAGTGGATGTGCTTTTGTGTACTTTACTGTACGGTACTGTATAGAGTACAGTAGTACAGTATCTTTATTTCAAGCCCAGGATGTCCAGAAGCAAGCGTAAAAGCAGCAGTGATGTAGCTGGTACTACTGTACTTTTCAAGGTACTGTACTGTAAGATTAAAAATGTTTATTTTTTGTGTTTGTTTTTTATGTATTATTCGTGAGAAAAGTATTATAAACCTATTACAGTACAGCACCACATAGCCGATTGTGTTAGTTGGGTACCTAAGCTAACTCTGTTGGACTTACAAACAAATTGGACTTACGAACGTGCTCTCGGAACGGAACTCATTTGTATGTAGGGGACTTGCTGAGGTTCAGAGCTCTGTTGTCTATCTTAGATGCCACCGAGGGCTTAAACATGCCCCATCTTTTTATCGCCCCCTTATATTTTCCCCAAGAGTCCACATTCTTTCACTTCAATCTTGCCTCCTTTTAGATCATCATCCTTTCATCCTGCTCCTCTTTGCTACTTTTCCGACTTGCATTTTTCATTCCCTATGTTGTATCTTTGCAGACCTGGTGAATGATCCTGCTACAGATGAAACAGGTAGGTTTCACTCCTGCAGGTATGTTTCATCTCCTTAAAGATGGCATGATTCTTGTTAATATTCACAATTATTTATTCCAGCTCTTGAATTGATCGTGTATTTTTATCACAGGGAAAGGGATGTTGTTCAGTGACAGTGGGATAAAAGGAAAGAATCCTCCTAGTCCTCTAAAAAGAGGAAGCAAAGTGGAGTAATAGCTTAAAAAAGCATGAATTAAGGTCTTCCAAAAATTAGTATAATGTCAACAGGCCAAATAATATTCAAAAAATATTTAATTATTTTCAATTAACTTTATTCCCTTGGACATAATACACAAACCCAGCCATAGTCTTGACTTTGTCCTGTTATCTATATTCTTCCCTCTTGCCTTCTGCCTTCCCCTTTGCCCATTCGAAACCCTCCTCACACCGCTGTTTTGTGCCTTTTCAGTTCTGGCCGATATCAAGCCTCCCACAGATGACCTGGGTAAGTTCAGATCTGGGATCCCAGGGCCACCGGGCCCGTTCTGGTCTTTCCCTATCCCCCATGACAGAAGGCAGTATGGCTGGTGAAGGATCCTAATTAGGGCTACCATTTTATGTAGCACATTTGTCCAACAGTATAATTTAAATTAAAGACATTTTTGATCCCCTAACAAGCAAGAACTGCGCAAGGGGTTTGATACACAAAATACCAAGACTTGATTTTTCTCTCCAAGTTTCTGAGACTGGATGGGTAAAGGCAAGACAAGGGTGAACAAAACTGATTTTCTTCTAGATATCTTTTATCTAGTAGACAAGATAGACAAAGGAATGGATAACCTTATTCAGTTTTACAAATGCTATAATCAGGATAAGCAAAAGAAGCTGTGGAAGACTCAAAGAGTCCTTGACTATACTTTGTGTTGGGAGTTGGGAAAGGCTTTTATGGAAGGCATATTGACTAGGTTGATTCTTGAAAGACAAGTGAATAGAAAGGGGAAGAGCTTTTAGGTAAAGAAAACAATATGGGCAAAGGCTTAGAATGGAAATGAAAACCAATCAGAGAATAGTGCATGCAAAGGAAGGTCCTAAGCAGATTCTTGAACTGGAAAACCAGCGAGAATGCTTTTGCCTAGTCCCAATAAAATATGATGGCCTGAACTACATTAGAGGTAAGGGAGAGAAATGAGCTGTCAGTGAGTAGGGATTGTTGAGATGATGTCCAGTTTTCTATTAGGTAGATGGTAGCTATTGGGTGGATGGTGGCACCAATGTGAATTGGTGAAGGGGAAAGATAAGGCAGTTTGAGATATGGAAGGATCTTTTCTTAAAAAAATCCATGAACTCTTCCACAAAATGGCAGTTGGATTTGTAGGTCTTGAGCTTATTAGGAGAAAGATCTGGGCTAGACATATAATTTTGAGAATTCTCAACATATAAACCTGTAATTGAAACCATGGGATAGGTATAGCATTCTTCCTATGGTATCCTATAAGCAACGCTTCCAAAGACATTTTTACAGATAACTCCCGTGGTTAGTCTATTTCCTCAAGACTCATCTTACTCCTTGACTTATTCTCCATTTTACAAACTTCGCTGGTATTTAACTTGCCCCTAGGTTAGGGCTGGATATGACTATGACCCTTGCTATTCTTTACCAAATAACTTTTATCCAAGAACCCATGATGATGTATCTAGAGCTTCCACAGCAGGATAATAATCTTTTCTCCCCTTAGCTCTCGGATGACGCTCTTCTGAGCATGGCTCGTTGCCTTGTGTTTCTACTAAGTTTGCCTCTTGATAGAAACAAAGATATTCTCAATACAATGAGCTTCTCAACTCTCTAGGAGAGAAAGGAGAAAGACAAAACTCATTTAAAATCATGTTAAATCTCTTCCATTGTGTGGATCAAAACACCCCATTATGGGTTTTCTTTTAGAAGTTGTTAAAAAAGAGTTATTAATTCATCTATTTATGGGTGCCCCAGGTGGGTCTCAAGTAAGGCAACATGACAGTTACAGGGCAGTGACTTCTAGAAGCAGTAATAACTGAATAAAATTTTTGCCTTCTAGCCTCGCCCGATAAAAATACCACCACAGGTATGATTGTCTTTTGCATGTCTTTTTTTAAGCTTTTTTTTCCTTCCTGAGAATTCCTTGTCCTTGTTCTTGGGAGGATACTTGATACATCTTCTAGTTTATTTCCAATTCTTTCTCAAAGCGTATTTGTAGTACTCTTCATTATCCTCCCACCCCACCCCACTGTTTTACGAGCTCCTGTTCTAAAAGTCATGGGAAAAAGATGGGACCACTGTTGCATGGTCCCAGACCAGTCCTCTCCCTAAACTACCTTTGGACACTATTTGTTGGTTAGTGGGTTGGGAAGTGACTGCAAGGACTCCATATTACTGCAGATGTCATGCTTTCTCTAATGTACTGATAATTCTGATGTGCAGATAGGGTTGAAAACCACCAGAACAGAGAAATAGTGACCCACCTTAGAATTCAAATTCTTCAGAATGGGACTGCTAGCATTTGATATTTCATGTTACCACCTGTATAACCCTAGAAGGATTTTTTTCCTAGAAGAGACCTCAGGGACTATTTTAACCCACTTTCCTTCCAGGTAGGGAAGCACCTAAATTTCATTTTTTAGCCAACTTCTATTATTGCTTTGTTTTGGTGACAGGAAGAACATGCCCCAACTTACAGTGATCCTCTGTAGAGATTACTTTGTAGGTTTTCCCCAACTCTATCTCCCCTCCTCCATCCCCTTAACCCTTTGTTCATGCCTGTTTGTTATGCCTCCCCGTGTTTTTTATGTTGGGCCTCTTCAGAGTGCCGGGATGAGAAATTTGCCTGCACAAGACTCTACTCTGTGCATCGGCCAGTTAAGCAATGCATCCATCAATTATGCTTTACCAGGTAAATGCCCCAGAACACCTAGAGAGCATCGTCCATGATAGTGCTTTCATGTCAGGAACTATTTAATGAGCAGCCACTGTGGAATTTCAGTCTTTGGAGGGGCAGACGTTTTTTTTAGCATAACCCTCTTAGCTATTCCTGAAGGTGCGGATGAGAACGTGGAGTATGGATTGAGGCACACAGATAACAGTTTGACTAACAAGTGTAGACGCTAGAAGGCAAATGAGGGTGGGGGCTGGAGGTAGGATCATCATGAGGGAAACTCCAGTCTATCAAATTTACCACCTCACTGAAAAAGGCTGGAGCTAAACATCCAAGTGTGAAGGTAGAAAATAGTAGGGAATAGTGGGGAGGAGTATGACGCTTGAGTCTAGGTGGAGTGAGCAAAGTGTCACCGAGAAGAGTGATTGATCCCATTCCATCTCCTACACTACTTGGGGAGGTGGGGTGGGACGGGGAGCGGGAGGAAGAAGTCTGAAAGACTTAAGGAAATCCAGATAAGGGGAGAACAGATAGGGAAGAGTGGGAAATACAGGAGTTGAAGAGGCATCACAGGTCTAGGCTAGTTCTCCCTCTCAATGCTTTTTCTATCTCCTTCCTGCACCGTGACATTTGCACTGGTGGCAGTTTACGGCGTATGTACATCATCAACAATGAGGTCTGCTCCCGTCTTGTCTGTAAAGAGCATGAAGTCATGAAAGGTAAGACTGGCTTTTTAGTGGGGAGGGACAGTAATGAGAGTGATAATGAGGCGCAAGATGCTAACAGATCCAAGGTCTGGCTTTGCAGGAGGGCTTTAGGCTACTCCCTGACTTACAATAGCCCCTGTTCCACCAACTTACCCCAAATAAACAATCTAAGGAAAGCAGTATGCTTACTATATACATAGCCCTAAGAAAAGCACCCCTCCCCAGATCTCTTTCCAACTAGACAGTGACCCCTAACTTCTCTTATATATAGATAGAAATTTCAGATGCTCTGGTTGCTTTGAAGATCATTCACCAGAGTTCTAGATGGAAGGCCAAGTCAGCCATTAAAAATAACAGTCTCTACTAGTCTGCAGCCACGTTCATAACTCTGGGGGTGGGGGGGCGCCGGGGAAAGCCACTAATTTGGAGGCAGTAGCATTTGGATATGTGAAAAATCAACTGGACTCCTAGACACCGGCTACCTTTTAAACAGTCCACCAATTCCAAGAACCATTTACCTTGCTTATTGTGAAATGTCAGAGGTAGAGGAAGGTAGAAAGATTTTACAAGGGTCCAGAGTGTGTGGTTATAGACTGTGCATGGTGGGAAAAAAGATATTTCTCACCTTGCCCTTGGCCAGCCCCAAACGATGGCTGTGGTCGGCAAAGGCACCACACATGAAAACCACTCTGACTCAGCAGCCCGCCTTGCACGGAGCCCCTGAGTAAGAGCTGTACTTAACTTCGCAGAAGGAAACTTGCTGCTTGCCCCCAATTGGCTCTATGCAAGCCACCTGCAAGGGAAGCACCTTGACATTGAGGATGAGTATTTGGGACTCTAGGCACTTTCAAGTGTCTCAGGGGACTTGCTAAAGTTAGCCATTTGCACATAGTAAATATTTAAATATATATTGAATGACTGGACCTCATATTTTTGCTGTTTAATAAGTCCACGATTAGAAGAATTGGGAGCAAGATGTATAAAGGAAACTAAAATTTACCGACCACCAGTGTGCTAGGTACCTTTGTATCCATTTTTTCATTTTCATACTGACAACTACCTTGTTGAGGTGGGTATTTTAATGCTTGTTTTACAGAAAGGGATAGTGAGGTTCAGAAAAGTTAAACTTTCTGGTAGGGAGTAAATAACCAGTAAGTGGCAGAGCTGGGGTTCTAACCCTGATCTATTTCTCTTCAACCTTTTCACTACACCACCCTGCAGTCTTCCCTTTCCTTAAGACACGAGGCCTTGCCATCTACCTGCATCCTCATCCCATTATGCTCTGCTTTTCTTCTAGATGAACTGTGCCGTCAGATGGCTGGTCTACCCCCAAGGCGACTCCGTCGCTCCAGCTATTTCCGCCTTCCTCCCTGTGATGATGTGAACTTGCAGAGACCCAGTGGTCTGTGATGTCAAGGAAGAGGAAAGAAAGAATGTGTGCGTGGGAGGGAGAGAATGCTCTAAGAGGGAACTTCTTGTCCAACCATTGTCAGCCAACCCGTAGACATGAGTATTTCTTAAACCAATCCCATCGCAATGTCTAGCTTTTGTCCTTACTTCTTGATTTTTCATCCATTTATCTCATTTTTCAGTACTTAAAATAGTCTGTAGTATTGCATGGTTTTGCTGCTTCCCCATATCATAGACCTAGTAGATATACCATGTGGCTTAGATACAAACATTCTGCATACAATTTCAAGGGAAAATAAACTTCAATAAAATTATTAAAAATAATAATTAACTACTGAATCTGTTTGAGATAGATCTTAGGGTGGAAGACGTTATCACTGTCTACCTTAACTAACCATGGAACTTTATTTTTCATTCAAGAGTTTCCTAGATTAACCCCCATTCACCTACATAGTCCCCTTTACTTTTATTAATTATTTTGCTGGATTGTCCTAACATTTGCCTGGTAGGTCCTTTTTAGGAGAAGAATTATGGTAATTTTTGTAGTCGTAGAAAATTCTCCAGAGCCAAGAGTTATACAAGACCGCGGCTAAAGAGAGAGGAGTACACCAGGTATAAAACTATTCAATTTTTCATGCAGTTGTTCAGTCGGCAAGTAGGGCTAGCAAGTCTCATTTACTCACTCATTTATGGTAGTATGGGGGTTAGCCCACCTCCACAAGTTAATTAGAGAACTTAATGTGAAACCGTATCATTGCTCCCAATTTCCTTGAGTGGTTGGTACTTCTTTCATCCTCACCACTTACCAAAATCTGTAGAGATTATATTGTGCAAATGGATTCTAGAGTAGCCTGATTTGGGGCATAAGAAGGGAATTCAGACCTGAACTTTAACACACAAGTATAAAGTTTACCTGATGGTTTACAGGAAAGAGTAAAAGAAACACAACATTAAGACAACCTGCATTCTAACCAGGCAAAGCATGTAAGCCCTACCCCAATCTCTCAAAGCAAATGTACTCGTATATAGACAGACATAGTCAATGGACATTGTAGCCACTGTAGAGGCATCTCATAGGCACAGTTTCCAAGAATCATTTGAGTCTCTTCATGAACTTGACCCTCTGATTGCCTATTGAACGGAGAGGTGGCACTCCCCCCAGAAAGCACCCCAATCCCAGTATTGGGTATATTGCAAATTAAACATTTAAAATAAATGTTCCCAATTTCCTTCTCAGAAGACAGTGGTCTTTGGTCTGGTTATTTCTTTTTCTATGTTTAGAAAGAAGGCCTGGGGCTTCCCCGGTGGCGCAGTGGTTGAGAATCTGCCTGCCAGTGCAGGGGACACGGGTTCGAGCCCTGGTCTGGGAAGAGCCCACGTGCCGCGGAGCAACTGGGCCCGTGAGCCACAGCTACTGAGCCTGCGCGACTGGAGCCCGTGCTCCGCGACAAGGGAGGCCGCGATAGTGAGAGGCCCGCGCACCGCGATGAAGAGTGGCCCCCGCTCGCCGCAACTGGAGAAAGCCCTCGCACGAAGACCCAACACAGCCGAAAATAAATAAGTTAATTAATTAATTGAAAAAACAAAGAAAGAAAGAAGGCCTGAACTTAGGCTTTTATCCCTTTTTGAAAGCTGAGTAGCAGCATCGCTCACGTTTCTCTGTTCTGCTCTTCTCCATTGTTTCCTCCTTCCCTCCACAACTTGACCACTGGTTCTCCAACATTACAAATTTGTTTACTCTCCCCCAGACGTGGTCCCCTCCTAGGTCCTCCAGAAAATTCCATTTCTTTTCTGCCTCCTTTAGTCTTACTGGGTGAAGTTTTGCGCTTCACCCTCGCTTTTCTTTTGCATCATCAAATTCCCGTCCTTTGCCGTTTCTCACTGTTCTGATATCCTCTGCCTTTTGTACTCTTCTCTATACGTGAACCAACACTTCTAACTCACTTTCCGTCCTTTCTTTCCTTATCCTTACAAAGGCTTATTTTCCCTCATAACTTTCCTCTAAGAACAGTCCCAGGGCAGTTTTGGGGGGTTGGTTTTGATCCTAGTTCTTTCCCTCTGTCCTTTCTTCCCCGCTTGCAGAATTCCATTCACCTCCTTCTTGCTGCATTTTACTCTCGACCCATTTCAGTTCCCGATGTTCTAGTTTTCTCTCCTTGATCCTCCCCGTAAAAGGATGTGAAAACATTTCACTCTTTATGGTAATAATATTTTTTTTTTTTCCTGGTGAACACAAATGACAACGTTCTTAAACAAGGAACTTGATGAAAAAGAGTTATTTGAACTAAAAAATGGATCTTTAATGTTGCAATTAACAGATTGGGTAAAAGTACCATTAAGCAACTTGTGACTGAATGCCTTCCTGGTACCTTGAAGAGACTCACCTGCCTACTCACCTCACCTAAAAAAAAAAAGTTTTACTCTTATTTTCTCTTCCAAAATTGAGTTGATCCTGCTCTGAGCCTAACCTTTTCCCATATTTCATGCTTCCGATTAAAGAAAATTCTCCTTCCTCCTTGAATGAAGAAGTTCTGGAAATTCAAGTGTGCACTATACTCTCTAAAAGAGCTCCTTGCACACTTTCTCTAAGTATTCATTTGACTCAGATGGTGCAAACCCCAAGCTGTCTCCCCACTTTTGATGACCTCAAGCAGTACGTGTTGCCAGCCACAAGCTCCTCCCTCGTCTGCCTCGGGCACTCGTGGTGAAAGCTGATGTTTAGCCAAATACTTTACACCTGGTCGGAGGTGCAAGCAACTGGCAGTCTCTTAAGGTTCACCTTCCTTCTGCACTGAAGCAGCTGTAACACAGTTAAGAGAGACATCTGAGAAGAAACAGAAGTTGGAAGAGTACCAGATAAGGGGGATAAGGAGATGGCAGAGGGATGATGGGTTGACACCAGAGCAGGGGAACCCGGAGGCTCTGGGAATTCACAAATCTGTCTGGGAGAAGGGAATTTGCAAAGTGTGGTGAAGACGACCTGAGTTCCATACCGATCCATCTGGAACCTTACAGGGTAGAATGAACATCAGCAGCACAGTGGAGGCGGGGCAGGACTGTGCTTAGAGTTTAGTCAAATTCAGGGAGGCAAAGATTAGGTTAAAAATACAACACTCCAATAAAAATTGAAATCCTTGGGACTTCCCTGGTGGCACAGTGATGAAGAATCCGCCTGCCAATGCAGGGAACATGGGTTCCATCCCTGGTCTGGGAAGATCCCACGTGTCGCAGAGCGACTAAGCCCGTGCACCACAGCTACTGAGCCTGCGCTCTAGAGCCCGAGAGCCACAACTACTGAGCCCGCATGCCACAACTACTGAAGCCCGCGCGCCTAGAGCCCGTGCTCCGCAACAAGAGAAGCCACTGCAATGAAAAGCCTGCACACCACAACAAAGAGTAGCCCCCGCTCGCCGCAACTAGGGAGAGCCCGCGCACAGCAACAAAGACCCAATGCAGCCAAATAAATAAATAAATAAATAAATAAATTTAAAAATTGAAATCCTTGTGTGTTTTAGCATTTTTCACTAACCAAACACCAGCGAAAGTGACTTGACTTTCTCTGTGGTAGAGAGAGGAACAGGTGGCCACAGTTTGGTTTTTTTTTTTCTAAAAACCAGTCAACCAGAGCCAGAAGCAGCCTCAGACGACAACTTCTGGGCAGAACCCAAGATGGAAAAGCAAATGTTGTTTATTATATAAATAGAGGTGCAGAGCCCATAGCTTCCTGTTGACAAAATGAGCTTCACTTCACCTCAAACCCTCAATGGTTTTAAAAATAGCTGATAACGGGTTGTTTTTTTTTTTTCTTTCAATTTGTCCAATCACTTTCAGTAAGATTCTAGCTTTTTCTTAACCCGGGGTCCTGAAATTCTTTTCTCTGTCTCTGGTGTTTTCCTCTTTCATTACCTTTTCCTTTCTTCTGTGTGTTTACCCAGCCATAAATCTGTACTCTGTAGTTTTGGGGAGTACATTATCGGAGTTCCATACCAATCAATAAGGGTTGAACTCGGAATGATCTCATATGTTTGTGAGACTCACCTCCCCCCAACTCTTCTAAAAAGTAATAGATGCACTTTGAGCAAGTATAAGGAAATATTTTAATGGAAAATAACCTGAATTATACTTAAGGGATTGATGGGCATTGAGGTATCAATTGTGTCATGTTTTCCTAATATGTTGTTCTGTCCCAAATGGTCAAACACAAGGAGTTACAATGAGAGCAGTGAGAATTGCACAGAAAAACACTCATATATTCATTCATTCTTGAAAATGGGTGAGATTTAGGGGGGAAGGAAAATAAAGTAATACAAAAACAAATCAGCCTATGAAAATGTGTAATATTAACATCAAAATCAATGTGAAAACAAAAAAGTATTTCAAAAATGTTCATATAAAATCATGCACGGCAGCTCCTTAATTGGCTATTAAGAGAAACCAATTTGTTTGTTGGAAGGTGAGCTATAACTTAATTGTGTTAAACAACTATGCTCTTTTCTGTGCCATTAGCTACCCAGGATCGAAAGACCTGCATTGTGTAATAAACTGATAATTAAAGTACAAAAATTCATAATTAAATTTAATTATGAATAATTAAATTACAATTCAGAAGAATCACAGTATGTTCTAATGACATAGGACAAGAATAATTTCTCTTGCCATGTAAAAAAAAAAAAAAACTAAAAAAATATATCATCTAAACATGGGGCATCCAGACCCTAAATCAGGTGCATTTGTATCATCCTGTTTGTTTCAAGTAATGTAAAAGAACTGATATTGGTTTCCGGGCCAGTCCTGATGTAGCACCCACGTTGTGTGGTCCTAAGGTAATAACCTCTGTTATAACTGTAAATTTGTGGTGATACATCTGCCTTCTGAGTGGTTCTGGGGATTAACAAGACCATGTATTCAAAGGTTTGGCGCCTGTAAGACTATTATGTAGTAAAACTATGGGACTTTTTTCCTAGTTAAGCCGACTGGTTTCTCCCTAACTGTCCTTGAGTAGGTTGACTCTCTTCTTTCTTTCTCTTGTGACAAAGTGAGATGACCCTTGTGGATTAGCTTTTGCGTGGAGAGGTATGGAAGCCTGCTAAGGGTGTACAATGCCACCGATGCTAGTTTCTCAACAGTTTGAGCTTCCTAATTTTTTTTTTTTTAATAAATTTATTTATTTTATTTATTTATTTTTGGCTGTGTTGGGTCTTCGTTGCTGTGTGTGGGCTTTCTCTAGTTGCGGCGAGCGGGGGCTACTCTTCATTGTGGTGGGCGGACTTCTCACTGCAGTGGCTTCTCTTGCTGCGGAGCACGGGCTCTAGGCGCTCGGGCTTCAGTAGTTGTGGCTCGCAGGCTCTAGAGTGCAGGCTCAGTAGTTGTGGTGCACGGGCTTAGTTGCTCCGTGGCATGTGGGATCTTCCCAGACCAGGGCTCGAACCCGTGTCCCCTGCATTGGCAGGAGGATTCTTAACCACTGCACCACCAGGGAAGTCCTGAGCTTCCTAATTTAAACTTAATTTTTTAAGTATCCAAAAATCTTTTAGCAGGGCAGGTTCGTTTTTGTAGCAGCGGCTGGCGGGTCGGCCTCTGGCGCTTGGAGAGCAGACAGGATGGGTGGAGCTGTGCGGTGTTCCCTGGGCCTCGCCCAGACACCTGGACACCTTGCAACCCTTGAGAGGACCGGAGGGCAGGACGGTGCCACAGCTCTTGGGGGAATCCAGAGCCAGGTGGTGGAAAGTAAGGATCTTGCCTCTGGCCTTGGGGATGCAGCTCAGCCTTTGGGATGCGACTCTGGGCGCGGCTGCTCCCCTGAAGCGCACACCTGAACTTTGGGCAGGTGTGCATCACCAGTTTGGGGGTTATACTGAGACACGCGCATCGTCGGGTATAACTCCCATAACCACAGCCATTCTGTCCTCCCAGCCAGGAAACTTCATCTTCCCAACCATCCAGGAAAGGGACAGGGGCAGCTGGTCGGAGCAACTCCTGAACAACTTCTTCAGCACAACTTGGCTGAAGGTGGAGTTGGTTGGCCGGAAACCTATACAGCTTGACCAACAGCCTTCGGGAGACGTCCTGGCCTTGAGCTCCCGGCCCTGAACTCTTCGGTCCTTGTTGCGGCCAAAGTTCCCTCACATGTTGGAGTCTACTGCTCTGCCAGGTGTTTTGTTTGTTCATTCATTTTAACAAACATCATTATTTCATTCAGAGAGTGACCCTGTGAGGTGGGCAGCAGAGGGATCATTGTTCCTATTTTTCAGACAGGGAACAAGGTTCAGAGAAATGAAGAGCCCCACTGACTGGATAAAGTTTAGTGGGGCAGAACCATGCCTGAACCAAGTCTAAAACTGAGGTTAATGCTCGTTCAGTTGCAAAAGGAAAACTCAATAACATCTTGTTTAGAAATCAGAGGTAGTTCACTAGCTTGCTAAAGGTTTGTAAGGGAATCTACACTGCAGGCGACCGTTTTGCTTTCATACACCACACGCACTACCCAGCAACTGTGCTTCTCTGGAATTCTGTGGAGACAGCCAGTACTTGTGAGCCATGGATTCGGTTACAAGAACATGGAAGAACATGCGAAATGCCGAAGATCATCATGTTTTTCCTCTTCTCAGAAGGATGGAGAATTAGTTTAGTCAACCTTTTCATCATGGTTTCTTTGATTTCTTCAGGAAATTGAGAAAGTGTTTCAGAGCACAAACTCTGTGCTAGGCCACATGGGTGTCAATCCTGACTCCATCATTGTGAGCTTAACCTTTCTGTGCCTCAGTTTCCTCATCTGTAAAAGGAGAGCACAATGTCTTTGAACCCTGGGGACTATTTTAAGATCAAACGAATTAGATGTTTAGAATAGCACTTGGGGGATTTCCATGCTGGTCCAGTGGTTAAGAATCTGCCTTCCAATGCAGGGGACGCGGGTCCGATCCCTGGTCGGGGAACTAAGATCCCACATGCTGCGGGGCCACTAAGCCCACACACTCTAGAGCTCACAAGACGCAACTACTGAGCCCGAGCCCGCTGCAATGAAAGATGCCACAATGAAGAGCTCACATTCCACAACTAAGACCCGATGCAGCCAAATAAATAAATTTTTTTTTTTAAAGAAAGAATAGCACTTGGCACATAGGCCCCCATGTCAGTGTCAGTCATTATCTTTAGGTCAACAACTTTTGAGCCTGGCACAGTGCTGGGGATACAAAGATGCGTAACACATGGTCTCTTCCATCAATGAGATTAGAGTAGCATCTTTATTACTCAACTTGTTTCTACTTTCACCTCTTACAAGGGCACATGTTTTCTTGTTTTCTTTTCAGCTTTTATTTTTGATCAGAGATAATGCAATGCTTTAATTTATACTGTGTTTCCTCTTGTTCAGGGACAGAGAGATGCTTAAGTTTGTACAGTCCCACCCATAGCCTTCAGTTCCCTGTAAGCACCCTGTAAGCAACTGAATTTCCCATTTCTGTCTGGGTTCTTTCTTCCCATTCCCGTTTCTGTTCTTTCTTCCTCTCTGTTCCAGGGTATATATCACCTTTGCCTCTCTTATTACGGACTTTCTCCTTTGCTTTCACATACCAACAGCTGAGAGAATACCCATCATCACTCTCACCCTTTTTCCAGGTGTTCAGCCCCTTGAAGTCTCTGAATTAATCAGGACTCTTAAAATTTTTTATTTAGGTGAAATTCACATGACATAAAAATAACCATTTAGGGCTTCCTTGGTGGCGCAGTGGTTAAGAATCCGCCTGCCAATGCAGGGGACACGGGTTCGAGCCCTGGTCCGGGAAGATCCCACATGCCGTGGAGCAACTAAGCCCGTGCGCCACAACTACTGAGCCTGCGCTCTACAGCCCGCGAGCCACAACTACTGAGCCTGCATGCCACAACTACTGAAGCCCGCGTGCCTAGAGCCTGTGCTCTGCAACAAGAGAAGCCACCGCAATGAGAAGCCCATGCACCGCAACGGAGAGTAGCCCCCGCTCGCCGCAACTAGAGAAAGCCCGCGTCCAGCAACGAAGACCCAACACAGCCAAAAATAAATAAATAAAATAAATTTATTTTAAAAAAAAACCATTTAAAGTATAAAATTCAGTGACATTTAGCGCATACATTGTTGTTCAACTACCCCCTCTATCTACCTTCAAAACTTTTTTCATCACCCTGAAAAGAAAATCCCATATCCATTAAGCAGTAATGACTATTCCCTGCTCCCTCAAGCACCTGAATAACCATCAATCTGCTTTCTGCCTCTCTGGATTTATCTACTCTGGACATTTCATATATGTGGAATCATACACTGTGTGGCCTTTTGTGTCTGCCATAATCAGGATTTAAGGTTATCTGTATAGGACATAAATTACTAATAGGAAGAACTTCTACTTTATTTTTTATGTTGTAGCCATACCTCCTTTAAGGAACCTGTGGATGGAGGTCTAAAGTAACCAGGACATGTGAGAGGCAGGGCCATGCTTAATAAAGTAACCAAGGTGCTGAGTGTACTGAGTTTCTAATTGCACTGAGGAAATTGACTCTTCCTGTCCTCTGGTAACAAACTGAAGAGATCTTGGTGGTGCATTTAGCCAACGTGCGGATGGGTTGGGGGTGGTGAAAAACATGGGGTTCTTGTTGGGGGGAGGAAACCAGGTTCACACACTAAGGAATTTGGGACTATTTGATATCAAGTAGCTGTTTCTCAAACCTCAAAGATACTGAATTTAGTTAAATCAACAGGTGATGTGGGAATTTCCCTGGTGGCCCAGTGGTTAAGAATCCACCTTCCAATGCAGGGGATGTGGGTTTGATCCCTGGTCAGGGAACTAAGATCCCACATGCCATGGGGCAACTAAGCCCGCATGCCACACTACAGAGCCCGCGCACTCTGGAGCCCACGCCACAACCAGAGAGCCTGTGCACCACAGCTATTGAGCTCTGGAGCTCACCCACCACAACTAGAGAGGAGACCGTACACCGCAACAAAGGATCCCCCATGCCGCAACTAAGACCCAACGCAGCCAAAAATAAATAAATAAAATAAATAAATAATTTTTTTTAAAAAAAGGTGATGTGATCTAATTAGTAGTGATGGACTGATTATTGCAGAAGGCAGTGATCAACACAGATCTTCAAAAAAGGTGAGAGCCAAGGAGGAAGAATTTGCCAATATGGTGCCAGGGCTTCCTAGAGGGGATGATCTGATACCAATGAGTGTTGGTCACTAGACAGAGTAGAGAATAGCAGTTCTGCAGGTAACATTTAATCTGCTATCCTTACTTCAGAACCTGTCCCTTATTCATTTTAGAGCTGTTTTTATCAAGATTATCTCTACCAGGACTTCCCAGGTGGTGCAGTGGTTAAGAATCCACCTGCTAATGCAGGGGACACAGGTTCAATCTCTGGTCCGGGAAGATCCCACATGGTGCAGAGCAACTAAGGCCGTACGCCACAACTACTGATCCTGAGCTCTACAGCCCGCGAGCCACAACTACTGAGCCCACGTGCCACAACTACTGAAGCCCGCGTACCTAGAGCCCGGGCTCTGCAACAAGAGAAGCCACCGCAAGGAGAAGCCTGCTCACCGCAATGAATAGTAGCCCCTGCTCACTGCAACTAGAGAGGCCCGCGCGCAGCAACGAAGACCTCACGCAGCCAAAAATTAATTAATTAATTATTTATTTATTTAAAAAAATATTATCTCTACCAATGAAATCACATCACTCCTTATACTACATCACTGAGCAAACAAATACTATGGAATTTGGTCTTGGGAATACACATACCCACAAAGAGAAAGACCTGCATGTTATTTGGAGCACTTCTCATTTTCCCTGGCATTTCAATTGCTTACTAAGGAAGCAAACAAACACATCACACACACACACACACACACACACACACACACACACACACTTTTTCAAAAGTATATAAAGTCACATAATCATAGAATTTTACTGCTGGGGAAGACTTTAGAGGTCTACTAGGCCGATGTAAACTAACTACCTGCTTGGAATTAATGGGTGTTTGTTGAAAACGCAGAGTCCTGGGCTGCACTCCAGAATCACTGAGTCAAAAAAAATCTGCAGGGATTAAATACTGGAACATGCAATTTTATACACTTGCTCAAACCTCAAAGTATGAGAACCTCAAAATTATGCACTCATATTTTATTGCTAATCAGAAAACTTTGAACCATGGGAGGAGTAAACTTTGATGACAATAATTTATTTTTTCAAGTATCTGGTCTCCTTAATATTATCAGCTATTAGAAGATACTACTTTTTTTTAAAAAATTTATTTATTTATTTATTTGGCTGTGTTGGGCCTTTGTTGCTGCGTGCGGGCTTTCTCTAGTTGGGGCGAGCGGGGGCTACTCTTTGTTTCAGTGCGCGGGCTTCTCATTGCGGTGGCTTCGCGTTGCGGAGCCCAGGCTGTAGGCGTGCAGGCTTCGGTAGTTGTGGCACACGGGCTCAGTAGTTGTGGCTCGTGGGCTCTAGAGCACAGGCTCAGTAGTTGTGGCGCACGGGCTTAGCTGCTCCACAGTATGTGGGATCTTCCCGGACCAGGGCTCAAACCCGTGTCCCCTGCATTGGCAGGTGGATTCTTAACCACTGCGCCACCAGGTAAGTCCCTAGAAGATACTATTTTATAAAAGTAGTTGTTCTTATAGAATACCTTCCATGCACTAGGCCACATGCAGAGCCACTGATTTTAAATTATTTTTAGCAATCGTAAGATAATGATTTCAGCTCTTTGGGCCTCAGTGTCCACATCTGAAAATTGAGATAATAGTTCCTACCTCTTAGACTTAAATGAGATAATATATGCAACATGCTCAGCAAAGAACCTGGCATAAATTAAGTGCACAAAAAAGGTTAGCTATTATTACTATTATTTATTCACATTTTATACATGGGGAAACTAAAAAACATATGGCATCAGGCAACACCCAAACACAATTCACTAGGAAATGGTGGAGACAGAATTCAAGTTTTCATATGTTTGATTATAGAAACCTAACTTTTTATTCTTTCTTGTATGTGTGTGATTAATGAAGCTCTGGTTAATGTCCCCATCAAAAATAACTCTTTTACACCTTTGACCAGCCCCAGGCTTTTGATGAATATTTATTTGTTCTCTCAACCTCAGTAAGTCCTGGGCAGCTGCACAGCAGAAGCCGAGTGAGTAATTCCTGTATATGTCCCTCAACTTCTTCATACCCCCAGAGAAATTCAGTAATATGCCTGGCAGTAAAGTGAGAAAAACAAAAATTGGGAAATGCAGAAGTTGAAGCACTCCAAAAACCACACTTTAACCCACGCGGAAACCTTTTTGGGCTCTTTTCAAAAACAACAAAGTATCATATTGAACAATCTACCTGGTGTCCAAAAATAGTGGTCTGGGGAGTCATTGTCTGAGCATCTCATCTCTCAGACACAGGAATGGATACCCTGAAGAATTCCCAGGGGGCCATCCGGCCTCACACACTGGCCATAATGAAACCCCAGCACCCTGTTTTGTTCTTCTCATGAAGGTTACCCATGGTGAAGTCCAGATGTCCAAGACTTAACTCAGCCACCAGAGGCACAATTTCCAAGTCATGTTGTTTCTGTGGTTTTTAACTTTTCAAGAGAAGTTGGTGAGGGGAGAAGGTAGTTAGTAAGGAAAATAACTTTCAAAATAGCTGAAGGAAACCTCACAAAATTGTTTCTTTTAATCTCACTAACTCGAAATCTCCAGGAATGAAAAATGCTATTGTCATCATAAGAGACGTACTTTTCTTTCCTTTAACAGAAGAAAGGTGAGCAGGAACTATAGATTTCTGAGAAATAAAGTTATTTCCTTATGCTGGATGAATCATGCCTCTTTAATAATTTTCTTACAGCCATTATGCAAGTTATTTAAGTCTCCATTTTGTTAGAAAGCATTCCTTAAGCAGCTTATATGAATTGTGAATGTCATCTCATTTTCATCTGTCATTATTGTTTTGTTATGAGCCATCACTCAAACCAGAATAAGCGACTCGTTACTAAAACATAGGAAGCCCATTCCTACAGTTCTGCCTTTGTTTATGTTGTTTCTGCCACTTGGAGAGAGGATGAGAAATTTTATCAAGCATATTCATGTATTCCAGATACCATGCTTTCTCACTCACACAGTAAAGCTAAGTAGATTCTTGGAATGACTTTGCGAACAATTCTTTCCCAGTGTCATGTGTTTCACAGGTGAAAGGTCCAGTTGTAGGGCCCAAGTCTATCTTCAAAGACTGTTCTCCAGAAACTCTCTGTTCTGTACTCTTTATTTATTAAAATTTTATCCATTCATCAGAGTCTCAATCAACAACTAAGTCTAGTGCTTCCCTGGTGGCACAGTGGTTAAGAATCCGCCTGCCAATGCAGGGGACATGGGTTCGAGCCCTGGTCTGGGAAGATCCTACATGCTGTGGAGCAACTAAGCCCATGGGCCACAACTACTGAAGCCCATGTGCCACAACTACTGAAGCCTGCGAACCTAGAGCCTGTGCTCTGCAACAAGAGAAGCCGCCGCAATAAGAAGCCCGTGCACCGCAACGAAGAGTAGCCCCCGCTCACCGCAACTAAAGAAAGCCCGCGCACAGCAACAAAGACCCAACTCAGACAAAAATAAATAAATAAATAAATTTATAAAAGAAAAAAAAAGAACTAGGTCTATTATGAAGCTTTAGATTATGGAGTCTCTCCTTCCTCTGAACTCATGGCACCGAGTGGGCAATGGTGTCCTGTTAATGGGATTAGACAAGAGGGTAGGAGACCACTGTTTGGGATGCTTTAGCAAAAATTCTCTACAAAGAATTGCGGTATCATTGGTTCTCTATTTGTTTTTCCCATTAAACTGTCCTATAAAGAAGAGTAAAATAAGAAATGCTGAGTATCTGAGGCTATAATCTCAAACCGCTCCCCATGTTGGGCTGAAATTTCCCTGGAATCTATGTTTTCTCTTTAACATTTTACATGATGCTCTATTTACCTGTGGGCCTGCCAGATGTGGGCTTACTCTCCATATGGGGAGAATAAAAATTGTTGAAACCTTCCATGTCATGAGGACTTTTACTTTTTAAATGGGGGTGATAGAGGGTAATGGGGAAAAGCATAAGTGTAAGGAAAACTAACATACATATTATATTCTACTCTAAATAATTTTAAATACAAACACTATTTTCCCCATATCTTTGGAAAACTTTTATGCTCTAGGATAACATGACCTGTTTATCTTGTAGTTTTGACCTACTCCCTGATATATTGCCATGTACTCAAATTTAGGTGTAAAGATATGTGTATCCCATTTTGAGAAGCACAGGGCTAGATGAACGCTAAGGTCCCTTCAACTTTGAGATGCTATGATTCTGCCATTTTTATTTTAGTCTTATATTGACATTTAATTTTTTTATATTGTCATTTTAAGTATTGTCTATTTTATTTTTATTTATTTATTTATTTATTTGGCTGCATTGGGTCTTAGTTGCGGCATGCAGGATCTTTCGTTGCGGCACGTGGGCTCAGTAGTTTCAGCGCACGGGCTCTAGAGCACACAGGCTTAGTTGCCCCATGGCATGTGGGATCTTAGTTCCCCAACCAGGGATTGAACCCGTGTCCTCTACATTGGAAGGCAGATTCTTAACCACTGGACCACCAGGGAAGTCCCAGTATTGTCTATTTTAAAGCTTTAAACAAAATTATAAATTCCTTGAACTATAATGTGCATAATTGTTCCCTTTCAAAGCTCAGCTTTCTCATAATAGGCCTTCAATAAATACTGAATGAATTTCAGTTTTCAAAGATGCTTTTTATAAATTACTTATAGAAGCACTTTTTGAGTTGCCCCCGAAAGGATAGAACATCAAAACAAACACAGTAGATTTTTTTTCCTCCCTAGCACCTTCATTTTCAAGTACTGGATATCTAAAACATTTGTGTATGTTGGAGAGAATCTTCTTTATGTGGCCTATACGCTGAAAAGTAAGATTTTCAAAACAGGAGATAGGATACAAAAAGGTACATTGACTATTTTGTGTTTATTAGATTCTGCCAACCCTATCAAATCTAACTTATAAAATAGAATAAATATCCACAGATAATTCTGCTTTGGAAACTAATTTGGAGGAACTGACTTGATGGCCACCTTTCTCTATTCTCTCCCATACTGCCTGGTCTTGTATGTTTCCCAATATGTAGTGTTTGGCTAAGACTCACGTTCCATCATTGAACTGAGAGATGGGAAAACATCCTGGCTAAAAATGGCCAACAGAGACTCTTTTGACAAAACAAAGAGCTCCAAAGTCCATGCTTCAATTAGATTTAGATTTAATTACTCACTAGGCCAACAGTCTACATTTTCTATGTGGGAGGGAAATTGTATCTTGCATAAGCAATCTATTGAGTTTGCCTGACATATGCAGCCAAACCCAATTCTAAAGACACAGTAATATGGGGGAAAAACCCCTCTGTGCAGCTCTGATGAAGTTTTCTAAACTGATATCATCAACGGATAAGATCTGCAGGCTTGATTTTACCAGCATGACAGCATTGCATGGGTTTTGAAGTAAGGCTGACCATAAAAAGGAATGAAGTTCTGCTGCATGCTGTAACATGGATCAGTCTTGAAAACATTATGCAGAATGAAATAAGGCAGACACAAAAGGACAAAGACTGTATGTTTCCACTTATGAGTGTTTAGAATAGGCAAGTTCACAGAGATTACCAGGGGTTGGATGGTGGGGGGAATGGTGAGTTTTGGCTTAATGATTATGGGTTTTCTTTTTGGGGTCATGAAAAGTTTTGGAAACAGATAGTGGTGATGGTTGCACTTTATGAATGCAATTAATACCACTGAATTGTGCATTTAAAAGTGGTTGGAGACTTCCCTGGCAGTCCAGTAGTTAAAAGACTCTGCACTTCCACTGCAGGGGGCATGGGTTGGATCCCTGGTCGGGGAAATAAGATCCCACTTGCCACGCACAGTGCGGCCAAGCGGGGGGAAAGGTTAAAATCCAAGAAACTAAACCAAACCAAAACTAAACAAAAGAGAAGCATGTGCATCATCAATGGGCCTATTTTCCTATTTCTGGCCGGAACAAAAGGTCATAATTTGAAAAGAGAGAATATACAAAAGGAGCAATACAGTTTTGCCTAATCATGTGAAGTTATCACCTGCAGTATCAATGAGGGTCTTCCCATTGGGGCAGCTAGGAAATTTTTTTCTAGTTTTTGGATTTAGAGATGTTACCATCTCTGAGAATTAATATTTATTCTTTGGAAGGGTGTGTGTGTGTGTGTGTGTGTGTGTTTGTGTTTGTGTTATTCTCTGGACAATCGGTTGATAATAGGATAAAAGTGCAACTCATATCTGAGGAAACAAAGGATCACATTTTTACATGCCCTTGGATGATCCCACCTTGTCTTCTGCTGAGGAACTTTAGTTTTGTTTTTTTTGGCTGTGCTGCAGGGCTTGTGGAATCTCAGTTCCCCCGACCAAGGATTAAACCCGCACCCTCTGCAGTGAAAGTCCTAACCACTGGACCGCCAGGGAATTCCCTTTAGAGGAATTTTGATAAGTCTCCGTCCCTATGTTCCTCACTCATCTGTTCTATGCCAAAGGTGACCATCTCCTGTCTTTCTGGTGCCCTGAGGAATTATTCCACAGGTAATTAGACTTGGAGAAAAGAATGTATAGAGAGGAAGCTTAGATCCTTGGATGAGAATAGCCCATGACCACACAGGGTAGGGTTTTGTAACAGAGGAGTGGACGTGAAGACAGGTGAGCAAGGCTAGGAGTGGGGTTTGGTCATGAGCAGAGTTCCTGTGTAGAGTTTAATTCCTTGCAAATATTCAAACTATAAAAAGCTATAATTAATGTATTGATGTATATGACAATGAACTAATGTATGTGACTTCTCTCACATGTATCATTCCCTTTGGCTCTCCAAAGCTTCGATAAAACCTGCTGTACCTTGGGACTTCCCTGGTGGTCCAGTGGTTAAGAATCCACCTTCCAAAGCAGGGGAAGAGGGTTCGACCCCTAGTCGGGGAACTAAGATCCCACGTGCTGCGGGGCAACTAAGCCCGTGCACCAGAGCTAGAGGGCCCGCATGCCGCAACTACTGAGCCTGCGTGCTGCAACGAATGATCCTGAGTGCTGCAACTAAGACCACATGCAGCCAAATAAAGAAATAAATATTTAAACCTGCTGTACCTTTACAGTTTAGTGTGGTTGTACTGGAGGAAAGCGATTGTAAAGGGAAGTGAGGCTTGCCCCACATTCAATCCACCCTCTCCCAGAGAGTCCTTTAGAGTGAACTAGCATCATGCCAACCCCCTCTGGGGACCCACACTGGAGCAAAGAATTCGTAATCCAGAGAATCAGTGACCTTGATCACAACTCAGGAGCTTACAAGAGAATGCCCCCACCACCAGTTTTCCTAAATTTGCCTAGCTTTTATTTAAAGCCTCGGCACAAGCCTAACCATTATAAGAATTCAAAGCATTAGCTGTTATTTGAATTAACGCTCACTTTAGAAATTCCCCTTAAAGTCCTGGTATTGATGGGGTGAGGACAGGTGTAGGACAAATAGGGAAGGGTAGAGTTCTATGGTTCAACAAAGGATGTGATTAGAAAGTTTCTGAGTTGGGCATGGAATGTAGAGAAGAAATATACTCCCTTCCATATACTCCCTTCCTCCCATAATCTAAAAAGGATCTTGACTGAGAGGCGAGCTATCACCACCTCCCAACCAGGAGTGCTCTCACCGGTCCCTCGGCCAGTTAGGTCTCTTGTTATGAGATGTGTACTTTTCTTTCATATCAAACATCAATGTTTTAATTATACATTTACATGTGAATGCAATTACTTAATTAATGTCTCTTCCCCACTTGAATTTAACTTCCATGAGATCCTTATTGGTTTCATTCAACATTTTTTTCAGTGTCTATTATACCAGGTACTATGTACTTTTTCTCCATGTGGGTAAGAAAGAAACAGACCAAAAAATCCTCCTCTCATGGACCTAAGACTCAATCAATGTAGACAATACTGTATTTTAAGTGATGCGTGCTAAAGAGAAATATACATTAGGATAAGGGAAAAGGAAAGGTCAGGATGATGGGATATAGTTGAAATTTTAGATATGGGACAAGAAAAAGCCTCAACTACGAGGGAGTATTTGAGTAAAGATAAGGGATCAAGCTGTAACAATATACAGGGGAATAGCATTCCAGGCAGAAGGGCCAGCAAGTATTCTTTGCTCCTGTGTGTTCTTTGTGCAAGCAAGGAGAGAGGTATGGCAGGGGCAGGTGGCAGAGGGTCTGGTGACCCATTGTAAGGATGTTGGCTATTACTGAGAAAATGAGGGAACATGGAGAGTTTTGAGAACAGAGAGACATGAGCTAAAATATTTCAGGGGACTTCCCTGGTGACGCAGTGGTTAAGACTCCAGGCTCCCAATGCAGGGGGCCCGGGTTTGTTCACTGATCAGGGAACTAGATTCCACATGCATGCTGCAACTAAGAGTTCGCATGCTACAACTAAGGAGCCCGCCTGCCACAACAAAGACCCAGCGCAACCAAAATAAAATAAAGAAATAATTTTTTTAAATTAGGATAAATAAATTAAATATTCTGGAAGGATTGCTGTGCAGAGAATAGTCTGTAATTGAAGAAAGGAAGACCAGTTGAGAGGCTGAATGTAACCATCCAGGTTGTTTAGACCTGGAGGTGGTGAAAGTGGTCAGTGCCCAAACAGGATTTGGGCATGGGATTTATTTATTTTTAAAATTTATTTTTTATATTGGAGTACAGTTGATTAACAATGTTGTGTTAGTTTCAGGTGTACAGCGAAGTGATTCAGTTGTATATATACATGTATCTGTTCTTTTTCAAATTCTTTTCCCACTTAGGTTATTAGAGAATATTGAGCAGAGTTCCCTGTGCTATACAGCAGGTCCTTGTTGGTTATCTATTTTAAATATAGCAGTGTGTACATGTCAATCTCAAGCTCCCAGTCTATCCCTCCCTGCCCCCACCCCCAGCCTTCCCCCGGGCATGGGATTTAAAAGGAAGAGAGCAGTCAAGAAGATGGCCAGGTTGGCCTGAGCAATGGGAAGAATGACATTGCCATTGATGCCGTTGAGACAGGGAAGGCAGCAAGAGGAGCAGATTATATGTTGGGAGAGAGAACAGGTGCTCAGTTTCAGCCATGTTGGAAATGCCCATCAGACATCCAGATGGAGATGCTGAGGTGGAAGATGGACATACTTGCCTTGAGTTCAAGGGGGAGGTCCAGCCTAGAACTACAGATTTGGGGGATCATCAGTGTATAGATGGTATTCAAAGCCTTGAGGCAGGAAGAGAGCAGGAACCCTTGCTGCTTTGCTCACTATTGTAACACCAGCACAGTTTCTATCATCTAGTGGGTATTAAGTTTCTATTGAATGAATAAATAGAATGCATATGGCCTCAGGTAGGAGGGAGAAGCAAAATCTTTAATAGACCAGCTTGTATGAGGGAAGGAATTTAAAGCCTCTTATTTGAAAAGCCCGACCTGTTTTCCAAGTTCAGTGCAGTCATTTAGATGCTGATTCTGATTAAATAAATCTTTTTTTGTTGTTGTTCTTTGAGATGCTGCTGCTTCCGACTTCAAATTAATAAATGGCTTTTGCGGAAAACATGGCTTATGCAAAAACCCTTTGGTGTAATCATCTAGCCTTCTAGCAATTCTTGTAAAGCAATCAAAGAAGTGGTTTGGGAAGCAAAATCTCTGTCCTAAGTCCTATATAACTGCGTTTACTTGACCGGCCACAAAGCAGGAGCAGTTAGTGCTGATCTCTATTGAGACTCAGAGATATTGTGTAATTAAATGAGGGAATAGATGCTTTTGGCTGATGGAACACAAGATGCTTTTAAGTAAATGTTACAGGCTTCCCTGGTGACGCGGTGGTTAAGAATCTGCCTGCCAATGCAGGGGACACGGGTTCGAGTCCTGGTCCGGGAAGATCCCACATCCCACAGAGCAACTAAGCCCGTGTGCCACAACTACTGAGCCTGTGCTCTAGAACCGGCAAGCCACAACTACTGAGCCCATGTGCCACAACTACTGAAGCCCACGTGCCTAGAGCCCATGCTCCGCAACAAGAGAAGCCACCACAATGAGAAGCCCGCGCACCACAATGAAGAGTAGCCCCTGCTCGCCGCAACTAGAGAAAGCCTGCGTGCAGCAACGAAGACCCAACGCAGCCAAAAGTAAATCAATAAAATAAAATTATAAATAAATAAAGTTACTACGGTTATTATTATGCTTCTAAAATTAAAGATATCATTTTACCATGATTACAATTTTACAAACTGTCTACTCCTCCCGTCTCCTGATCTTTATTACCTGTGGAGCACGGACTGGACTTTTAAAGAGGCAGCCCTAAAGGAACCTCTGCATTAGGCAGATGGCCCTCAATCATTTTACCTATGTGATTCGGCGTGTGAAAACCCCGCCCATCTTCACTGGACCCACACAGGAGGAAGGCAGCTGGGGTACCTGGTGGTGGTGATGTTGCTGTGGGGAGGAGCCTAAAGAACTGGGTTCAGATTTGAATGTCAGGGCCCATGCACTGTCAGCCAGTGCAGCAGCAGTGCTGGAGGAAAGCTTCCCTTCCTAAGACTTTCAGGGAGCCACGAAAGACACGCTGGAGTCCACCATGGACAGGTAAAGCAGTCGGCTCGTGGGTGGCTGTGCTGGCCTTTCGCTCAGAGCAAATCTGAGTAATCAGATGGGTAAACTCTCCCCTTCTCCCCTGTCACTGTCTGACTCACAAGATCTGCTTGGTCAAGATGCACATTTATTTTTCTAGTTCTGTCTCATCTTCTGTTCAGATCTTAACATGCTTTCCACCCAACTGTCTCTTTCTCTTTTTTCCCCATAGTCAAAAGAACTTTTCTGCACTATGTATTGACTTGTCCTTGCAGTTAGAACTCGTTTATGGTAGTAATAAGAACCAAGCAAATGTTAAGAGACTGAAATCATGAAAAGCTCATAGCAATACTATACTAACAGTAGTGGTAACTGTAATTATTCTGTAAACATTCAACTATGAAACCCCTCGAAGAAAAACTTTACTGGGGAGACTTTACTGAATAATTTACACAGTCAAGAAATTATTTTTTAAATGTCAATATTCAAAATTAATTGCTTGAAGGTCACTATGACTGTGTCTACTATTATAAGGAGATAAATCAGTCAAGCAACTTATTTAATATTATAGGCCCAATTGTTAGGCAGTTAAATGGCATTTATTATTTACCTAGTCTTTCCATTTCTTCAGACATGACTTAACTTACTTCTTTAGTGTGTATTTTGTAAGATTTTCGCAATGTCTTCACATGAAGTTTATGACAATCATGTTATTGTCATAGAACTTAATCTATTCCTATTTTTGATTATTGCAAATGTATGAAAATTTATACCTGATCCATACTTTATCTCAATTTAATTCTTTTACAAAGAATTTAAACTACAGAGCTAAGAATCTTAATGGTAGATTCAATGTTCTTCAGAAACTTGAGGGCAAAAATGTCAAATGTCAGCTCAGTTTACAGTGAGATTTTGAAAACTAATCTGAGGTAAAAGGGAGAGGAAAAAGGCTCAGTGGAGATACTTGTAAATAATGAAATGCAAAGCAATGGTAAAATCAGAGCTGAAATTCAGAGAAAGTCAGAGAAGGCAAAGGAGATGAAATTCAACAGGAGGAAAAAGGGAAATACATGATTTTCATTAAGGAAAATACTATCTGCAGAGCACAGTAGTAATGGCACACGGCAGGAGAGGGTGACCTTGTCACGATTATTTTTAACCCATTTGTCTCTGGTTTGCATTGCTGGGGATGCAGCCAGTGTTCTGCCTCAGGGAACACAGCTGTCCTGCGCAGCTGTCAACCTGCAGGCCTTACAGACTGTCTCTGCTGAGTCCTTCGTACACTTAAGAGAAACCAGAGGAGCATAGGGTGCTGCAAATAGGCCCCCAGCTATAGTTAAAGAAAGTGATGGATCAAGATAGTTCATTAACAAGGCCATAGTCATGCCATTCACTTCACTGTGACTGGTAACTTCTGATGGAAACGGAGCTACTGTATTTTCATGTGGGGTAGGAGATAGAAGGCTATCTGAATTCTTTAATCTACGCCCTGTCCTTTCTCATATTCCCAGGACACTTTTTTGCTCCTCATGGTAACAGGGCTCCCACACCACCTGCAGGGCATCATATAGTCCCCCCTTCCTCCACTTCTCACCCACACACCCCAGGAAGACAGGTGAAATGTAAAAGGAATTTACTGGTATAGATTATGAATATGAATTATGAATGAATAAGATATGAATAGATTATGCTTAATCTATTTAAAACTGGGCCCCAAAGAGAGAATTTTTTTTTCTTCCACTCCCGTATTTATTAAGCATGTATTATGTATTCGGTTTATGGTCTATGCTGAGGGTGATTATGTTAATTATTTAACAATCGTAATAGTAACAGAGGTAGTGCTGTGGTGGTCACCGTGTAAATCATCATCACTTTAAGATAAAGCCAATTATTATTAGATCTTTGTTAGCATCCATTTCGGGTTCCTGTCAAATGTGCATTTTTATTTTTATTTTTATTTTTTATTTATTTATTTTTTAAAAAAAATTTTCTAGATTATACTCCATTTAAATCATTAGAGAGTGCTTGGGTTTTTGGGTTTTTTTTTAAGATAGTCATCTTTTCTTTTTAAAATTTATTTATTTATTTATTTATTTTTGGCTGTGTTGGGTCTTCGTTTCTGTGCGAGGGCTTTCTCTAGTTGCGGCAAGCGGGGGCCACTCTTCATCGCAGTGCGCGGGCCTCTCACTGTCGCGGCCTCTCTTGATGCGGAGCACAGGCTCCAGACGCGCAGGCTCAATAATTGCGGCTCACGGGGCTAGTTGCTCCGCGGCATGTGGGATCTTCCCAGACCAGGGCTCGAACCCGTTTTCCCCTGCATTGGCAGGCGGATTCTCAACCACTGCACCACCAGGGAAGCCGCAAATGTGCATTTTTAATTCTAAAAATCGGATTGACTAATTTTTATATGGTTTCACATATGTAATGTATATACTGGTGATTTAGATGTATCACCATCTCTGCCTCAGGATTTTTTTTTTTTCAAAATTAATCTTCACAGCATCTTTTATTTATTTATTTTTGGCTGTGTTGGGTCCTCGTTTCTGTGCGAGGGCTTTCTCCAGTTGCGGCAAGCGGGGGCCATTCTTCATCGCGGTGCGCGGGCCTCTCACTGTCGCGGCCTCTCTTGTTGCGGAGCACAGGCTCCAGACGCGCAGGCTCAGCAGTTGTGGCTCACGAGCCTGGTCGCTCCGCGGCATGTGGGATCTGCCCAGACCAGGGCTCGAACCCGTGTCCCCTGCCTTGGCAGGCAGATTCTCAACCACTGCGTCACCAGGGAAGCCCTGCCTCAGGATTTAAAGTGGATTCCAGGGACCTCCCTGGCAGCCCAGTGGTTAAGATATTGTGCTTCCATTGCAAGGAGGACAGGTTCGATCTCTGGTGGGGGAACTAAGATCTCACATGCCCTGCAGCACGGCCAAAGAAAAAAAAAGTGGATTCCAATAACCTTCATGTGTGTGAGGAAGACATTCAAATTGCAACAGCTTTAAAAATCTCCAGCCCTTGCTTATCTACTTACTAAGAGTGACATTTGAGAACTTGACTTCAGGGTCTATCTCATGTATTTCATTATTAAAATATCAATAATCAACGTATGTCCATACAAAGACTGGTACATCAATGTAGAAGCTTTATTCACAATAGTCCCCAAATGGAAACAATCCAAATGCCCATCAACAGGTGAATGAATAAACGAAATGTGCTGTATCTAAGCCATGGAATATTGCTTTGCCGTAAAAAAGAACAAACTATACTGATACATGCAACACCAGGAATGAATGCCACAGTCATAACATGCTTAGTGAAAGAAGTCAGACACAAAGGAGGAAATAATGTGTGCTTTATATGAAATTCTAGAAAATAATTTATAGTTGCAGAAAGCAGACTAGTGGTTGCCTGGGAGGGAGGGGAAGAAGTGACTGAAAAGTTGGGTGAGGAAACTTGGGGAGGAGGGGTGCCCTGAAAATGTTCTGTATCCTGATTGTGGTAGCAGTTTTGGGTGTTTACATCTGCCAATATTCATAGAACTGTACATTTTAAATGGGTGAAGTATGTAAATTATACCTCAATGTAAAAAAAAAAAAAAATTGAAAAAAGTTTCAATTCTCTTGCCAGCAAACCGTATTCAAATTACTGACTAGGTCATTACTTTGACAAGTCCTCTGCACTTCTGCTCAGTGCCACTAGGTGGCAACATTATCTCCACAGATTAGATAAGTACATTTCTGGAAAAGTCTAAGGACAAAAACCAGGGACACTCACTCCTGATGCTTTGGTATCAACCACACTGTGTAGCTCGTGGTGTGTTCACAACCACAAAGAAACTTGTGTTAGCAGAGAGTATTTCCACAAATTCAACTCAATTTAGTGCTTATGATATGCAAGACCCTGTGCTGGGAAACAAAGAGCAATCCGCCCCGCCCCTAACCCGCCCCGCCCACAACCCCCGTGTGTGAAGAACATTGCAAAATATTTAGATTATATTGCAAATTTACACAGGAAATCAGCCTAATCTAAATCCTGTAAATACATGCCTATAAAAAAGACTAGAACGAAAAACGTAAGTATATTAACAGTAATTGTCATTAGATAGTATGTCTAATTATCACTAGATATACTGGTTAAACATTTAAAAATTTTTAACTTTCTACTTTTTAGTAGTATTCAAGTTGACATACTTTTAAAAAGCATGACTCAAAAAGTGACACTTCCTGACTCAAAACAGAAATTCTAATTGAGGAGACAGATGTAGCAATCAATTGATAACAAAGGTTGAATGCTTTGATAAGGATAAGCGGAGAACAGTAGGAAACTACGGGAGGGTTTTTTGTTGCTGTTAATGTTCGATTTTGCCTAGAAATTTTGGCATAGTGGCAGTGAGAAAGATCTGAAATTGTGGTTAAGGCTTTGAAGGATGGGTAGGTTTTGCCCAGTGGAAAAAAAAAGGCAGGGAAGCTTGCAGCCAGGTGGCTGGAAAGAAAAGACTAGTGCCAGGGGTCCTGCTGCAGGCGTGGCGGGGAGGCTGAAGTGATGCGGAAAAGAGAAAATACTAGGAAACGAGGCTAGAAATGTAGATTGATGCCCAAATGTAAAAGCTTTACTGCATTAAAGAGTTTGGAGTTTATTCTACCAGCGGAAGTTAGGGGCTTTTCGGTATCAGAATGACAGGCCCACACCTGGGCTTTTGTGAGATCTCTCAGGCACCTCGTGGAAAATGTTATTTTGAAGGGACTGTGGGCAGAGACCAGTTAAGAGGTCAGGACAATGGATAAAGGGAAAGAGTAGAGCTTGGACTGAAGCAGAGAACAGAGGAAGTAGAGCAGGAACAAATCCAGAAATATTTGAAAGTTTGACTCAATAAATTTAGATGATTAATGAATTAATTCAATATGGGGAGTGAAGGAGAATCAAAAATGATTCCAAGCTTTTAGCCCGGTTACTTGGGATGGAAAGTGGGTAGGAGAGGAGAGGCAGCTCAGGAAAGGGCGATTTGGGAATACTGTGTTAACCCTGTGAGTTTGAGGTCCATGTTGGACATTTAGATAGAGGTTGGAGGGGAAACCTGAAAAGATCAGTATGGGACTGGGGAACAGGTTAGTAATTCCAAGTTATCAGCATCTAGAAGGCAGCCATGGAAGAAGCCTGCCCTGGGAGCGCGTATGGCTTTGGGTTTCTTGCTGTCTCAACTGGTCTTATAAATATAAGCCTGATAAGGGGGTTGTAATGGATTCCAAGCTCAGTTAAATCTCAGGCATCCAACAAAGGGAAGCAAGAGCATCTCCTTTGGTTTGGCCCAAGTATTACAGATTTTTTTTTAAAAAAGCTGAAGGAAAGCCAGGAGTGACCAGAGGATCAGCGGTGCTCCTGCACTTCCTCCCTCCTCTCACCCACAGCCTCCTGATGAAGCAGAGGAAGTTTCTTTACCACTTCAAAAACGTGCGCTGGGCTAAGGGCCGCCATGAAACCTACTTGTGCTACGTGGTGAAGCGGCGGGATAGCGCCACCTCCTTCTCACTGGACTTTGGGCACCTTCGAAACAAGGTATCAATTAATACCTGCTTCCCAGGCAGGGCATTTTTAGAGCCACCTGCTGATGGTACCACTTTCAGCCTGTTTCATTTGTCTCCACTAGATTCCTCTAATCTCTTTTTTACATGTCCCTGCAACCACAATAGAAATACCCCAAAGGGTGTCATTTAATGTCCTCCCCAATCATGCTGAGCACAGCAAGGCCACACCTTGCTTCAATGCCAAGAATAACTGCCCCCAAACTTCCTCTCCTTTCCCCAGCATCCAAATTGCCTTTGAGATTAAAGAAGATATCCAAAGAAAGAAGCTTTTGATTTGGGGGAATATATACAGCTCATTCGAGCTGAATTTTAAATGTGGAAAAACAAACTGTGGCTTTAGAATTTTTAAAATTTAAGGAAGAAAAATTTAGGAAAACTTAATGACTCCATTCTGTCTTCCAAATGAGTTCTATTCCTTCCTGCTCACCTAGATCGTAGGCCAGTAAATAACATACGTAATAGTGAGTCTCAGAAAAGTCAGGGAAGCCATTCATTGAAACTTGAAGATCAGAGAATTACACTTCCAAGAGACTTCTTCACCAAAACCCAGATGGGTTCACATACTCTTCTGCCAATGAATATTTCCTCTCATAACATGCAGTGACATCTAGTCTTGGTGGAATCCCAGGGAGGAATCCATGGGTGGAATGACACTGGCTAGTTTCTAAGGTTAGTTTTACTCTCCAATTTTTTTGGCCTCCATTTGTATTGTGTAAATTATCCCACTGCAATTGTTTTACATTCTAATCTCTTTCCTATTTGGTAATAAGACACATTCTAAACATAGAAAGCTTTTGTGTTAACAACCCTTTCCTTCCCTCTCATTTAATCCTCACAACAAAACGTCATTCCGCTGATGAGGAATCAGGAGATCCAAGAGTTGGGTGACTTGTTTAAGACACAAGAGTGGCGATGCCAGGAAATGGAACCTAGGTCTTCAGATTCTGGGACTAATGACTTTTCTGCAGTATTAAGGGGACTTGCTGGGAATTCCCTTGCGGTCCAGTGGTTAGGACTCTGCGCTTCCACTATCAGGGGGCACAGGTTCGATCCCTGGTCGGGGAACTAGGTCCCGCATGCCACGCCGCAACTGAGTTCACATGCAGCTACCGATCCGGCATGCCACAAGTAAAGATCCCATGCACCACAAGTAAAGATCCCGTGCACCACAACTAAGACCCGGCGCAGCCAAATAAATTTTTTTTTTAAAGAGTACATGCCTTAATTTTAAAAGCTCATTGCTAAAAACTGCTATCATCTAAGCCTTCAGCGAATCATAGTGGTAATAAAGATCACTGACCACAGATCACCATAACAAATATAATAATGAAAAATTTGAAATTTGCAAGAATTACCAAAATGTGACACGGAAACACAAAGTGAGCAAATGCTGTTGGAAAAAATTATGCTGATAGACGTACTCAAGACCAGGTTGCCACAAACCTTCAAAACGCAAAATATCTGCAAAGTCCAATACAGCCAAGCACAATAATATAGGTATGCCTGTATTTAATTGCTCTTAGCTCCAGTGGCGCCTATTACCTCTCTCAAAACAGCACTCAGTGACTTTCCCTGGTGGCACAGTAGTTAAGAATCTGCCTGCCAAGGCAGGGGACATGGGTTCGATCCCTGGTCCAGGAAGATCCCACATGCCGTGGAGCAGCTAAGCCCGTGTGCCCCAACTACTGAGCCTGCACTCTAGGGCCCACGAGCCACAACTACTGAAGCCCACGCACCTAGAGCCTGTGCTCTGCACCAAGAGAAGCCAGTGCAATGAGAAGCCTGCGCACTACAACGAAGGCCTAATGCAGCCAAAAATAATAAATTAATTAATTAATTAATTTTAAAAAACAACACTCACCTGTCAGTCTCATAATCTATCTCCTAACCCTAAATTTTCTGACCTCCACTTAGTGGTCCAGTGTATTTCCACAATGTTACATCAACAGCCCTTCCAAGCCGTTTTCCTTCCCCTCCAAGGAAGAAAAAGTAACTTCACAAACAAAAATTAAATCTGAGATATATGATGCTCCTTCATCCACCCAACTCATTCCATCCTCCCCATTCCACAGAAAAGCTGGACGCTTTTCCCTTCCTAGGGCCAAAAGCGCAAAGTGTTCGGGCTCACCACTTATACTGTGTCCTTTCCGGCAGTTGCTTAACCTTCCTGTAACCTAGGATAAAACTGCAGACACCCCAGAAAAAGATCACCCTGGGAGGGACATGAATTAATGGCTGTAAAGCTACCGGCAGGGCAGTCAAGGGCGGGTCAAGGTCAGTAACCCTCCGCTGAGCCCTATTCTCTCTCCCCAGGCGGGATGCCACGTGGAACTGCTCTTCCTCCGCTACATCTCCGACTGGGACCTGGACCCCGGGCGGTGCTACCGTGTCACCTGGTTCACGTCTTGGAGCCCCTGCTACGACTGTGCGCGGCACGTGGCCGACTTCCTGAGAGGGTACCCCAATCTGAGTCTGAGGATCTTCACAGCGCGCCTCTACTTCTGCGACAAGAACCGCAAGGCGGAGCCCGAGGGGCTGCGGCGGCTGCACCGCGCTGGGGTCCAAATCGCCATCATGACCTTCAAAGGTGCGCAGGGACTTTTCTGCCCGGCTCAGCAAAGCACGGTTTGCAATTCAGATTGGGAAAAGCCGGGGCGGGTGGGGGGCGGGGAATCGGGGGGTGGGGGGCGGGAGGGGGGAATCAGGGGGGCAGAATTCTGGGAGTTCTGGTTCGCCTTTGGAGCCAAAAATTATCAACTAGAATTGGAGGAAAAGAGGCAATGGCTTGGGACTTCCCTGGTGGCACAGTGGTTAAGACTCCCGCGCCCAATGCCGGGGGCCCGGGTTCAACCCCTGGTCAGGGAACGAGATCCCACACGCATGCCGGAACCAAGAGTTCACATGCAGCAACTAAAGAGCCTGCGAGCCGCAACTAAGGAGCACACCTGCCGCAACTAAGAACCAGCAAGACCAAATAAATAAATAAAATATTAAAAAAAAAAAAAAGAACCAATGGCTTGGACCCAAGGCTTTGGGCAGAGCCAGGGTTTTCTTTCTTTCCTCATGATTTGAGATCTGAGCTATCCCCTTCCCCCTCCCTTTTTTTATAGATTATTTTTATTGCTGGAATACTTTTGTGGAAAATCATGAAAGAACTTTCAAAGCCTGGGAGGGGCTGCATGAAAATTCGGTTCGTCTGTCCAGACAGCTTCGACGCATCCTTTTGGTAAGTTAAGGGGCTTCTTTGCTTCTCATTTTCTTTCTCTCTCCAAAGTCATCTAGCCCTGGAGCTACTTATACTTCCTTTTCTTATATTTCCCACATTGTTGTGTGTGTTTGTGTGTGTGTGTGTGTGTGTGTATTTATCATTCTCTCCTTATTTTTCCTCTGATGAAAACTTTACAGAGCACAGGCTGTAGGCTTCTGTAGTTATGGCGCACGGGCTTAGTTACTCCGTGGCATGTGGGTTCTTCCCAGACCAGGGCTCGAGCCCGTGTCCCCTGCATCGGCAGGGGGATTCTTAACCACTGCGCCACCAGGGAAGCCCCTCTCCCCTTACTTTCTTCAAAAATATTTACAACGTCATCCACTCTCTCTTTTTCTCCACAGCCCCTATACGAGGTTGATGACTTACGAGATGCATTTCGTACTTTGGGACTTTGATACCAACCTTCAAGAATGTCACACACAAAGAAATACCTCTGAAGGTAGTGGGTAAAAGAACTATCCTTCAAGAATTCTGTTTTTCTTCAACTCTCACTTTCTCTGAGTTTAGAAAAAAGTATTCATAGATGTTTTTAAAATGTCTTGAAAATAGAAGGAACCCAGACCCACCAGGGTTAACGCCGCAACTGGTGCAGTTTTTAAGTGCAGCATCATCCCCTACTGGGAAACGACAGAACTGCAGGGCCTGGGAGCCCCTAAGTGTCAATACTCTGCCATTTAAGCAGAGAGAAAGCAGAGGTAAATGCTGAGGAGCATGGTGAGAGGATCAATGTTTTATAACCGGTATCCTTTATTATCTGATTCTTGTTCTGAGTTTTCAGTGGTAGTAATGATAAATTTTTCTACTCTTTTCCATTGGGGCTCACTTTCAAGTGAACAAAATTCTGTCACCCTGTGATCCACAGAACTTCCTAATGAGAGAACCTGGGTGACTGTAACCCCAAGCCATCTCTTCAAAGCATTAATATCCAAGCATGTGTTGTATGTTTTAATTGTCTGAAGCATGTTTTTATGTTTGTACGTACAGAGGATTTTTTCTTGGTATGGAAAATGCCTGGTCACCTTTAGGCTCTTGTATAATAAAGGATCTTAAAATGAATTTGAGGGCTGTGAAGAAGACACACTAAAAGTGAATTTATACCTCAAGTAACAAATCTGCAAAAAGATCCTTTTAAGGGCTTCCCTGGTGGCGCAGTGGTTAAGAATCTGCCTGCTGATGCAGGGGACACGGGTTCGAGCCCTGGTCCCAGAAGATCCCACATGCTGCGAAGCAACTGAGCCCGTGCACCACAACTACTGAGCCTGCGCTCTAGAGCCCGCAAGCCACAACTACTGAAGCCCGCATTCCTAGAGCCCGTGCTCCGCAACAAGAGAAGCCACCGCAATGAGATGCCCGCCCACCGCAACAAAGAGTAGGCCCTGCTCACCGCAACTAGAGAAAGCCCGTGCGCAGCAACGAAGACCCAACGCAGCCAAATATAAAAACTAAATAAATTTTAAAATATATATATATAAGATCCTTTTAAAATCATAGTTTTGCAACTATACATTTCCCGTATAACTAGTGACTGCTTGGAAGGGACTTGCTTGAATGTTGAGAAAAGAAAAATCTATTCTCTCTGATGGGTCTTTGAACCTCAGCAATGCCAACCAGGTCAAGGTTTTCCCCTTTGTGACAGAAGAATAGTTGGGAGGGAAGGATGACAGAGCATTGCAAGGAAATCGTGTTTTATCCAGTAAAATGGTGTGAGCCAGCATGGCAGAGAGTGGTCATTTGTCCCTAATAACTATCCGGGGCTGTGAGAAAAATATTCAGAATAACCATAACACTGTACAATTATTACCTAGCAACCCTTGCAACGCAGATAAACAGATCCACAGGAAAGGTTGAACACATAATTGTATTATTTTATTCTTATTGTACATAATTTGTGAGAGTTAAATATTAAAAATCCTTATTCATGTATTCATTCATATTGTATGTTTATGCTATGTGGTGTCTCATATTTTTATCATAATTTCCCTTTCTTATATGTTGAAATGGATTCCTAATGTCTCATAAATTTATACCTTTAGAAATGCCTCTAGTAGCAAAGCATGTAATTCTAACATAGTCTAACATTGTAATAACTTTGCTATGAAACCCTCTTGATGTTTAGTCTAACATTGTAATAACATCACTATGAAACCCTCTTGATGTTTAGTAAACTTTTCCCACAGCAAATTTGATTCTGGCTCATTTCAATCAACTGAATCAATGATAAATAATTTTGGAAGTTTTGGAGATAAAAATGCCAAATTAAAGTAAATCCAAAAGTGATTTTTAAAAGGTTAAATTACGAAATTCGGATGATGGAATAGAATTCAGAGTCCAGGAATAAGCCCACACATCTATGTTCAACTGATTTCTGGCAAGGGTGCCAGGACCATGCAGCGGGAGAAAGAACAGTCTTTTCAACAAAAGATGCTGAGACAACTGGATATCTACGCGCAAAAGAATGAATGCGGACCTCTACCACAATACACACAAAAATTAACTTAAAGTTTATCAAATACCTAAATCTAAGAATGTCCCTAATTAGTACATGCTTAAGTCTGCTCTTTGGAACTCAGGGAAGGCCTAAGATACTAAAGCCTTTTTCTACAAACAAGAAACAGGGGACACAGTGGGGCTTTTGTACCCGGAAGGGTCGTTTTCAATCCTCTCTTTTCTTTGATAGGACTCCATCCTGAGGGGAATGAGGTGGGACAAGAAAGGGGATAAAGTTTTGGATAGAGAGGTTAATCATAAACTCAGCAGGGGAACTCTTGTTTTAGGAGGATTCGGTTTCAGACTCACAGAATGGGGAAAAAATATTTACAAATATTATCTGTATATATTCTGGATATTCAGTATCCAGAATCTATAAAGGACTCTTAAGACAACCTAAGTTAAAAACGGCTGAAAGACTTGAGTACATTTCTCCAAGGAAGATTTACAGATGGCTAGTAAGCATATGAAGAGATTCTCAACATCCTTAGTCATTAGGGAAATGCAAATCAAAACCACAGTGAGATCCACTTATACCTACTAGGATAGCTATAAACAAAAAAACCAATAATAACAATTGTTGGTGAGAATGTGGAGAAATTAGAACTGTCATATGAGAAAGTGGAGAAATGAGAACCATATATTGGCTGGTGGAAATGTAAAATTGTGCAACCACTATGAAAAACAGTCTGGTGGTTCCTCAAAAATTAACATATAATTACTGTATGACACAGCAATTCCACTCCTTGGCATATATCTGAGAATTAACAACAAATGTTCAAACAGAAACTTGTACATGAATATTCTAGCAGCATTATTTGTGGTGGCCCAAAAGTGGAAACACCCAAACGTCCATCAACTGATACATGGATAAATAAATGTGGTACATCCATACGATGGTATTTTACTTGGTTATAAAGAGATGAAGTAATGACACATCCTACAAAATGGATGAACCTTGAAAACATTGTGCTAAGAAGTCAGACACAAAACACCAACTATTGTATGATTCCATTTATGTGAAATGTCCAAAATGGATAAATCCAGAGTTCTGATTCCATGCAGCAGTGGGCAAGGTATTTAACCTTTCTAAAGTTTTAATTTTCCATCTGTAAAATGGGTATGATATGTTAACTTTTCATATATTTTTTAAAAATTAATTTTTGTTGGAGTATGGTTGATTTACAATGTTGTGTTAGTTTGTGCTGTACAGCAAAGTGAATCAATTATATATATACATATATCTACTCTTTTTTAGATTCTTTTCCCATATAGGTCCTTACAGAGTATTGAGTAAAGTTCCCTGTGCCGTACAGTAGGTTCTTTATTTTTGGTATTAAGTTGAAGGATTACACAAAGCTGGTGCTATCCTCGTGAATAGCATTGCCACCCTCTAGAAGAGGGCAACCTAGAAATCACCGCTGACATTCCCTCTGACCCTATATCTGGTCCAGTAGACTTGTGGGCTAAATCTCTTGAATTTATTTACTTTTCTCTATTTACTATCACCTGGTGGGCGGGGGGTGGGGGGGCACGGTGGAGGGCAAGGAGCAGCCCCTGACAGTCAAAAACTGGCCTGATACTCGTAACCAGGCCATATCTCATTTCCCTGTTGGACATAAGTCTCGTAGAATACCAACCTCAGACAAGATGACTCTAAGACCATGATAAAATGAGAGCAAGCAAAGCCACTTCATAATTTGTCTGAGACACCCACAAAACACCCAACACCCCCTCTCTTGGGTAAAAAGAATGTCTGCTACTTCTTTACCAATTACAGCCTTACCCTTGTTCCAGTCAGCCTTCCCCAAAGATTTATCAACAACCATAGAATCGACCCTACTCCCTCACAATGTCCAATCTAACCAATCTAAAGCAAATCTCCCTTTTCTTATGCCCTCCCCCAAATGACCAAACCAAAGCCCAAATTCTATAATTGAATGTATAGCTAGGGAGTGTCCCAGTAAGAGAAACGCCCTCATGCTGAGACATTTCATGGCTCATGGTTCCCAATGAGGTGCATTCTCCCTCACAGAGTCATAAATCTCACTTCTTCAACTGCAGGCGTTTTCTTCATGGTCTTTAGCTGGAGGCCATTGACACCTTAGTTGGAGCTATCAACATCGCTTGCTTAGTCTATTGCCAAGAGTTATGGTATTCACTAATTCTTAATATATTTTACTGACAGTTATTCTGTGGTGGTGATGATGACGGTTGTTTTTTTAAGATAATTTCATGTGAAATAAATGCTGAATCTGTTAATGGGAACTGGAGGACTTTGGTCACAGAATGTTATTTATAGTATGTTAGAATTTAAGTACATGTTCAATTTATTAAAGATACAAATTTCAATACCTAATTTTAAGTCTTCAAAATTGTGTAATATGATTTCCAAATCTAATTTTCTATTAAGGGACTTCCCTGGTGGCACAGTGGTTAAGAATCTGCCTGCCAATGCAGGGGACACGGGTTTGAGCCCTGGTGCGGGAAGATTCCACATGCCGAGGAGCAACTAAGCCCGCGTGCCACAACTACTGAAGCTCGCGCACCTAGAGCCGGTGCTCCACAACAAGAGAAGCCACCGTAACAAGAAGCCCGCGCACCGCAACGAAGAGTAGCCTCTGCTCGCCACAACTGGAGAAAGCCAGCGCGCAGCAACGAAGACCCAGTGCAGCCAAAAAATAAATAAATAAATAAATAAAATATAAATAAATAAATAACTTTTTAAAACAGTTCATACATATTGGGACTTCCCTGGTGGTGCAGTGGTTAAGAATCTGCCTGCCAATGCAGGAGACACGGGTTCGAGCCTTGGTCTGGGAAGATCCCACATGCCGCAGAGCAACTAAGCCCGTGAGCCACAACTACTGAACCTGTGCTCTAGAGCCCGCAAGCCACAACTACTGAGCCCGTGTGCCACAACTACTGAAGCCTGTGAGCCTAGAGCCCGTGCTCCATAACAAGAGAAGCCACCGCAATGAGAAGCCTGCGCACCTCAACGAAGAGTAGCCCCCGCTCGCTGCAACTAGAGAAAAGCCCTCAAGCAGCAATGAAGCCCATAGCAGCCAAAAATAAATAAATAAACAAATTAAAAAAAAAAAGTTCATACATATTAAAAAAAAAAAAAAAGAATCCGCCTGCCAATGAAGGGGATACGGGTTCGAGCCGGGTTCGAGCCCTGGTCCGGGAAGATCCCACATGCCGCAGAGCAACTAAGCCCATGTGCCACAACTACTGAGCCTGTGCTCTAGAGCCCACGAGCCACAACTACCGAAGCCCGCACACCAAGAGCCCATGCTCCGCAACAAGAGAAGCCACCGCAGTGAGAAGCCCACACACCACAACAAAGAGTAGCCCCGGCTCGCCACAACTAGAGAAAGCCCGCATGCAGCAACGAAGACCCAACGCAGCCAAAAAATAATTAATTAATTAATTAATTTTAAAAATAATAATAATTTTGTATTAAATAGGAGGAATCACTTTCACTGGTTTTTAATTTAGAGCAACTCAAAACAGATATTAAACCTTTTAAAACAATTCTTTTTAAAAAAAATTTAAAAACAATTTTATTTATTTACTTACAATAAGTAAGTTGGGTCTTTTATTGCTATGTGTGGGCTTTAGCTGCAGCGAGTAGGTGCAACTCTTCCTTGCAGTGCATGGGCTTCTTATTGCGGTGACTTCTCTTGTTGTGGAGCATGGGCTCTAGGCACGCAGACTTCAGTAGCACACGGGGTCAGTAGTTGTGGCTCGCCGGTTCTAGAGCACAGGCTCAGTAGTTGTGGCGCACGGGCTTAGTTGCTCTGTGACATGTGGGATCTTCCCGGACCAGGGCTCGAACCGGTGTCCCATGCATTGGCAGGCGGATTCTTAACCACTGCGCCACCAGGGAAGTCCCACTACCTTATTTCTCAGATTTCCAAGTAGCCCAGCCTACTCCGTTCTGACAATTTGTCTGGGGCAACTCCAGCTTGGCTCTCCTCCTCCAGCTCATTACCTGCCATGTCCTGGACCCCACCGCAGAGAGAGGTGCATCACGGCCGCGAGGAGGCCAGGGACAGCACTTCAGAGCCGACAAAGCGTGCCGCCATGTTGGAGTCGGGCGGAACCGACCTCGCTGGCTTCCCATCTCGCTTTTAAAACAATTCTATTCACAAATATGATCACACTACTTTTAACATTTTAAGTTACATTACGCATATTAACCTAACTGCTTTTTAACCACCTTAAATGCTTGATACGGCAGACTGGCAAACAAATCTAACAAATTAAACCTATAAAAGGGCAAAATAAATGTTAAATATTCCAAACATCTTAATATGGTTTATGGACTTAAATTCTCTTAAACCTTTCAGCCTGAAATGCCAATATCTAATGCAGAATTCTTTGCATTACAGTTGAATGCATATTATCTTGAACTAAAACCAAAGGTATTATGTAACTGGCTTTGAGACAAGAAGGAAGGGGGCAGGGCACAACGATTAAGAGAATGCCACAACCATTTAAGAACATAAACTGGTTAGAACCGACTAGGTCCAAGATGGCACAAGATTCTACTTCCAGTAGACCTTGGGCCTCATTTTACTCTCATTAGCATCTAAATGACACAGCCGCAGGGGCCATGACACAATTTCCCAAAAAGGCCATAAAGTGGGTGGTGGCCCAATTCCTGGAAATCCCCACCCCTTCTCCAAGATACTTAGAAGATTCCTCCCACTCACTAGCCTATGAAATTATCCAGACCATAAAAACTAAACACTCCATATTTTGTGGCCGCCTCTCATGTTCTAAGAAGGCCCACAGTCTATCTATGGAGTGTGTATCTCTCTAAATAAACTTGCTTTCACTTTACTCTGGCTTGCTCTGAATTCTTTCCTGTGCAAAGCCAAGGACCCTCACTTGGTGGCCTGTCCCAGGGGCTCACCCAAGGTTACATATGTAAGGATATTCATTCCAACACTGTAGTAAGGAGAAACTAAAAGTAACTGAAAGTCCATAGTAGAATGGTAAATATATTATACAACCGCCATTCTTAGTAAAAGTATGCAACAATTTAAAAAGAATGATGGGGACTTCCCTGGGGACACAGTGGTTAAGAATCCGCCTGTCAATGCAGGGGACACGGGTTCGAGCTCTGGTCCGGGAAGATCCCACATGCCGCAAAGCAACTAGGCCCGTGCACCACAACTACTGAGCCTGCGCTCTACAGCCCGTGAGCCACAGCTACTGAAGCCTGCGCGCCTAGAGCCCGTGCTCCGCAACAAGAGAAGCCACCGCAATGAGAAGCCCGCGCACCTCAACGAAGAGTAACCCCCTCTCACCGCAACTAGAGAAAGCCACGCACAGCAACAAAGACCCAACACAGCCATAAATAAATAAATAAATAAATAAATTTTTTAAAAAAGTCTACAAACAATAAATGCTGGAGACGGTGTGGAGAAAAGGGAAACCTCCTACACTGTTGATGGGAATGTAGATTAGCATAGTCACTATGGAAAACAGTATGGAGGTTTCTTAAAAAAGTAAAAATAGAGCTACCATATGATCCTGCAATCCCACACCTGGGCATATACCTGGAGAAAACCATAATTCGAAAAGATACGTGCACCCCAATGTTCTTTGCAGCACTATTTACAATAGCCAAGACATGGAAGCAACCTGAATGTCCATCAACAGTAGAATGGATAAAGAAGATGTGATATATATATAAAAAAGAATGAAATAATGACATTTGCAGCAACATGGATGGACCTAGAGACTATCATACTAAGTAAGTCAGACAGAGAAAGACAAATATCATATGATATCACTCATGTGGAATCCAGTTTTAAAAAATAATACAAATGAACTTATTTACAAAACAGAAACAGACACGTAGATTTCGAAAAAAAAAAAACAAACCTATTCTTACCGAAGGGGAAACATGGAGGGGAGGGATTAGAAGCTTGGGATTAACATACACACACAACTACATATAAAATAAGTAACCAACAAGGACATACTGTATAGCAGCAGTCCCCAACTTTTTTGCACCAGGGACCGGTTTTGTGGAACACAGTTTTTCCAAGGATGGGGGCAGGGGCTGGGGAACGGTTCAGGCAGTAATGGGGAGCAATGGGGAGTGGCAAATGAAGCTTCACTGGCTCGCCTGCCACTCACCTCCTGCTGTGCAACCTGGTTCCTAACAGGCCACAGATGGGGTTGGGGACTCCTGCTGTATAACACAGGGAACTCTACTCAGTACTCTGTAATAACCTATATGGGTAAAGAATCTGAAAAGAATGAATATATTTATATGTATAAATGAATCACTTTGCTGTACACCTGAAACTAACACAACATTGTAAATCAACTATACTACAATAAAAAATTTTTAAAAAAAGAAATTGTTCATTTATGAAGGTTGTGTATGAGAGAGAATTGTACGATTTGTACTGTCTTGTTTTGCCCATTATTGTCTTAGAAGGTTGTCTGAAACATAATAGGCCTTTTATATACATATCTTTTTTTTGTTTTCTAATTTTATTTATTTGTTTATTTTTTGGCTGCGTTGGGTCTTCGTTGCTGTGCGCGAGCTTTCTCTAGTTGCGGTGAGCAGGGGCTGCTCTTCATTGCGGTGTGCGGGCTTCTCATTGCGGTGGCTTCTCTTGTTGAGGAGCACAGGCTCTAGGCGCTTGGGCTTCAGTAGTTGTGGCACACGGGCTCTAGAGCGCAGGCTCAGTAGTTGTGGCGCACGGGCTTAGTTGCTCCGCAGCATGTGGGATCTTCCCGGACCAGGGCTCGAACCCGTGTCCCCTGCATTGGCAGGTGGATTCTTAACCACTGAACCACCAGGGGAGCCTACATATTGTTTTGATTGACTGAGCATCTTAAACTGGGCTACAGGTCAAGCTCCTCAACAGATCTTTAATTCTAATGAGATTGCTTGCAACCAGGCCTACCTCCTCTTGCCTGGGAGGCCACAAATAGTAAATATCTGCTGGTCTGTGGAGTGCAGGGTGCCTCTATCTGTTCTGTGGACGATTAGGTCTATTGACACATGCCTCGTATCATAGCAGGCCAGGGGATCACACAGTCCATTAGTCAAGGACAAATTTGTCTGATCTTATGGAGTGGAGGGGTGGTATGATATCCATCAAAAGTTGAGGATTACCATAACCCATCACTCCTGGTAAATGTGAAGATAGATTAAGGACAACCTAGGTTTGTCCTAGTTTGATAAACTAGGTTATAACTGGAGTCTGAGCTACCCTACGGTTTATAAACTTTTCAAGGGTCTAAAAACTATTTGAGACCTAAGAGCAAACAAATACCTCTAAAATACCCAGCTCCCCATTGCCATATTCCTGCAAAAACAAAGTAAATAAACATTTGAATGTCAACAAAACATACCATGCCAATTAGCCAATTGTTCCCCAACTCATATATAAATTTAACGTCACACATAAATATAGGCAATTCATATGTAGTAGGGTCCCCTGTATTGTATATATTAAAAAAAATTCTTTTTCTGTATACTATGACACCTTAAAAATACCTTTCTGGCTGAGGAGAGGCTGTCCTTTCTAGGGTGAGCCAATTCTTAGACATAGCAAAGATAGGCAAGCTAACCAATCCAGAGCCATGACTCCTCTGTTTGGCTCATACACCCCAGGAGGCAATATTCCTCTCCCTTAATCATCCCAGGGCCGGTTACCAGGCAACTAGGGACCATCCCTATAGGGTAGAGCCCAGTGAAATTAGTAGCCAAAGCAAGCTTGAGAACGAAAAATGGAGCTGGAGGAACCAGGCTCCCTGACTTCAGACTATACTACAAAGCTACAGTAATCAAGACAGTATGGTACTGGCACAAAAACAGAAACATAGATCAATGGAAAAGGATAGAAAGCCCAGAGATAAACCCACGCACATATGGTCAGCTTATCTTTGATAAAGGAGGCAAGCATATACAGTGGAGAAAAGACAGCCTCTTCAATAAGTGGTGCTGGGAAAACTGGACAGCTACATGTAAAAGTATGAAATTAGAACACTCCCTAACACCATACACAAAAATAAACTCAAAATGGATTAAAGACCTAAATGTAAGGCCAGACACTATCAAACTCTTAGAGGAAAACATAGGCAGAACACTGTATGACATACATCACAGCAAGATCCTTTTTGACCCACCTCCTAGAGAAATGGAAATAAAAGCAAAAATAAACAAATGGGACCTAATGAAACTTAAAAGCTTTTGCACAGCAAAGGAAACCATAAACAAGACCAAAAGACAACACTCAGAATGGGAGAAAATATTTGCAAACGAAGCAACTGACAAAGGATTAATCTCCAAAATTTACAAGCAGCTCATGCAGCTCAATATCAGAGAAACAAACAACCCAATCCAAAAATGGGCAGAAGACCTAAATAGACATTTCTCCAAAGAAGATATACAGATTGCCAACAAACACATGAAAGAATGCTCAATATCATTAATCATTAGAGAAATGCAAATCAAAACTACAATGAGATATCATCTCACACCAGTCAGAATGGCCATCATCAAAAAATCTAGAAACAATAAATGCTGGAGAGGGTGTGGAGAAAAGAGAACCCTCCTGCACTGTTGGTGGGAATGTAAATTGATACAGTCACTATGGAGAACAGTATGGAGGTTCCTTAAAAAACTAAAAATAGAACTACCATACGACCCAGCAATCCCACTACTGGCCATATACCCTGAGAAAACCATAATTCAAAAAGAGACGTGTACCAAAATGTCCATTGCAGCTCTATTTACAATAGCCAGGACATGGAAGCAACCGAAGTGTCCATCAACAGATGAATGGATAAAGAAGATGTGGCACATATATACAATGGAATATTACTCAGCCATAAAACAAAACGAAACTGAGTTATTTGTAGTGAGGTGGATGGACCTAGAGTCTGTCATACAGAGTGAAGTAAGTCAGAAAGAGAAAAACAAATACCATATGCTAATACATATATATGGAATCTAAGAAAAAAAAATGGTCATGAAGAACCTAGGGCAAGACGGGAATAAAGACACAGACCTACTAGAGAATGCACTTGAGGATATGGGGAGGGGGAAGGGTAAGCTGGGACAAAGTGAGAGAGTGGCATGGACATATATACACTACCAAATGTAAAATAGATAGCTAGTGGGAAGCAGCCGCATAGCACAGGGAGATCAGCTCGGTGCTTTGTGACCACCTAGAAGGGTGGGATAGGGAGTGTGGGAGGGAAGGAGACACAAGAGGGAAGAGATATGGGAACATATGTATATGTATAACTGATTCACTTTGTTATAAAGCAGAAACCAACACACCATTGTAAAGCAATTATACTCCAATAAAGATGTTAAAAAATTTAAAAAAATTAAAAAAATAGAAGAAAGAACTGGAAAGAACTTGTCTGAAGTCAGGCCACCAGGGAAATAGGCACAAAACCTAGCTAGCTTAATGCATAACAAGCTGTTCTAATCTTTGGACCATGAAACCTACACAGTACAAATAACCACCTCTGAGTGTTAATCAAAAAAATTCTGCCCCTAGGGTTTTAAAGTTGTCATGGTCCATGCAATCTGGTTTCTTTTTCCTTCTAATTTTAAATCCCATGGGGGCTTCATGTACCCTTTACCATAGATGAGATCTGAATCCAAAATTAAGCTAAGAGGGATAAAGTATATCAAAATCAGTGAGCTACAGAAGTTTCAAAGGTCTTCATAAAGATTGGTGAAGTTGAACTAGAGTCTTAAAAACACAAAATTAGTCAATGATAGAATAAAATTAGAAGCAACCTGTGGCGATCATCTACTTGGACGACAAAATCTCACATTTTTTCCTAGCTAGGAAGGTTTCAGTGACTATTCCTAATGAAATGTCTTCACATTGGTTCACGCAAAGATGAGATTTCATAAGTATTTACTACAAAATAAAAATGGGCAATAACTTACATAGGAATGAAACGGGCTCAGAATTCCATCTTGTGTCCCAGGATGAATCAGCTGTCCCCTGATTTTTTTTTTTTGTTATCTATTGTTTATAGTACTGTGTGTATGTTAATCCCGAACTCCTAATTTATCCCTCCCCACCCTTTGCACTTTGGTAACCATATGTTTGTTTTCTATGTCTGTGGGTCAGCTGTCAAGTTACTGCGAATTTTAATTTATTCAGGTTACTGCGAATCTTTCTTTGGCATACCTGGTGCTCTTTTTTGAAAATTTTATTTATTTATTTATTTGTGGCTGCATTAGGTCTTCGTTATTGCGTGGGCTTTCTCTAGTTGTGGCGAGCAGGGGCTACTCTTCGTTGTGGTGCGCAGGCTTCTCATTGTGGTGGCTTCTCTTGTTGTGGAGCACGGGCTCTAGGCTCACAGGCTTCAGTAGTTGTGGCACGTGGGCTTCAGTAGTTGTGGCTCACAGGCTCTAGAGCACATGCTCAGTAGTTGTGGTGCACGGGCTTCAGTAGTTGTGGCTCATGGGCTCTAGAGCACAGGCTGAGTAGTTGTGGTGCATGGGCTTAGTTGCTCTGCAGCATGTGGGACCTTCCCAGACCAGGGCTCGAACCAGTGTCCCCTGCATTGGCAGGCGGATTCTTAACCACTGTGCCACCAGGGAAGTCCCAAAGGATATTTTTAAGTTGTAAAATCTGAAGGGAAATAGATCTGAGCCGTAAAGAAAATTATAAGAAATGCTTTTTTTTTCACAAGACGGCTTCCTCTTTGGTGAGCAATATAGTGGCGTGACAAGGAGATTAAACTCTGGAGGTAGAGTGGGTTTAGACTTAGTAGCTATGTGACTTTTCTCAAGTCATTTGAACCTATGTGCCTCAGTTTTCCCATTTATAAAGTGGGGATAATGATAGTATTTACTTAGTGGGGGCAGTCGTTAAGATTAAATGAGTTCACATGTATAAACCACTTACAACTGTATATATAGGTATGTATTTATGCACATATATATACATTTATATATATGTTATTTCTCCCCATTCTACCTAGTACTTATAAAATTTGATTGCCCTATTTGTCTACAAGGCTGCCTCGACTAATTATACTGAACCTTGTAGGTTTCCCAAGCACCTGTGGTATATTTGGAAGAAAAACCATTTAATCTATAACTTTGGAGCTCAAGGGGGAAAAAGTCAGGATTAGAAACATAGTTGTGAAATAATTAATAATAATAACTATCATTTATTGAGTGTTCATCAATATTCCAGGCTGTTCTAGGGACTTCCCTGGTGGTGCAGTGGTTAAGAATCCACCTGTCAATGCAGGGGACACAGGTTCGAGCCCTGGTCCGGGAAGATCCCACATGCTGCGGAGCAACTAAGTCCATGCACCACAACTACTGAGCCTGCGCTCTAGAGCCCACGAGCCACAACTACTGAAGCCCGCGCCCTAGAGCCCATGCTCTGCCACAAAGAGAAGCCACCGCAGTGAGAAGCCCGTGCACCTCAACGAAGAGTAGCCCCCGCTCACTGTAACTAGGGAAAGCCCACGCACAGCAACAAAGACCCAACACAGCCATAAATAAATAAATAAATAAAATATTAAATCACTTAAAAAAAAAGTCCAGGCTGTTCTAAATGCTTTACATGTATTATACTGTATGACTCTTGTATCAACCGTATGGTGTAGGTACTTTATTATGCCATTTTATAGAGGCGGGAACTGAAGCACACACAGGTGAAGTAATTTGCCCCATGTCATGCAGCAGAAGTAACAGAGCTAGAATTTGAGCAGTTTGGAGGTTCTAGACTGTCCTCCTACTACCAGACATCATATTATCATATTTATATATTATAGGTTGGGCTGATATTCAGCCAGTACAACAGAGTACAGCCAGACTGTCTGTCTGATTGGTTGATGCCCTCTTCTGATTCAGTTGGTGCTAGGATGATTCCATTGTTAACATATTATATCACTCCTGATTACAGGTGTAGTTGAAGCCACGGAAATGAATGAGATGTCCTGGGAAGTGTTCACGTAATAGGGAAGAGCCAAATCGGACTACACCTTGGATCTGTTTCTTTTACTTTAACCTGTGCTTTCCTCTGCTTTTGTTCACTGTCTCTACATAATGGCTTGCCTAGGGGAACCCTGCCCCTCTGCCTGAATGTTAAACCAAAGTGCCTTTGTTCAGGGAAACATCCAGACCCGTTCCACCTGTGGATGGCTGCAAGGAAGAAGAAATTAACACACCCCCTCCCGGAGGCTGGCCATTTCAGGGGATATCTGCAAAAATTATGGCCTTTTTACTTTACTTCCTCATCTCCTCCCCCTCTCTGTGCTATAAAAGAAACTGGCATCCAAACCCCCATAAGATGGTTTTTCAGAGACACCAGTCTGCCAGCTTTCCGAATAAACGCCTTCTATTCATTGGCCTGTCGTGGGTCGAGCAGAGCGAGCTTGGACTCAGTAACATTTATACGATATGAGAAAACTAGTATTTGAGCTCCATGAAAGACAGGGTCTTTTTTATTTACTGCTCTGTTACCAGATTGGTTTTACTCAATCTATTGAATGAATGAATGAATGAATGAATGAGAGGTGATAATCTTATAAAACACCAATATTTCAGTGGTGGACAAAGTAAGAAATGCCTAAGAAGGAAACTGAGAAGAAGGAAACCAGGAGACAACAGGTCTTGGGTATCAAAGAGTTCCAAGAAGAATGTGGTAAAACACAAGAAGGCAAATAGACAAAAGAAGACAAAATTGAAGACAGCCCATTGGTGTCCTTAGCAAAGGCTTACAAAGGAATTGAGGAGCAGAAGATAAAGAAAGAGAATAATGAGTCTGCACTACTATTTCAAGAAACTTGGCTGGAAAGAAATGGTTGCATGAGAGTAACACATAATTGGAGAGTAGAGGGAGGGTTACCTTTTTTATCTGGCATTTAGAGTTTCACTAGTGACATTTTGAAAACTCTGCTGGCTCTTTAGGAACTCCCACAAAATAATTCTAAAGTTTATCTAGTTAAAGAAACATGTGAGAAAACCAAGAAAATTCTGAAAAAGAAAAAGAATAATGGGGGCAGGGTGGGCATCAATTGGGAGATAGGGATTGATATATACACACTACTATATGTAAAATAGATAACTAATAAGGACCCTACTGTACAGCACAGGGAACTCTACTCAGTACTCTGTAATGATCTATATGGGAAAAGAACCTAAAAAAGAGTGGACATATGTATATGTATAACTGATTCATTTTGCTGTACAGCAGAAACACACCATCATAAATCAACTATACTCCAATAAAAATTACTAAAAAAAGAAAAAAAAAAGAAAAAGAATGATGGGGCATATCTCCTTGATCTCCTTTCTACTTTTCTATTCTAACTTTGCTTTAAAAATAGTTAATCCATCCTGTTTCTGACCATAATATATTATTCTTCAAGCTTGATTGTTTAAATACACCCACTATACCTATTTAATCTTATCAAGATTTCCACTTCAGTGACCTTTCTGACTTTTCCCAACCCACCAGCCCTCTTCGTTCTTCATTTTCTTTCTTATTCAGCTCAGAGGTTGACTCATCTGAAACTTTTGCCCCTCTGCCTCTTTTTATTGCTCCCATCTGCCAAAATCCTAAAACTGGCTAACTATCAGCATCCTCCTCACCAGCACCTTAGCAGCTCAGTTCAACGGGAAAATTCCACACAATAGGGCAGATTTCTTTTTTTTTGGCCACGCCATGTGCCTTGTGGGATCTTAGTTCCCCAACCAGGGATTCAGCCCAGGCCATGGCAGTGAGAACGCAGAGTCCTAACCACTGGAACGCCAGGGAATTCCAATAGGGCAGATGAAAGACTGTAAATGTATCACCAGCATCCCAAAGGGGCCCTTATAACTAAGGATAGTGAGTCTACTCGATTTCCCCTGTCAACCCCCTCTCCCCACCTTGGGTGTTAAGGGGGTAGAGGTGAGTGAATGTATTTATACTCTGGTAGAGGGAAAAGTCTAAGCATGGTCAAATAACAAAAATAAAACAATTTAGTAACCTGTTTGATGTCCTTTATTCAAGGGAAAACAAACAATGAACTGGGGGAATACAGTGCCTTTGAAGCAGGGGAGCCCTCTTTTCCAGGGAGGTCTAGGCAAGAGTGAGTGTTAGAAGCAGCAACTTGGAAACAGGGCATGCGTGATTGGCTGGGAGGTCAAGGGTTTCCTTGTAAGGCTGGCAGGTCCTATTTTCTCGGGTGAGGTAAGCTAAAGCTGAGTGGGAGGGTGGTGGCTGGTGGGTATTAGGTTTACTGGACAGTGGGGCATTTCCGGTTTAAGTGTGGGCTGAAAACTGAAGTGTTTTGTTTTTTTTTTTAATTTTTATTTATTTATGGCTGTGTTGGGTCTTCGTTTCTGTGCAAGGGCTTTCTCTAGTTGTGGCAAGCGGGGGCCACTCTTCATCGCGGTGCGCGGGCCTCTCACTATCGCGGCCTCTCTTGTTGCGGAGCACAGGCTCCAGACGCGCAGGCTCAGTAATTGTGGCTCACGGGCCCAGTTGCTCCGCGGCACGTGGGATCTTCCCAGACCAGGGCTCAAACCTGTGTCCCCTGCATTGGCAGGCAGATTCTCAACCACTGCGCCACCAGGGAAGCCCGAAAACTGAAGTTTTGTGATGTGGACCATCCTCTATTTCTTGGGTCTCTAAATTAGGTCCTAGACCCATTTCCACTGCTGGGGGAGGTTCTCCCCACCACACACACACACACACATACACACCACCAGACAATGCTTGGGACACCAGCTGGGTGTCCTACAATTCAATTCAATTATGACACTGTCTACCTGGAGACAGCATCAGATTCCACAGGCTAAGAGCTCAGTTCTACAAGACTACTTCCCACCCCTGTCCTTCAGACACCAACTGTAAGCTCAAATTACCTGCGCTTTTGACTGACTACAAATTAGAGGTTCCAGTGATCCCCTCTAACCTAGGATGCCAATCTCAAGTCCAGGTTGTCACTGATACTTCTGACTGACTGGCTATTATAAATCAGAATTTTCTGGGAATTCCTTGGCGATCCAGTGGTTAGGGCTCTGCGCTTCCATTGCGGGGGGTGGAGGGGGGTGGTGGCGCACGGGTTCGCTCCCTGGTCGGGGAACTAAGATCTCACAAGCTGCACGGTGCAGCCAAAAAAAAAAAAAAGGGTTCCACAACTCGCTCCTCAGGTTCGATTAATTTGCTACAGCAGCTCACAGAACTCAGAGAAATGTTTTACTTACTAGATTGCCGGTTTATTATATAAACCAGGAAAAAACAGATAAAGGAAATGCATAACGCAAGGTATGGAGAGAGGGTATGGGGTGCCCATGCCCTCTCCCAGCGCCACCCTCTCCCCACATCTCCACCAACCTGGAAGCTTTCCAAACACTGTCCTGGATTTTTATTACAGGACTTCATCACACAGGCGTGATTGACTAAATCTTTTGCCATTGGTCCCCTCTACCCTCCTAGAAGGTCCAAGGGTGGAAGAGAAAGTTCCAACCCTACAAACACAGGGTTATCTCCCTTGGCAACTAGCCCTATCCTTAGGCAACATAAGAACATTCCAAAAGTTGCCTCGTGAACATAGCAAAACACCTTTCTCTCTCTCATCACTTAGGAAATTACAAGGGTTTTAGAAGCTCAGTCATAAAAAACAGTACAAAGCCCAAATGCATATTCCTTATTATAATTCACATCATAATTCATAACATCCCAGTCCCGATATACAAATTATCTTTATCAGCATGCCGTAGAAACTACAAAGTATGTATTTGCCTATATAAAATTTTAAATTAAGAAAAAAAGTCGTAACGTTACCGAATCGAACTTGGATCCGCCGGCCTCCCTGCAAAGCCAATTTACTGACAAGGGGATGTGGTGAGGGAAAGTACCGCATTTACTACAGGGCACCAAGGAAGGAGAACAGGTAGCTCAACCTCAAAAGAACTGAACTCCCAGATGGCTTTCAGGGAATGGTTTTTAAAGGCGACATTTGGGGTGAGGGTTGCAGAGGGTATGACTTTTTTTCTGATTGGTTGGTGGTGAGGTAACAGGGTGGTGTTTCAGAAATCTTAATCATCAACCTTCTGGTTCCAACCAGTCTGGGGTTTAATGTCTACATGTTTGTGGTTGGCATGTACTCACCATCCTCCACCTGGGCTGGGGTCTTCTTTTCTGCAGAGCAATTCAAAGATACGCATCAGATTGTTATATATATCCCCTGAGAGGAACTAAGACTCTTTTATTGCTGCACTATTGCTTCTTGACTGCTTTTCCTTAGTTTCTGCATTCCCTCATCTCCCTAATTAGTAACTGTTGGATTCTGCTCTTTGGAAGTCAGGGGAGGCCTAGGAGTCTAAAGCTTTTTTCTAACAAACAAGAAACCATGGGACACAGAGGGGCTTTTGTACCTAGGAGGGCCTGCAGAGTCCGGCTTGGTTTCAATAAAGTCAAAAGACTGGGAAAAATACATATGAGAGAAATGGACGTTTCCTCTAATGTACAAATCTCTCTCACAAATTAATAGAGGAGAGAAGACAAACCAATAGAAAAAAAGGGCAAAGGATTGAAGGGGAGCAAAATTTGCCACCCTAAAACATCTCTTTGGCATGTGGATAATTTCAAGCTGAAAACAATCAAGGCCCAAAAGACTCAAGAAGAAAATTTGACCTTCCCCCCTTAGCTGCCTAAAGAATTTAGATAAAGGGCCAGTTCCCAGAATAGAGCTGTCACCAGAGATCTCTGCAGAGACTACGGGCTGAGTGTGGTGGGGAAACTCGGCAGGGCCTGGAGATCAGAGCCCACTCTGGGTCCCATTGCCTCTGCACAGCCCAGCAAACATCTGTTTGCCATTCACTTTTCCATTTCCTTGCGAATTGCCTTCCTCCCCTTTGAGGTCCCAAATCACTACCCACAGCCTCTTCTTTTGTCTTTAGCTGAAGATGGTATTTAAGGTCAGGGCTTCAGCCATCTGGGTGAGTTAGTTTTTCTGGGTCTCTCCCATGCATACATGTTATCAAACTTTTGTTTGATTTTCTCCTGTTATCTATATCATGTCACATCAATTCTTAGACCAGCCAGAAGAACTAGAAGGGTAGAGGGAAATTTCTTCCTCCCCAACAGGAAAACATAATTCCCAGTCAATGAATACCCACACACAAAATGCCAAATACCACAAATTAAAGAATTAGAAATTAAAGTACCATTGTTCATCTATCAGATTGTCAAAGATTTAAGAGATTGATCATACCCAGTGTGACATTGTCATTTTTTTTTAAGAAGTTTTTTTTAAGACTCTTATTTATTTATTTATTTTTGGCTGTGTGGGTCTTCGTTGCTGTGCGTGGGCTTTCTCTACTTGCGTTGAGCGGGGGCTGCCCTTTGTTGCGGTGCGTGGGCTTCTCATTGTCATGGCTTCTCTTGTTGTGGAGCATGGGCTCTAGGCACGCAGGCTTCAGTAGTTGTGGCACATGGGCTCAGTAGTTGTGGCTTGCGGGCTCTAGAGCACAGGCTCAGTAGTTGTGGCGCACGGGCTTAGTTGCTCTGCGGCATGTGGGATCTTCCCGGGCCAGGGCTCAAACCCATGCCCCTTGCATTGGCAGGCAGATTCTTAACCACTGCACCACCAGGGAAGCCTGACGCTGTGATTTATAATAAGAAATATATATTTGGTCTTCATCCTGTTCATGGCACAAAGCTCCCTTGGAATTTCCTAAATGTTGAGCACAATAAAAGTGTCTTTTGTTATGTTTATGAGGTGACTTTTGGAATCCCCCTAGGTAACATAAAGGTGAAGTCTGGCTGCCAGGAATATCGACATGTGACTAGAAGTCTGGAACTTTCAGTTCAGCCCCTGACCTTGGGGGAGAGAAGATGGAGAAAACTGAGTTCAATCACCGATGGCCAATCATGCCTATGTAATGATGCCTTCATAAAAACTCAAAAGGTGGGGTTTCTGAGAGCTTTCATATTGGTGAGACAGAAAGTAACCATATCCCTGGAGAGTAGCCCACCCCAAACTCCACTGGGACAGAAGCTTCTGTGTTCAGGACCCTTCCAGGTCTTGCCATATGTATCTCTTCATCTGGCTGTTCATTTGTGTCCCTTTTTTTTTCTTTTGGCCGCGCCATAGGGTATGTGGGATCTTAGTTCCTGGACCAGGGATGAAACCTGTGCCCCCTGCAGTGGAAGCGAGGATTCTTAACCACTGGACCACCAGGAAGTTCCAGCATTTGTATCCTTTAATATCCTTCATAATAAGCCCGTTATCTAGTAAGTCAACTGACTTCCTGAATACTGTGAGTTGCTCTAGCAAATTAATCAAACCCCACGAGTGGGTCAAGGGAACCTCCAATTTATACCCAGTTGGTCAGAAACACAGGTAACAACCTAGACTTTCAATTGGCATCCGAGGTGGGGGCAGTCTCGCGGGACTGAGTCCTTAACCAGCGGGATCTGACACAAGATAGTATCAGAGTTGAGAATCAGAGAATTGCTTTATGCGTGGAAAACCCACACAGCTGGTGTCAAAAGTGAAGTAGCAAAGCAGGGTGAGAGTAAAGGAAAGACACACAGGACTGTGTTTTTTCATTATCCAGTGTTGGCAAGGATGTAGGAAAACTGGAATTTCACTTTTTTTTCTTGGATACATTCTTCTGGATCTCTTTATCCTCTTTCTCTAAACTAGATAATTACTTTCTGTTACCCTGGGATCTCCCTTCACTATCATCCTGGGAATTTTTTTTTCTCTTCTCTTCTGTGTTGAATTACTTGTGTCCTGAATTCCAAGCATTCTCTTTTTATGGTTTAGTCCCTCATTTTGATGTAGTGAATCCTCCAGTGGCTTCCTGAGAAAGCATGGGAAATGATTTTTTTGGATACTTTGCATTTTGAAAATGTCTTTATTCCCAACTTACTCTAGATAGCTTGGCCGACTGTAGAAGTCAGCTGAGAAACATTTTATCTTCAGAATTTTAAAAGCATGGGTCAAGCTTCTTCTAGATTTCAATGCTGATCTTGAGAAGTCTGACAATAATCTTTTTATCTTTTGCATCTTTTATCTTTTGCATATCTTTTATCTTTTTATCTTTCTTATCCCCCTACCTCACCCCCAAGCTGTTAGGATTCTCTTTTTAAACCTATGTGGAAATTTCACGTGGTTGATGTGCATTAGTGTAGGTCTTTTTTCATGTAGGAAGCTGGACACTAGGACTTTGCTCACCTTCAGGCTGTAAAATCACATTTTTTCGTTCTAAATTCTATGGAATTCAAACCAAGCAAGTAAAGCAGGAAATCTACAAGATACTGAAAAAGCTAGAAGAGGTAAGTAGGGTCATTTTGAAGTCAGATTTTGAGAATGGAGTTAGATTTTTGATTGTGGTGGGTAATGAAACCACGTGGGGCCCTGTGAGGCTCCCGGGCATGGAGCCTCTTTTTTTGGTCCCCGATTTCTTGTAGGCAAGACTCCAGCCTCCACGACCTATGCTGAGTTCCAAAGGGTGGATTCAAACAGTTGCTAATCAAGGGAGGAGCAGCCAGGAAACCACCTGAGGCCAGATGAAAGGGACCAGAGAAGCTCATCAAGATTAGGAGACCCGACCACCTGAGACCCTGCACACACCCTAATCTTGTCAGCCTCCCAGCCTTGGGTAATATTGTTATAAAACTTCTCACTACCCTCTCCAAGTTGGGACACGTAGTTTTTCGAGGCAGGAGCCAACTGCATCCCTCTTTGCCTGGTAGAGTATTGAATAATAAAGCTATCCTTTTCTACTTCACCCCAAACTCTCTCTCCAAGATTTAATTTGGCACTGGTGTACAGAGAAGCTGAGCTTTCAGCATCAGTAACAAATTATTTTTTTTTTTTTTTTTTTACTGTAGGACAGTTGTAATCCCAATTTTCCCATTATCTCAAGTGGCTATGTATCCCATTGCATTCAGTGGGACTTGACTTTTCTGGGGGCTGCAATTATCTTAAAGTTTCCCTCATCTGTTGATGGCAGAGGGATAACTGTCATAACTAGAGGGAACATAATTAGAATGTTTGTCTATTAAAGAAAGAAACTTTATTCCAGCCACGCTGATGGTTGGCTAATTTCCTGACTTCCGCAAAGCACGGACAATGAGTAAGGATTGCTTGATTCAGCCTAGTCCAGCTTCACCTGATTTTTGAAAGTTTGCTTGGGCAGAACTTCCACACCTATAATAGACCTGCCATCGGTCAAACATTTGCAGTTTTGTTAATACTTTAAATCTGTATCACTTCTGCAGGAAGTGGGTTTCCTTCCTAGGTTTTTGTTTCCTTACAGATGTTCTCCATTTCTCAAAGTGTGTTTCATGGAACTCTATTTTTACATGAGTTTCAAATATGCATCTTTTTAAAGTAGCTTTAGTTCTTAAGAAGTTGGGAAACTCTGCACAGAATCTCTTAAAGTTTCCTGATATGTATTTAAAAAATAAATGCCCATAAAGAATCTTTAAGAGAGTCTAGTCACCACAGAATGCAATTTAGCAATTGCAGGCTTAGAAAGTACTTTGGGGGAATTCCCTGGTGGTCCAGTGGTTTGGACTCTGAGCTTCCACTGCAGGGGGCACGAGTGCAATTCCTGGTTGGGGAATTAAGATCCCGCACGCCCTGTGCCAAAAGTAAAAGCATTTATTTGATGAAGTATCAAACAAATATTCACCATGTGCTTTATGTCAGTGAATAACACTGTGATTACACTAATATTTCAGTTGCAAAATAGAAGGACACCTCCATCTTCTGCAACCTCCATGTTCAATCAGTCACCTTTCTTGGGGACTTCCCTGGTGGTGCAGTGGTTAAGAATCCACCTGCCAATGCAGGGGACACAGGTTTGAGCCCTGGCCTGGGAAGATCCTACACGCCGTGGAACAACTAAACCCGTGTGCCACAACTACTGAGCCTGCGCTCTAGAGCCCACACGCCATAACTACTGAAGCCCACGTGCTGCAACTACTGAAGCCCGGGCGCCTAGAGCCTGTACTCTGCGATACGAGAAGCCACCGCAATGAGAAGCCCATGCTCTGCAACGAAGAGTAGCTCCCGCTCGCTGCAACTAGAGAAAGCCGGCACGCAGCAACGAAGACTCAACGCAGCCAAAAAAATAAAAATAATTTAAAAAAAAAAAGGCTTCCCTGGTGGTGCTATGGTTAAGAATCCGCCTGCCAATGCAGGAGACAAGGGTTCGAGCCCTGGTCCGGGAAGAGCCCACATGCCGCGGAGCAACTAAGTCCGTGCGCCACAACTACTGAGCCTGTGCTCTAGAGCCTGCAAGCCACAACTACTGAACCCACGTACCACAACTATTGAAGCCCGTGCGCCTAGAGCCCATGCTCTGCAACAAGAGAAGCCACTGCAATGAGAAGGCTGTTCACCTCAACAAAGAGTAGCCCCCGCTCACAGCAACTAGAGAAAGCCCGCTCACAGCAACAAAGACCCAACACAACCAAAAATAAATAATTAAAAAAAAAAAAAAAAAAAGAATTCCAACCCAGACCCTTTGCATCTGGAGTCTGCGCTCTTTATCACTTCACCATACTTTCTCTTTTGAGACCCTTTCACCTGGAAGGGCCATCCTTGTCCCTCTGATTTATCTAAAGATTACCTGTGGGTAACATGTGCCATGCTTTTGGCCACTCTGTCTATATTTGGGGGATTTCCCACCTCAAGAGTGGAAGGCAGGGACTTCCCTGGTGGCGCAGTGGTTAAGACTCCCCATTCCCAATGCAGGGGGTCCGGGGTTCGATCCCTCAATCCCTGGTCAGTGAACTAGATCCCACCTGCATGCCACAACTAAGGAGCCGGTGAGCCGCAACTAAGGAGCCCACCTGCCACAACTAAGGAGCCTGCCTGCCACAACTAAGAGCCGGTGCAACCAAATAAATAAATAAATATTAAAGAACCACGCTGCTAAGTCACTCCCAAATTCCTGATGCAGAAACTGTGAGATAATAAATGTGTCTTGAGTAAGCCACTAGGTTTTGGGGTGATTTGTTATACACCAATAGATAACTAATTCAATAGAGAGAAATGGAAGTTTCTGGCTTCAATCTTCCTTTTCCTTAAGCCATAATCATCCAGATTTTATAGATGTGTAAATTTTTTAAAATTTATTTTTATTTATTTATTTTTGGCTGCTTTGGGTCTTTGTTGCTGCGCACAGGCTTTTCTCTAGTTGCGGCGAGCAGTGTTTACACTTCGTTGTGGTGCACGGACTTCTCACTGTGGTGGCTTCTCTCGTTGCTGAGCACGGGCTCGAGGCGTGCAGGCTTCAGCAGTTGTGGCACACGGGCTCAGTAGTTGTGGCTCACAGGCTCTAGAGCACAGGCTCAGTAGTTGTGGCGCATGAGCTTAGTTGCTCCGCGGCATCTGGGACCTTCCTGGACCAGGGCTCGAACCAGCGTCTCTTGAATTGGCAGATGGATTCTTAACCACTGCACCACAGGGAAGCCCTAGATGTGTAAATTTAAGGCTCAGACAAGTTAATATACTCATTCACGTTTACAGCGTTTAAATGACAGTGCTATGAACATTTTGGGGTTTTCTGACATGCAGACAGTGTTCTTCGTACTCTCTCATGTTAGCTTTAATACCTACAAATAATTTATTTTTTGATAATTGACTGCTATAGACGACAGGTCCTCTATTAGCCACTAACCTAGACACTGTTGATATAAAGGTGGATGAGGCAAATTCAGTGGATTCAGTATGAAGCAGAACTGGGAGATGATAGAATAGTACAGGGATCATTTTGATGAGAGTTGTTGATGTGAGAAGGCTCTGAAGAACAGAAAGTAAAAGCATCAGAAGTATTTTGGCAAGAGAGGAGTTTCAATATTGAGAAAATGTATATCTACCTCCGAGATTAGTCAAGGGTCAAACCAGATTTATCTTTCTTCTAGAAATATAGTGATCATAGGCATATAATTATTTAATGTTGTCTATTTGTTTCAAATTTTAGGTCCTTCCTATATTGTCCCATAATTTTATCATGTAGTTCTTACGTTGCTTATCATTCATATTTTTATGACTTATCCATACCAACTTCCCAAATCATAAATTTAATAGTCAAATTAGTAAAAACTTTTAAAGCAAGAATAAAATGACAAAAGGTAAGGGATTGGGGTGCTGAGCTTGGAGGAATACATTCCATATGAGACAAAGCAACAGATGTAGTATATGAAACTTGGCTCTCAGCCTCCTGAGAACTAAAACAAAGGAGTCTTCACATAGCACAGGGAGACTGGCTTGATGCTCTGTGACCACCTAGAGGGGTGGGATAGGGAGGGTGGGAGGGAGACGCAAGAAGGAGGAGATATGGGGATATATGTATATGTATAGCTGATTCACTTTGTTATACAGCAGAAACTAACACACCATTGTAAAGCAATTATGCGCCAATAAAGATGTAAAAAAAAAAAAAAATTAATGGTTTGTGGGACTTCCCTGGTGGTCCAGTGGTTAAGACTCCGCGCTTCCAATGCAGGGGGCGCGGGTCGGGGAACATCCCCGGTCGGGGAACAAAGACTTCACATGCCACATGGCCAAAAACAAAAAAAGTAATGGTTTGCACTATTCTTCCTGTATAATAAAAGAAAATACATGTGAGAAATTGCATCCTGTCTTTGAAGGGTTTTTTTCCTAATATCCATTTTTCATAAGAACGAGTAAGTGGTATCTTTCGCAACAGTTGTTTTTATTTCTTTTCTTTTCTTTTTTTTGGCCTTGCAGCAAGGCCCCCAGCAGCACAAAGCAGAGAGTCCATGGGGTCCTAACCACTGGACCACCAGGGAATTCCCATCACAGCAGTTTTTAAATATGCATAGACAGTCTTCAAACAGACATCTAATAAGGTGCCAGCCCCTACTTATGCCCCCCAGAGAAGACTGCCTTATCCCCATGCCAACCCAGGAAGGCAAGCCAGGCAAATGACTGACCAGCCTTAGGCCATTATGAAAAGCGATCATGTTTTGGTTACCAGCATATCCTGAATGCCAAGGAAAGGAAAAAAAAAAAAAAAAAGCACACTGCCTTTCAGTTTCATTTCTGCCGTGGTATTGCCTATCTGACCCTGGCCATAATGTTTCTGTTTCCTAGTTTCCTCCTTGTACAGACACGTCATGTGTTCACCAAACCCCATTTCCTCTTCTTCCAGGGCACATGGCTAGACTGTGTTTTGTAGCCTCCCTTAAAGCTGGGTGGGGTCACTGGTCTGATTTTGGCTTACAGGAGTCAGGTCAGAAGTGACGTTTGCCATTTCCAGTCCTTGATTCTAAAAAAAACCCTTTCACACTGCTTTAATGCTTTCCTTCTCTGTGTGCCTCTGTCTCTCTCTCTCTCTCCTGTGGGCCTGCTGAGTGTAGAGAATTCAGCAGAGGACTCCAAGGCCATAGGAGATGGCGGAGTCACCAGATGGTAGAAAATGAGGTCCCTGTGTAACTGCAGGGAACAAAAACACTCCACCTAAATGGCATTAGCCTTGCAACGGGAGTGAGAAATAACCCTTTTCTGTATTTAGATGCTACTTTGTCCTTTGTTTCCCTTTAGCGTCTTCTGAGAAATTGGCTCCATGTAATTATTTGTCCTGAAGTCACAGCAAATGTCCCTACAGGTCAAATCCAAAGACGGCCTCCGATGATTCTCATCTCCTGGGATTCAAGTCCTTGTGTGGTTCCCCCCACCCAGCATTGAATTGTAGCTGGCCAGTGTGACCCAAGAACACTGCAGAAGAAATAGTGTACGATTCCAAGACATGGCAATTTCTGCCCTGGTCTGTCTTAGGCCACTTGCCCTGTAGGAAGCCAGCCACAAAGTCATGAGGACTTTTAAGCAGCCCTGTGCAGAGGCCTACATGATGAAAAACTGAGACTTCCCACTATCCACGGGTGCCCACTCGCAGCCACGTGTGTGTGCCACCTGGGAAGCACATTCTGTAGCCTCTATCAAGGCTGGAGATGACTGCAATCCTGGCTGACAGCTTGGCAGCAACCTCCTAAGATATCCTGAGACACCAATACACTAAGTGACTCCTGAATTCCTGACCCAGAGAAACTGTGACATAGTAAATATTTATTGTTGTTTTAAGCCTGCAAAGTAGTGGGGTAATTTGTGATATAGCATTAGACAACACTATCCGTGATACTGTTATTTGTGAAAATTTCTATACTCTTTTGTTTTAATCTCTTTTTTCCCCCCAGTATTATTGAACATAATTGAGACATAACATTGTGTAAGTTTTTTTTTATTAATTAATTTATTTGTTTTTATTTTGGGCTGTGTTGGGTCTTCGCTGCAATGCGTGGGCTTCTCATCATCATGGCTTCTCTTGTTGCAGAGCACGGGTTCTAGGCGCGTGGGCTTCAGTAGTTGTGGCCCACGGGCTTAGTTGCTCCGCAGCATGTGGAATCTTCCCAGACCAGGGATCGAACCTGTATCCCCTGCATTGGCAGGCGGGTTCTTAACCACTGCGCCACCAGGGAAGCCCAACTAAGTTAAGGTGTACAACGTAATGATTTGATATATGTATATATTGCAGAATGATTATTACAATAAGGTGAGTTAGCACGTTCATCACCGCACAGACTTACACCTCTTTGTGTGTGGTAAGAACATTTAAGGACTACTCTTAGAAAATTTCAATTGCACAATTATAAACTATAATCATCATGCTGTACCTTATATCCCCAGAATTTGTTCATCTTAAAACTGAAAGTTTGTCCGGGAATTCCCTGGCGGTCCAGTGGTTAGGACTCTGCGCTCTCACTGCCGAGGGAGGGCCGGGTTTAATCCTTAGTCGGAGAACTAAGATCCCACCTGGCAACCACTGATCTTGTCTCTTTCCATGAGGTCAGTTTTTTTTTGTTTTTTTTTTTAAGAGTCCACATATTAGTGAGATCATATAGTATTTCTGTCTCTGACTTATTTCAAATAGCAAAATGCCTTCAAGTTTCTTCTATGTTGTTGCAAAGGGCAGGATTTTCTTCTTTTTTATGGCTATATAATATTCCATTGTGTGTGTGTATATATGTATATATACCACATCTTCTTTATCCATTCATCTGTTGGTGGATACTTAGATTGTTTTCATGTCTTGGCTATTGTAAATAATGCTACAATGAACACAGAAGTGCAGATATTTCTTTGAGAAAATGATTTCATTTCCTTCAGATACATAAGGATTGCTGTGGCTGTTCAGGGTCTTCTGTTGTTCCATATGAAATTCAGGATTTTTCTTTCATTTCTGTAAAAAATGCCATTGGAATCTTGATAGGGACTGCATTGAATTTACAGATGGCTTTGTATAGTAGGGACATTTTAACAGCATTAATTCTTCCATCCATGACCATGGGATGTCTTTCCATTTATTTGTGTCTTCTTCAATCTCTCTTGTAGATTTCAGTGTACAGATCTTTCACCTCCTCGGTTAAATTAATTCCTAAGTACTTTATCATTTTTCATGCTACTATAAATGGGATTTTTAAAAAAATTTCTTTTCCAGATAACATGTTGTTAGTGTATAGAAATGCAAACTTAAAATTTCTCGATTCTAATGGTACTCACTCTTTAGTGGGCCATCAGTTCCTGTTCATGAAACAGTATATACACAAGAAATCATTCTATTCATCTCCAAGTCACAGGAAGTTGTATCAGCCCTGTACCCAAAAGGATATGGGGTGGAATCATTTGGTAATGGCAATTTTGAGGAATAAGTCTGAACCAGGTCAGCTGATTCTGACATCTTCTTGAAATCTTTAAACAGGGAGGAAGACCCTGAAATAAAGAAGTTAGGATAATATTTCATAAACATTTCAAAACATCATTTGAAAGACCACTGAACTACTTGCAAGAGAATACAAATGGGACACCTACATCCCTTCAATAAGATGACACACACCAATAAGGGAAAGAAGAATATGTGCAATTCGTTGCAACAAGTATGTGCTGTAACAACAACAGTAATGATGATGACGAAATCTAACTACTATGGAGTCCACATACATCTTAGACCAGCTTATCCGTTCCTTTCTCCCACTTATTTCCCACAAAGAGATTGTCTTGTTCTCACATTTTTAAAGATGTCAGGTAAATAACTAAATGTCAATATAAATGGCAAAGTGATGGTGAGAAGTGTATGTGTCAACATAATCAGGAGAGAAGTTTGAAGATGGATGCTTCTTTTTGCAGCAGAATCTTTTTCCCTTATAGTAACTTACTAGAATTATGCAGTGGAGTTCCAGTGCATACAGCCTCATCCACAGAGGGGGGTATCTTGGCCAGTGAGCTTCTTTCCCAGGTGGGTAGTTGACAAAATTCCTCCAGCAGTAATCATACTCTAAGGAAACACAAATCTTGGTTCACTCAACACATACAACAGAAAGTTAAAGAGAGCCCAACTTGGGACTTCCCTGGTGGCGAAGTGGTTGAGAATCCACCTGCCAATGCAGGGGACACAGGTTCAAGCCCTGATCCAGGAAGATCCCACATGCCGCAGAGCAACTAAGCCCGTGTGCCACAACTACTGAAGCCTGGGCTGCAGAGCCTGAGCTCTGCAACAAGAGAAGCCACCACAATAAGCCCATGCACCACAACAAAGAGTAGCCCTGCTCGCCGCAACTAGAGAAAGCCCGTGTGCAGCAACGAAGACCCAACAACAAAGACCCAATGCAGCCAAAAATAAATTTAAAAAAAAATAAAAGAGAGCCCAACTTAAAAATAATAAAAATTATAATAATTATTATTATTAAATAATAATACTATGGGGCTTCCCTGCTGGCGCCGTGGTTAAGAATCCGCCTGCCAATGCAGGAGACATGGGTTCAAGCCCTGGTCCGGGAAGATCCCACATGTCGCGGAGCAACTAAGCCCGTGCACCACAACTACTGAGCCTGCGCTCTAGAGCCCGTGAGCCACAACTACTGAGCCGGCGCGCCTAGAGCCCGTGCTCCGCAACAAGAGAAGCCACCACAATAAGAAGCCCGTGCACCGCAACGAAGAGTAGCCCCCACTCTCCGCAACTAGAGTAAGCCCGCACACAGCAACGAGGACCCACCACAGCCAAAAATAAATTAATTAATTAATTTATTTTTTTAAAAGTACCATATATAAAATCCCTCTGGCCTATTTACTGCTGGAGAAGGGCTAGACTCTTCCAGAATCCCTTAAAGGAACTCAGCAGTTCATTTGAAGATGGCACAGAGGCCACAGTGACAGGAGTGGGGAAAGGAGTCATATCTTTTTTTTTTTTTTTTTTTAATTTTTATTTATTTACTTATTTTTAATTTATGGCTATGTTGGGTCTTCGTTTCTGTGCGAGGGCTTTCACTAGTTGTGGCAAGTGGGGGCCACTCTTCATCGCTGTGCGCGGGCCTCTCACTATCGCGGCCTCTCTTGTTGCGGAGCGCAGGCTCCAGACGCGCAGGCTCAGTAATTGTGGCTCACGGGCCCAGCCACTCCGCGGCATGTGGGATCCTCCCAGACCAGGGCTCGAACCCGTGTTCCCTGCATTAGCAGGCAGATTCTCAACCACTGCACCACCAGGGAAGCCCAGGAGTCATATCTTTGATGCTTTCCTTGCTATGAATTTCAGACCTGGTCCTTTCTCCTGTTATCTTGGACTTTTACTTCTGAGACTTCTGGTCTGGGGTAATCAGTCTCCTGGCCTAGAAACATACCACCACCACCACAGTCTCTAATAAAGACTTAAGATTCCTGGTTTATTGTTTTCACCTGGGGGTCCCATAATCTGGATAGTCACACCACTGTGAATCAGGTCTCTGAGTCCTTGCCGGTTTTGCGGATCCATGTGCTGGAAGAGCCGTGCTACATAAATAACCAGGGTCACTCTAGGATGTTGATTCAAAAATTCCCGAATAGCCTTGGCACATTCCCAGCAGGGACTCCAGGACAAGAACCAGGTGATGCAGCAGCTGACGGATGGGGGAAAATGTCTTTCTGAAGTAATTTTTTCTATAAAATTGCATTCAACATGCTTGGTGGTGTTCTTGCCCGAGTGTCGCCAGACCTTCTGCCTCTTGCCCCACTTGATTTCATAGAGCAGACAGGCCTCTTTACAGAGTTCTCGGGGGTCAAAGGAGACTTCAAATTCCCAGGGTTCAATTCTTCTCCTGAAATATAAAAAAGCACCCCTGTGTTGTTATGTCATCATTTGAGGGACCCAAGAAATAATTTCATCTTCTCCTTCTGGATCAGGCAGATCTAAAACATGACATCTCAGGGACTTCCCTTGTGGTCCAGTAGGTAAGACTGCTTGCTCCCAATGTAGGGGCCGGGGTTCGATCCCTGGTCAGGGAACTAGATCCCGCATGCATGCCGAAACTAAGAGCCCGCATGCCCCAACTAAAGATCCCGCGTGCCGCAAATAAGACCCTTCACAGCCTAAATAAATAAATAAATATTTAAAACGTGACATCTCAGGAAACTTTTTTTTTTTTTCTATTCTGTATCTCAAAGTTATCTGGGGAGATCCGTTTGGATTATTAGAGTTTCTCTCACAAACATAGTGAAGAGATTTTTCCCAACTCCTGTTATTTGGTTACCACTCTCTCTACCATTGCTTGGTGGTCTTGAATTCAGGTATAAGTGTGTCCTTGTTCCTCTTTTAAACTTTTCTCATTATATTCTAATCTTATTTTATTTTATTTTATTTCTTTTACTTTACTTATTTTTGGCCATGCTGTGAGGCTTGCAGGATCTTATTTCCCCAACTAGGGATTGAACCCAGGCCCTCGGCAGTGAAAGCGCCGAGTCCAAACCACTGGACCACCAGGGAATTCCCTCTAATCTTTCTATCTCACACTTAGAGGTGACCTGTCCCACTCATTAATCTTCACTATTCCTCAGTGGACTCTAGCTAGATTTTTTTCAGGTGTGGAAGCCTCAAATTGCCAAGAGGATTCTATTACCAACTCTGATAAGAGACTAATTTAGCCTCAGGATTCTTCCACATTCAATTCTGTATACTATTTCCTCATAAGAAAGAAATTCAAATTTCTCTCAAGGGCATCTTTAGATACCCACCCTCATTGCGGGTCAAAGCTGTGACTCAGAATTATGCTGAGGACTCTTCTTTGCAATATGGTTGAGTCATAAGTTTATTACATCCTCATATTTTCCACTCATTCCTAAAGAATCACTTTGTTTATTATGTAAATCAATCCTTCCACCCATCATGAGATAATATGTTCCCTGACAAAAGTCTCCCTGTTATAAAAATAGGTCTAGGCGCCAGGGAGGCAAGACCCAGCCTCCCCAGATGCCTTTACTTGTTTTTGTTTTTTTTTGAAAACTGTGCAAAATGTTCATTTATTATGTACATCATTCTACAAACATTTATTGAGAATCTAGTATATGCTCTGCTATGTGTTCTAGAACCTGGGGATACAGCCATGAACAAAATAAAACCAATCTCTGCTCTCCTGGAGCTTCAAAAAAAAAAAAAAAATAGGTGTAGGGAATTCCCTGGTGGTCCAGTAGTTAGGACTCCGCGCTTCCACTGCTGGGGAGCTGGGTTCAATCTCTGGTCGGGGGACTTAGATCTCTGAAACCCAGGTGGTGTGACCAAAAAAAAAAAAAAAATGTCTAGAAAATGGCATAGAGTATAGAATAAGAAGATGAAATCAAAGTGACAAATGAGTTCACTGGACTTTCCACTATTGCCTATGAAAACCTGTGATTTAAAGAGAGAAAAACAATAGTAAGACGATAACAGAACAAAGCTGGAAGGTAATTTTTTTCAACAGAAACCAAAAGCCATAGGAGCAAAGATATAGAAAGCAATAATAATCATAGAGAATAGAGTTAGAAAAGGCAAAAGAAAGAATGGGAGCATGGAATAAGTAAGGAACAATAAGGAAAGCTATAGTCTTCCAGCTCTTAAATATCCATCTATTCTTGGTTGAATTAAATGTACACTATGATAGTATAATTCTTACCTCAAGGTAGCATCTCCAGCTGAAGGACCTGTTGACCAACAGATGATCATGTCAGATAACACCCATATACGAATTGAATTACTAAGAAAAAATGCTCTATTCTTCAAACCCACAAACCGTTATCAGAAAATGCAGTTAAAAGATTTTCTCCTGGGACTTCCCTGGCGGTCCCATGGTTAAGACTCCCCACTTGTTTCCACTGCAGGGGGTGAGGGTTGGATGCCTGGTTGGGGAACTAAGATCCCTCAAGCTACGTGGGCAAAAAAAAAAAAAAATCTCTCCTGCATTAATTGGATTGGACAAGGTCATTGCATCAAGAAAAGCAAGATTTTTAAGGGCTCTACTGAAATTTATTTGCCCAATATCAAACCAGGTAATCCTCTTTAAGGCTCCAAAAAGAAAGGGGGAAAGTCACCCTTCAGAGGATCTTAGGTGTAAATTATGTGCCCCCATAGAATCCTGTACTTCCTTCCTCATAGCAATGATCATGTTGTATTATGATTGCTTAATTACATGCCTATAGTAACACATGTGTAAGTTATGTGAGATATGGATTATACATATCTTGTTTCAGACCCTATCACACTGCCTGAAACATGTTGGTTAGCAATAGATACCTATTGAACAAATGAATGAAATTCATCACTATCCACTACAGATTATTAACAGTACTCTGCAGAGGAACTGGATCCCTCATACGTTGCTGGTGGGAATACAAATTGGCATAGCCACTCTGGGAGACAGTTTGCAGCTTCTTAGAAAAAAATCTAAAAATGCAACTACCATGCAACCCAGAAATTGCCCTGCTGGGCACATGTCTCAGAGATAGGAAAACTTAGGTTCACACAAAAGCCTGTACACAAATGTTCATATCAGCTTTATTTGTAATATCAAAAACTGGAATGAGCTCAGATGTCCATGAAGTTTGAGACACTGAGTATAAGGTTCCCACCTGATACCCCTTCTTGGTGGGTCAAAGAGAGACACAAAATTCACTGCTCCCTCTGAGGGTGAAGTGGCTGCCCTGTCTCCCAGCCAAACCTTATCTCTGAGGAGCAATTTTTGAACCACAAGACCTTCAAAACAGAAGATGCCAAGGCTGTGTGTGTATGTGTGTGTGTGTGTGTGTGTGTGTGTGTGTGGTGAGGGGTCCAGATTGTGTCACTGAAGCATAACAATTATTTTGGTCTGAAGACATTTGAAAATAAACTCCCCTCCATGCCCCCCAACCCCACAATCCCTTATTTTCCTACAGGCAGAGCCTCCCAAAAGAACTCAAAGGAAATCAATTGTCATAAATCCTGTCCTTTGGGGCAACCAGGGGAGATTGACTCTTACCAATTGAGACACCCACTCAGACATTGTCACGAACTAGTCTGTCTCCATCTATTCTCCTAACGGCCCGTCTATCTTTCCTAAAAGTCATTTGTTTTCCCATTAGTGTTCTTCTCCCTCTCCACTTCTTCTATTAAGATGGTATATAAGCCATTTTAATTCTAACCGAAGTCCTTGAGTCACATTTTTGTGAATCCCTCTGTGTAATTTTGTCTTTTTTTTTTTTTTGCTAATCTGTCTTTTGTCGGTTTAATTTGCAGTGCCCCCTCCCAGAACAAAATCTAAGAGGGTAGAGGAAAAGATTTTCTTCCTAAACAATGTGTGTGTGTGTGTGTGATGTCTATTTGTGCATTTGTACTAAATGGAGAGAGACTGTGTATGGCACACTTTCCTGTAGGTGGAAAATGGTTCTAGCTGGGGTGTGAGACCGAAAAGATAAATCAGCAAGATATATAGGAAAGAGGACAGAGTCAGTAAATACTATCCTAAGTGTAACATGAAGAATAAACCTCTCATCCTTAGAAGAATATGCAGGGAATCTGACATGAGATGGAGGAGAAAGGGGATGGCTAACACCTTGGAATGGGCACTTCTCAGACCTTACTTCAGATTGGGGCCTTTGGGACTTCCCTGGCGGTCCAGTGGTTAAGACTTCGCCTTTCAATGCAAGGGGTGAGAGTTCTTTCCCTGGTCAGGGAGCTAAGATCCCACATGCCTCGCGGCCAAAAAAACAAAACGTAAAACAGAAGCAACATTGTAACAAATTCAATAAAGACTTTAGAAATTGTCCCCATCAAGGGACTTCCCTGGTGGCGCAGTGGTCAAGAATCAACCTGCCAAGGCAGGGGACACAGGTTTGAGCCCTGGTCCAGGAAGATCCCACATGCCGCCTAGCAACTAAGCCCGTGCGCCACAACTACTGAGCCTGCACTCTAGAGCCCGCGAGCCACAACTACTGAAGCCCGCACGCCTAAAGCCCGTGCTCCTCAACAAGACAAGCCACCGCAATGAGAAGCCCGCACACCGCAACGAAGAGTAGCCCCCCCTCGCCGCAACTAGAGAAAGCCCGCGTGCAGCAACGAAGACCCAACACAGTCAAAAATAAATAAGTAAATAAACAAAACAAAACGAAAACAAAAAGAAAACCCCAAATTGGGGCATTTGAACCAGCTGGTCTACTCAGCGGGGGCCTTGTAGAAACAGAGGCCATACCTATATGAGGAGGTGAACCAGCAGTGAGAACATCAGAAAGAGAGATTGAGATACATTCTCAGTATCTACACATGTGGTGCCAGGCAAGAACACTAGCTACATGACTTGGGGTGGTTTGAGGGATAAAACATACCACCTTCAAGGGAAATTACCCAGATATTTCAATTAAATAAAGTCTTTACACTTTTCCCCAAAATACCAGTCACAAGAGAATTTTAATAGAGGGAAAATATAATGGAGAAAAAATATTGATTCTTGAAACCTGACTGACACCTGCATTTTGTCTTATCACATGATGCCCACACTCTTGCAACAGTCTTTTCACTGGCCTCCTTTCTTCCTGTCTTTTCTGCTTTCAGTCAAGAAGGCATCAGAATGAGAAGCCTGTGCACTGCAACGAAGACCCAATGCAGCCAAAAATAACTAAATAAATAAATTTATTAAAAACAAACGAACAAATTTGCTTTCTAATCTCACTGCAGATTGTTTCCAAAAACTCTTCTCTATCTTAACCAATTTATTCTTTATATTCCACACACAATCTTTGTAAATTCTCTTAAACTCTCAGTGTCAATCAACCTGGAATCTCCTCCTCTTTGCCAATTCAAATTCTGCTCTTTCAGGATCCAGTTCAAATCCCACCTCATCTGAAAGTCATTACCTTCCACAACCTGAAGTGTTTTTCCTCTCCCACGAATTTTTCTAACATTAAGTAACGGAACCTTAACTTATCCATTAACTTGCCCTTGTGCTATCACTTCTGCTGTTATTTTAAACTTTTATTTAACAGTTGTATTTTTTTTACTTAATTTTTTATTATGGTGAAACAAGCATTGCTTTAGTGCCATCTGATCAAAATCATTTTTGGATGTGAACAGTTGGCATTAATAATAACAACAACAATAATAATAAATCCTGTTTAAGAATATTAATATATTAATAAATAGGAAAGTTGGAAAATGTCCAAGGATACAAACAGAAGCAGGACACATATACACGCACACACACACACACACACACACACACGCAAGCACACACACAGAGTTTTTGCATCTTTCAAGAATCTGTAGCTTTCAGGCCCCCGTCCATTTTACCTCTGTCAGAAGCCATGCTGCACTGTCATTGGACTTTTTCCTCTGGAGCTATATATTGTGCTAATTGCTGCTGCCAGCAACCTGCCCGAACATTGTTTCTGCAGGTGTGACCACTGCCACCTGTTTGGGCAGAGGATGACTCATTCCTGAGTCTCAGGCAGATACTGGGTATCTAGACTGCACAGACAGCAGATGAAGAGGGAAGTTGCTGGGGGTTGATAAGAAAGCCTATGATGCAGATAATTAATTCTGTAGCATAATTCATTGAGAACATCCAAATTTCAAAGTTCTTGCGTCATAACTCAGAACGCAGGAACACTTCCCTTTAAAGTTAAAGCAAGACTGACCCATCATTCTTTATTGGAAAAAAGAGAGGAAGAAGAAAGGGAAGAGAGAACTGGCCTGTTTCCGTGACTTGAATGTTTTCATTGTTACCTAGTGAAGACAGTGAGGCCTTGCCCTTTAGCTATTATTCATTTATTTCTAACTTCCCCTTACTTTGCTCTTTGCCCTAGATTCTGTTGGAAAGGGGAAGAGCACGATTAGAAGCAAAAGCAAAAGGACTTTGGTCTCTGAGTCAGGTAATTAGTGTACAAGTTTCGGGTGATTTCTCTTGCTTCTCGGAAGCTAAGGTAAAGGTTAAGCCCAGTCCACTTCCACTTTTTTTCTTCCTTGAGAAAAGGAATACTATCCTCCCTATTGCCATTGTCTCCTGTTGCCTGAACCCTGAGTCAATCTCCTCCGGGTTTGAGCACACACACTCCCAGAACTGAGGTCGCTCTCAAGACCTAAGCCTCCCTCTAGGGTCTCAAATCTAGAGCCCCTGAACTCTGAGTCTCAAATTCAACGAACCCTACACCTGATCCCTAAATATAAGACTTTCCTTCATCATGAAATCAAGCTGGAGCCTGGACAAGATGAGGCAGTTGTTTGGAGTGGCAGGTGATACTGTTGAAGAAGGGGCAGAAGTTCCTCATCATAAGTAAAGGTCCTTCAGGGACTTCCCTACTGGCATAGTGGTTAAGAATCTGCCTGCCGATGCAGGGGACACGGGTTCGATCCCTGGTCCAGGAAGATCTCACATGCCGCGGAGCAACTAAGCCTGTGCGCCACAACTGCTGCGCTACAGCTACTGAAGCCCGCATGCCTAGAGCCCGTGCTCCGCAACAAGAGAAGCCACCTCAATGAGAAGCCCGCGCACCGCAACGAAGAGTAGCCTCTGCTCACTGCAACTAGAGAAAGTCTGCACAGCAACGAAGACCCAACGCAGCCAAAAATAAATAGATAGATAAATTTATTAAAAAAAAAAAAAAAAAAGTCCTTCAGAAGCCAAGTGTTTCAGTGAGGCATGTGTGGTGGGTAGGATAACGGCCCCCCCAAAGGTGTCCACCTTCGAATCCCTGGAACCTATAAATATGTTACCTTACAATAGCATAATGGACTGTGCAGTTGTGATAAATGTGATTAAGTTAAGAATCTTGAGGTGAGAAGATTATCCTGGATCATCTGGCTGGTCTCAATCTAGTCTCAAAGACCCTTATAAAAGGGAGGCAGAGTCAAAGTCAGAAAAGGACATGTGAAAAAGATGTGTCAGGGGTGAGGAGAAAAAAAAAAAAGAGAAGATGTGTGATGTGGTATTGGCTGAAGAGGGCCATGAGTCGAGGAATGAGGACAGCCTCTAAAAGCTGGACAAGGCAAGGAAATGATTCTTCCCTAGAGTCTCCTAGAAGAATGCTCCCCTTTTGACACCTTGAGTTCAGCCCAGTGATACCCTATTTTGTGCTTCTGATTTCCAGAGCTGTGAGATAGATAAGTTACATGGTTTTACACCACTAAGTCTGTGGTCATTTGTTACAGCAGCAATAGGAAACTAATACAGCAAGACAGACTCTGGAGAGGCACATATGTAATAGGTAAGGCCGTATATAATTTGAGTTAGTTTCTACTAGAACTCCTACTGAATGCTTGATCCATCTTCTGTATTATTTTAGGAAATTCAGAACTAACACATGTGATAGACTGTCATGCATTCATCATGTGTAAGAGAGGTCGAAGATAATCAACTATAAAATGTAACTATTCAGTTTAGATCAGTGTCCTGTTCCTGTTACGCATTTTTTAAAATGCATACCTATACCTTTGTATCCACTCCACAATCAAGATATTTAAGCTTCTCATCACCCAGAAAATTCCCCTGTGTCTGTTTGCAGTCCTTCCTCCTACTCCGTCCTAGGCAAACACTGATATTTCTGTCACTAAAGATTAGTTTAGACTGTTCTATAATATCATACAAATGGAATCATATAATGTGTAAGCTTTTATGTTTGCTTTTGTGAAATAAAATTCATATTTATGACGAGACAAGAAAAATTTAAACATAAAATTTCTTCTCTGTCCTTTGGCCTCCCCTCTTGCCCCACTGTGCATTGTGTATCCACCTTATGCATTGACCAAACCTCCCCCATCAGCAGGAATACCTGCTCAACCATAAACAGCAACATTCTCCTAGCAACAACAAGACAACTCCTTCAAAGATAACATTCCTTCTTGATGTTGTAAAGGATCACAAGACCCACCCAAGACAATGGTGCTTAAATCTGGATTAGGTAAACTGTCAATACCTCATTTAATGTACAGTCTTCTGTCTCAAAAAAGGTTACATAAACTGTATTTTGACTTCTTTTTTTTTTTTTTTTTCTAGTGCCGAGTAGCCAGTGAGATCGTAATTCCCCGACCTGGGATAGAACCCATGCCCCCCAAACCCATGCCCACCCCCTGCAGTGGAAGCACGGAGTGTTAACCACTGGACTGCCAGGGAAATCCCAGACTGTGTCTTGACTTCTAACGGGTGGAAGTTCTCAGAGCTTTCTGAGATGCTCTTCTGGGTTAAAATCCTCGCATTTGCCTCAAATAAAATTTTGCAATTCTTTCTTAGATTGACTGATAAATTTTTCATCGACGCTTTTTTTGCTCAGCTATCCTGTGAAATTAATCTACATGATTAGGTGTATCAGTGGTTCATTTCTTTCTGTTGCTGAGTGGAATTCCATCATATGGGTATGCTACAATTTGTTTATTCATTTATCCTTTGGTGGACCTAGGGTTATTTTCCAATTTTAGGCTATTGTGAATAAAGATGATACGAACATTTGTGTACAATTCTTTGTGTAGGAGTTTCTTTTTTCTTCTCTTGGTCAAAGAACCTGGGAGTAGAATTGCTAGATCAAATAGGTAAGTGTGTATTTAACTTTTAAGAAAATGCTGGACAGTTATAACAGCTTACATTCCGACCAGGAGGAAATGAGTGTTCCAGTTGCTTGATATCCTTACCAACACTTGGTAATGTCAGCCTTTCTGGTTGCAGTAATTTCTGTGGGTATGTGGATTTTAATTTGTATTTTCCTGATGATTAATGATGTTGAGCATCTTTTCATGTGCTTGTTAGTTATTTATATATCTTCTTTTCTGAAGTCTGTTTGAGTATTTTGTCCATTTTTTAATTTTATTTTTGTCTCCTTACTGAGCTGTAAGAATTCTTTATATATTGTGGACACCATTCCTTTGTCATATCTTTATATATATCTTGCTAAGTTTCTGGCTTGACTTGTCATTTCCTTAATGGTGTCTTTTGAGGAACAGATGTTCTCAATTTTTATGAAGTTCAATTTATCAGTTTTCTTTTTATGGTTAGTGCTTCTTAGATCTTGTCTACAAAATCATTACCTACTCAAAGGACACGAAGATATTCTCCTATATTTTCTTCTAGTACTCATAGTTTTGGTTTTAGCTTTTCCATTAGGTCTGCAATCCATTTTTTTCTTAAAGGAACATTTATTTATTTATTTATTTTGGCTGCATTGGGTCTTCGTTGCTGCACATGGGCTTTCTCTAGTTGCAACGAGCGGGGGCTACTCTCCGTTGCTGTGCGCGGGCTTCTCATTGTGGTGGCTTCTCTTGTTGCGGAGCATGGGCTCTAGGCGTGCAGCCTTCAGTAGTTGTGGCACACTGGCTCAGTAGTTGTGGCTCACGGGCTCTAGAGCGCAGGCTCAGTAGTTGTGGCACTGGGCTTAGTTGCTCCGCAACATGTGGGATCTTCCCGGACCAGGGATCGAACCCTTGTCCCCTGTGTTGGCAGGTGGATTCTTAACCACTGCGCCACCAGAGAAGTCCTGCAATCCATTTTCTGAGCTTGTGGTGTGATGTAAGAGGGTTGGTTTTTGTCCATGTGGATATTATATTAATCAGCTAGGGCTGCCATAATCAAATCCCACAAACTGGGGGCTTAAACAATAAAAATTTACTTTCTCAGAGTTCTGGAGGCTAGAAGTTCAAGATCAAAGTTCCAACCAATTTGGTTTTTTGTGAGAACTTCCTTACTTGTAAACACTGCCTTTTTGCTGTGCACTCACCTGACCTTACCGTGTGTGTGTGTGTGTGTACCCTGCAGGGGCGGGGAGCTCTCTTCTGATGAGGACACTAACCCTATCAGATCAGGGCTCCACCCTCATGAGCTCATTTAAGTTTAATTACTGTCTCAGAGGCTCCCATTTCCAAATATAGCCACACTGGCTGTTAGGGCTTCAACATAACAATCAAGGGGTACCAAACATTCAGCCCGTAACAGATATCTATATCATTTTCCCCACATGGATAACTGGTTTTGGTAGCACCATTTGTTGAAAAGACTGTACTTTCCCCATTGAATTGCCTTGGCACCTTTATTGAAATCAGTTGATCACATATGTGTAAATTCATTTTTGAAATCTCTCATTCCATTGATCTATATGTCTATAATTATGCTTATATCACAGTTATAATTATTATAGATTAATAATGTCTTTTTATGTTGGGTTAAATACAATATTATTATTATTGGGGTATAGTTGCTTTACAATGTTGTGTTAGTTTCTGCTGTACAGTGAAGTGAATCAGCTGTGTGTATACATATTTCCCCTCCCTCTTGGACCTCCCTCCCACACACCCCCCCATCCCACCCACCTAGGTAGGTCACCATGGAGCACCGAGCTGAGCTCCCTGCGCTACACAGCAGGTTCCCACTAGCTATCTGTTTTACACATGGCAGTGCACATATGTCAATCCCAATAACCCAGTTCATCCCAATCCCCCCACCCCGCTGTCCACACATCCGTTCTCTACGTCTACATCTCTCTTCCTGCCCTGCAAAATCAGGTAGTATACATTCTGATTTCCCCAGATTGCTTTGGCTATATAAGTTCTAGTTTGTCATTGTCTACAAACATGCCTGCTGCGGTTTTGATTGGTATTGTGTTGAATTTATAGATCAACTTGAATAGAATTGAAACATTAAGACATTGTGTGTTCTAAATCTCAAACATGCTATATTCTTTCAGTTATTTAAGGATTGATTTCACTTAGCAATGTTTTGTGATATTCAGTGTGTGTATTGTATAGTTTATTAAATTTATCCCTTAATATTTCATGGTTTTAATTTGATTGTAAGTGGGATTGGTGTTTTGTTTTTTTGTTTTTGTTTTTTTTCCTAACCCTTCATTGATAGTATATAGAAACAGAATTGATTTTTGTATATTGACCGTGTAACTTTTGGGAAGAAATTTTCCTTTACTTTTTTTAGGTTCTTCTGGCTGGTCTAAGAATTACATTGACATGAGACAGATAACAGGAGAAAATCAAACAAAGTTTGATAACATGTATACATGGGAGAGACCCAGGAAAACTGAGTAACCCGTCAAAATGGTTGAAACCCTGACCTTAAATACCATCTTCAGCTAAAGACAAAAGAAGATGTTGCGGGTAGTGGTTTGGGACCTCAAAGTGGAGGAAGGCAATTCACATGGAAATGAAAAAGCCAATGGTAAACAAATATTTGCTGGGCTGCCCAGAGACAATGGGACCCAGACTGCACTCTGATCTCCAGGCCCTGCCGAGTTTCCCCACCACACTCAGCCCGTACTCTTTGCAGAGATCTCTGGTGACAGCTCTATTCTGGGAACTGGCCCTTTATCTAAATTCTTTAGGCAGCTAAGGGGGAAGGTCAAAGTTTCTTCCTGAGTCTTTTGGGCCTTGATTGTTTTCAGCTTGAAATAATCCACATGCCAGAGTCATTTTAGGGTGGCAAATTTTGCTCCCCTACATAACCAACCTGTGAACTTGCTAACTTCACTTATTTCTAATTTTTTTTTTGTAGATTTCTTAGGCTTTTCCAAGGATTATGTTGTCTGTAAATAAAGACAATCTTACTTCTTTTCCAACATGTGTGTCTTTTTATTTCTTCTTTTTGCCTTCTCGGAATGGCTAAGGACACCAATAAAATGTTCAATAGAGAAGGTAAGGGACTTCCCTGGCGGCCCAGTGGTTAGGACTCCGCGCTTCCACTGCAGGGGGCTCAGGTTCAATCCCTGGTTGGGGAACTAGGATCCCACAAGCCATCCACTGCATGGCCAAAAAAAGAGAGAGAAGGTAAGAGTGAATATCCTTGCCTTGTTCCTGATCAATTTGAAGATCTAATTGGCTTTATTAAAAGATTCAAAATTGGACAGCATCCCGTCTAGCCAGTCAATAGAAAGGAGCTCCAAAGAGCTACAGAAAAGGAAAGATTTTTAAAAGCAGGGAGGGGGTGGGACAAAGAAATCATAAACAAACAAAAAGGGTTATTTCTGGCAAGGTTACCTTCCTTTGGGGGACAAAAGTGTCTATTAGGCAGATTACTTCACTGGTTCTGACAAGGAAATTCCAGACTGACCTGATATGTTTACATTCCTGGGCAAGGTTGAAACTGCATTTAGCTTAGATAGCTCTCAAGTCTTGGTCTGATGATATGGGCTTAGCACACGTGACTACATTTGGGGCTTATAGTTTCTTTTTCTAACAGGGGAAAGCATTCAGCTATTCTTTTTTTTTTTTTTTGGCTGCGCCGTGTGGCTTGTGGGATCTTAGTTCCCTGACCAGGGATTGAACCTGGCAGTGAAAGCACCGAGTCCTAACCACTGGATAGTCAGGGAATTCCCTTCTCTTTTTATACTTTGAAGCATATGCAAGACCTCTACACAGAAATAAACCCACACATCTACAGTCAATTGATTGTATTTATTTTTTTAAATTTTTAATTGAGGCAAAAAAGTACGTAAGATAAAATTTACTATCTGAAGAGAAGAAATGGTTGCTGAGGGCAAAGGAATGAATACCTGGGTTATATAATAAGGAAAATGCAATATTAATAAACACCTCAGAAACGGCTCAGAGCAAGCGATAATAGTGTCTCTTAGCTCAATTATGCCAGGTATCTGAAAGGGTGAAGCTGCAAGTTTCCTGAGATCACTCCTGCTTTGGGGACCCTGACAAGATCTCCAGTGGAGGCCTGCAAACCTAAGTGGCCTCCCCCTGAGAGACATGTTCATATGATATGATAATGGACTGGACTAATTATTAATGACCAAATGGAACTTTGATAATGTGCCCATAGTTTTTTTTTTTTTTTAATTAATTAATTAATTTTTGGCTGCGTTGGGTCTTTGTTGCTGCGCGTGGGCTTTTCTCTAGTTGCAGCGAGCGGGGGCTACTCTTCATTGCGGTGTGCGGGCTTCTCATTGCGGTCGCTTCTCTTGTTGTGGAGCATGGGTTCTAGGCGCGTGGGCTTCAGTAGTTGTGGCACGTGGCTCAGTAATTGTGGCTCACTGGCTCTAGAGCGCAGGCTCAGTAGTTGTGCACGGGCTTAGTTGCTCCGCGGCATGTGGGATCTTCCGGGATCAGGGATCAAATCCGTGTCCCCTGCATTGGCAGGAGGATTCTTAACCACTTCGCAACCAGGGAAGTCCCTGCCCAGAGTTTTTGATTTGTATGATTGTTTTGCTGTAAGGAACCCAAGTTCTAAGGGGGTGGATATTGTAATATTTTGATTTATAATAAGAAATATATGTGTGGTCTTTCTCCCTGTTCCTGGCACAGAGATTCTAAAACCCTTGGAAAGATCCAAGAGATGAGAGCTATAAAGCTGTTCTTTATTACGTTGATAAGGGGGCTTTGGGAAGGTCACTAGGTAATCTCATGTTGTGGGCTAGATGCCAGGGGAATAAAGCACATGATTAGAAGTTTGGAACTTTCAGCCCTACCCCACCACTCCCTCTCCAGGGAGGGGAGAGGGGCTGGAGATTGAACCTATAACCAATGGCCAGTGATTTAATCAATTATGCCTATGTGACGGAGCCTCCATAGAAACCCAAAAGGATTGGGTTCAGAGAGCTTCTGGGTTTATGGACAAGAACGCATCCACATGCCGGGAGGGTGGCACACCCCAAACTCCATCCGGACAGAAGCTGCTGTGCTCAGGACCCTTGCAGACTTCACCCTATGTACCTCTTCATCTGCCTATTCATTTGCATCCTTTAATATCCTTTGTAATAAACTGATAATCTCTCTGGTTTCCTCAGTTCTGTGAGCCACTCTAGCAAAGTAATCAAACACAAGGGGCAGGTGCTCGGAACTCTGGATTTATAGTCAGTTGGTGAGAACCTGAGGTTACAGCCTAGACTTGCTATTGGCATCTGAGGTGGGGGAAAGGGGCAGTCCTGTAGGACCATTATGATGTGATTTCTCTTACGTTATGATTCCTGCTTATCAAGGGTGAAACGTAGGAATTAAGCTATGTTAAACTATGTTAAGTTGTTCAAAATCGACTCACAGTGGCCCATGTAAACTTAGTTGTTTTGAAACGTCCACTATAGGACTGTCTTAGAGTGATGAACTGTTACTTTACTTGAGAAATTTGTCAGGCAATTTATGTCACTGGAACAGAAGGAGAAACTGATGGAGACAAGACTCCTCCCAACAAGGGCGCAATTGTTGCTCCTTAGAAAGAGACCACTGAGCCAAGTGACTTGAAGGCCCTTCACTGGAGGCCCCGACTCCACGCTGCTGAGAGCTGATCCAGCTGTTCAGGATGCTGGCGGAGGCTCTGTTGGAGCAGAAGCACCTTCCTACTCACACGTGTCACGAGACTAGTTGCCAGACCGAGGATGCTGCTTGTGCGGACGCCTCCTTCTGGACTTCTCCTCGGAGTGGTTTCTTACTCCCGTCTCCGTTTTCCTTACTTTGACTAACCTGTGTCATGTGCTAATTGCGTGCAGTAAAACTGAGTGATTCATGCATTGAGTACTGGCTACATTTCTTATATCTCCAACTTACCTGGACTTACCCCTGGGCCTGTGACAGACAGGAACTTAACCCGTAGGATCTGATGTTGACTCCAGGTAGACAATGTCAGAACTGAATTGAATTGTAGGACACCCAGCTGGTGTCTACAGAGAACTGGAGTATTGCCTGGTGTGGGAAAACCTCTACACATCAGGTCACAGAAGTGTTCAGTATGAAACACTGAAACACACAAGTGTTTTTCCTTTATACCATCTTAACCATTTTCAAGTATACAGTTATTACATTCCAAGTATACAGTTCACTAGTGTTAAGTATACTCACATTGTTGTGCCACAGAACTTTTTCATCTTGCAAAACTGAAACTCTGAAAACCACAACTCATTACTTTCTTCTCCCTCAGCTCTGAGCAACCATCATTCTACTTTCTGCTTCTATGAATTTGATTATTTTAGATATCACATATAAGTGGAATCATACAGTATTTGTCATTCTGTGACTGGCTTACTTCACTTAGCATAATGTCCTCAAGTTTCATTCAAGTTGTAACGTGTGACAGGATTTGCTTCCTTTTTAAGGCTGAACAATATCCCATTGTATGTATTTAGTACATTTTGTTTATCCATTCATCCACTGATGAACAAGTTGGTTGCTTTTGCCTTTTGGCTATTGTGAATAGTGCTCCTATGAACATGGGTGTGCAAAAGTCACTTTCAATCCCATGCCTGCTTACAATTCTTTTGCACATATACCAGGAAGTCAGATTGCTGGACCATATGATAATTCTATTTTAAATTTTTTGAGGAATGTCCATACAGTTTTCCATATCAGCTGAGCCATGCAAGAGTTCCAATTTCTCCATAAACTCACCAAGACTTATTTTCTGTTGTTGTTGTTGTTTTAATAGTAGCTCTCTCGCAACGAATATGTGGTCAGCTGATTTTTAAGAAGGATGCCAAGACCATTCAAACTTGTAGAAGAAAACATAGGTGTAAATCTTCATGACTTTGAATTAGACAACAGTTTCTTAAATATGACACTTAAAGCACAAACAATAATGACAAAAAATTGATACATTGGATTCCATCAAAATTAAAAACTTTTGTGCCACAAAAAACACTATCTAGAAAGTGAAAAGACAGCTCACAGAATGGGAGAAAATATTTGCAAGCTATATATCTGATAAGGGCTAGCGTCCCAATTATATAAAAAACTATTACAACTCAACAATAAACAGACAGGGGCTTCCCTGGTGGTGCAGTGGTTAAGAATCCGCCTGCCAATGCAGGGGACACAGGTTCGATCCCTGGTCTGGGAAGAGCCCACATGCCGCGGAACAACTAAGTCCGTGCGCCACAACTACTGAGACTGCGCTCTAGAGCCCACGAGCCACAACTACTGAGCCTGCGTGCCACAATTACTGAAGCCCGCGCGCCTAGAGCCCGAGCTCCGCAACGAAGAGTAGCCCCAGCCTGCCGCAACTAGAGAAAAGCCCGCGTGCAGCAACAAAGACCCAACGCAGCCAAATATAAACAAATTAAAAAAACAAACAAACAATAAACAGACAAATAACCCAATTAAAATGGGTAAAGGATTTGATAGGCATTTCTCCACAGAAGATATACAGATAACCAATAAGCACATGAAAAGATGCTCAACATCATTAATCATTAGGAAACTATAAGTCAAAACCACAATGAGATACAACTTCCTAACTGCTAGGATGGCTATAATAAAAAAAAAAAAAAATTGACAATTAAAAGTATTGGTGGGGGGAATTCCCTGGCGGTCCAGTAGTTAGAACTCTGAGCTTTCTCTGCCGAGGCTGTGGGTCCCAACCCTGATGGGGGAACTAAGATCCCACAAGCAGCATGGCATGGCCAAAAAAGAAAAAAAAAATGTATTGGTGGGGATATGGAAAAATTGGAATTCTCACGCATTGCTGTTAGTAATATAAAATGTTGCAGCCACTCTGGAAACCAGATAGCTCCTCAAAACATTAAACATAGAGCAACCATATGATTTGGCAATTCTAAGAGAATTGAAAACATATATTCACACAAAATCTTGTACATGAATGTTCGTAATAGCATTATTCATAATAGACAAAAGTGGAAACAACTCAAATGTCCATCAACTGATAAACAGATAAATAAGTTGTCGGATGTCCACACAGTGGGATAGTATTCAGCTATAAAAAGGATGAAGTACTGATACACGCTAAAACACAAATGAAATTTGAAGACATTATCCTCAGTGAAAGAACTCAGTCACAAAAGGCCACAGAGTGTATGATTCAATTTTTAAGAAATTTCCAGCATAGGCAAATCCATAGAGATAGAAAGTAAATTAGCATTGCCAGAGAATGGGGAGTGGGCTGGGGGAGAAGACTTGGAGGGTGTCTGCTAATGGATATGGGGTTTATTTTGGGGGTAATAAAAACGTTTTGGAGTTAGATAGTGGTGATGGTTGTACATCTTGTGAATATAATTTTTAAAACCACTGAATTTTATGCTTTAAAATGGTGAATTGTATGGTGTGTGAATTATATCTCCATTTTTTTTTAAAGACATAACAAAAAAGTTAACTGAAGTAAAGCAAACCAAACCAAAGCAAAAGTGTTCCAAGGAAAGTCAGGGGATTGTCTTGCCTGGGGCTAGAGAGAATTCATTAGCACAAGGAATTGACATGAACAAAATTGGGTCTTAGTAGTTGAAGGGGCATTTATAATAATAAACCCACCATAGAGATAGGAGGATGGAAAGAAATTGACAATGTGAGAAATAGGTCCCTTAAAAGGAACTGAATATTACAAAAGAGTTCATGTGTACTCATACACACAGGGTCATAAACAGAGACCAACAAAGGGGAAAGATACCTGGCTCAAGAGAAATGTGTTCTTCACAATCCCACAGTTTGATGGCAAGGATTCCATGAAGCAATTGAAGTTATATGCAAAATATTGTGTGTTCATGTGTATTATTTTCTGGGGGAGAGTCTATATGTTTTACCAGGTTCTCAATAAGACCCTTCATCCTCTAGATACAAGGAACCGTAGATGGTTTAATAAATTTGCTCTTCCCCGTTTTTATCAACAGAGGGCAGAAAGGCAATACAATTAGCAGAGCCAACCGCCAGTACATAATTTTCTAAGACTCTTCAAGTCCTTCTCAAATTCTGCCATCTATTTCTTCCTTCGCTCTACCTTCTCCTCTAAACTAAAATTCCCTAACTGCAAGCCCCGTCTTCATCCATCAATTTCCTGCTATCTCTGACTATGGATATCAGTGCAGCCCCACTTCTGTAATTTAGAGGGATTCAATCCGCCTCTCATGTTCCATTTGCATTCTGTTTATACCTGTGGCAGTTACAGTCTTCCTTTCAAAATAGCTATTGATTTTATTATTATTGTTGAAGGACAGGGTTTAAGGATAAAAATAATAGATTGTGGCTAAAACAATCATTCTTAAATACTTTTCTCTAAGATCTGTGTGCATCTTTCTCAGAAAGATAAATTTACATGATTGGGACACAGCAAAGGTTATGGTTACAAATTTTGTGATACATTTTTGTCCAAAATAGTCATACCAGCTTGCTGTTTGATGTTGTCAAGCAAACAAACAAGAGTGAGAGCAGACTATCTGCTTTTAAAGCCCACTTAAAATTAGGGAATGTATTTATGATTGCATGTAATCATTGCCGATCAATTCTGCCCAGAAAAGGTGATAAAAGCGACAGATCCTAGCTCTTTTTTTTCCCTAGCCTCTTTAACGAAAGCAAATGCCTATTTTCAGTCAAACACTCCTCAAAAATTAACAGATTCAGATCTCAGACATGCACTCTGAGTGCTCCACTCACAAGCAAAGCACAGAAACCTTTGTGAAAAAAGAGTATGTATATGTATAACTCAGTCACTTTGCTGTACAGCTGAAATTAACACAACATTGTAAATCAACTATACTTCAGTAAAATTTTCAAAAAAGGGACTTTCCTCGCGGTCCAGTGGTTAAGACTCCATGCTTCTAATGCAGGGAGCACGGGTTCAATCCCTGGTCAAGGAACTAAGATCCCACATCCCACATGCCACGTGGTGCGGTCAAAAAAAAAAAAAAAGAAACTTTGTGATAATAGTTGAAGTGCTTGATATTGTCTTGAGTAGAAAATAAAGTGCTAAGGAAATAACCCATGAACAACACTTGATGTCCTGATATTTATGCCGTGTTTTCTTATTTTAAAAGAAAATTTAGGACTGACCTGATTTGGGGATGTTTCATTGTTGCCGAAATCTGGCCTCTGTACACCGGCAGTGAATTGAATCTCAGAGACAGAGTTCTGGGTGAAGCAGAAAAGAACAGGTTTATTGCTTTGCCACGCAAAGGTGGCCACAGTGGGCTAATGCCCTCAAGACTGTGTGTCCCCATTGGAGGGGGTAGTGAGGAGTCTTATAGTAATGGTTCAAGGAGCAGAGTGGTAGATAAGGAAAGCGTACATGCAGGCCCTACATATTTTTCCATCCAGAGATCATCTGAAGACCATCAAAGCAGGCATCAGGTGGTCTCGTGATGGGCTTCTGTGGTTTTCGAGGTTATCGAGCTGTGACCTTCTCTCTGGGATGAAGAATGCTTACAGAGAGGGGAGTGTAAAGGGGAGTGTTCAAAAGAGAAAAATACCAGGTGCAATGATAAAACTAAGCAGAAACAATAACAAAAACGGTCTTCTGAAAGGCAAGTCTAAGTGAGGTTGAAACAGATCAGAGCTTGACGGAGGCTATTTTAACTAGTTTTTATAAATTTAGCTGGAACAAAAACCCCACTGTTAATTTATTCCTTCCATTTCAATGGAAAAAGGCAAGTGGGCATCGATCTCATCCGGCCGTTTCTTGCTGAAGCTGGGCGGGTGAGGGGCGGCGGGGGAAGAGGAGGGCGGGGACGGGGGCAGGCACGGCAAGAAGGGGTTTTTCTTATGGAAGGAATGAACATTCTCATGCCAACTGGCAGGCGGTTTGACAAGAGCCCTGGTGGTGGTTTTGCAGAAATAGGACAGGCAACAAGTCATGATTCTAGCTAGAACATATATTCCCATTGCAACCATCAAAACAAAGTAAGAACTGGAAAACTCCTGAGAAAATAGATTGGATAGCCCTGTGGGATCCAGGAAAACAAGTTTGAAAACCAATTGGAAACTCGGGAAGCAACTTCACAGGCATAAGCATCTGAATTATCTACTGTCCGGATGGGAGATTTCATGTCATTAAGAAGCGTTGTTATGTTTCCTGACTCATCGGGTACAAAAGTATTATACAACATTCAGTATGAATTAGGGCACAAGTTCCCCTCTGTGAGGCAGTCAAGATATCTAGGGCCATCTGGTTCTGAAGCACAGCTTTTCACATTAATGAGTCCTCAGAGTTTAACAAAGTCAAGCTCTGTTGGCTGTCATTAAGGGCTTGCTTTGTAATTTTGGCTAGTACCTCTATGTGGAGAGCCACACTTTCAAGACCAATGTTTAGGACAAAGAAATTGAGTAAATAATCACACCAAAAAAAACTGATCTAGTCTACCTAGTACAAAGGTAAGGAAGGTTAGCCACTTTTGCCTTTTGTAAAATTTTATATTGATGTCCTTGTGCCCAAGGGAACCCTAGAGTGAATCTACCATTCCATCCAGGTGGAAACTAAGGCCAAAGATGGGTCCCACAGACCCAACAGGTTCCACTTGGGGCTCTCCAATACAGGCCTGGTCTCCTAATCTAATCTGTGGCAAACTAATCACTACTCTTTAAAATTATAAGACTTTTATAATCATCAGTGGGGGTCCATCCCATATATTGGGTGGAATTTGTCCAATGATGAAAGGTATGATTTCTCTGCTCCCAGCATAAAGGTGTCATATTCTGTGGTCAACCAGAATAAACCATCCCAAATGTGGTTAAAACCTTCTAGTACCTGATGTGGATTTTGGTTTTTTTTGTTTTGTTTATAAATTTATTTATTTTATTTTTGGCTGCATTGGGTCTTCATTGATGCACACGGGCTTTCTCTAGTTGCAGCGAGCCAGGGCTACTCTTCATTGTGGTGCTTGGGCTTCACCTTGTGGTGGCTTCTCTTGTTGCAGAGCACGGGCTCTAGACACACGGGCTTCAGTAGTTGTGGCACACGGGCTCAGTAGTTGTGGCTCACGGGCTCCAGAGCGCAGGCTTAGTAGTTGTGGTGCACGGGCTTAGTTGCTCCGTGGCATGTGGGATCTTAGTTCCCCGACCAGGGATTGAACCCGCGTCCCCTGCACTGGAAGGTGAATTCTTCACCACTGGACCACCAAGGAAGCCCCTAACCTTTGTCTCTTGTGTTAGGAATGTCTCTCTTTCCATTCTCTTAGGAGCTGAGAATGTTCTTCCATATATAATTTCATTACAGCTTAATCCAAGCGTGCTTCTAGGGGCCACTCATTTATGGAGGAGAGAAATAGGCAGGACCTTGTCACATTTTAGATGAGTCTCTTGGCATAGCTTGGAGATGGTTTTCTTCAAGGTGTGGTTCATCTTCTCTGTCTTTCCCATAGATTATGGTCTCCGTGCTGAGTGAAGTTCCCATCCGATGCCCAAAACTTTACTCACTGTGTCACTTCTGCAATGAAGGCAGATCCGTTGTCACTCTGCATAATAGAGGGAAGGCCATATCTGGGGATGATGTCCTTAAGAAGAGGTTTTGTCACTTCTAATGTCTTTTCCATTCTGGTTGGGAAGGCCTCTACCCAACCTGAAAAGGTGTCAACAAAAACCAACAACATTAAATATTACCGGTTGTCTTTGGCATCTGTGTAAAATCAATCTGCCAGTCATCACAAGGGTGTTCTTGTTAGTAGCCCTTGTTTATTGACTTCGGGGTTCTTGACACAAATGGGGCAGCTTCCTTTCACCCTCTGTATAGTTTGTTGTAGATTGGGTCCCGGGAGGCAAGGTTGGATAAAGTTCAGTAGGGCGTCTCATCCATAGTGGGTGCCATCATGTAGACGTTTTATCATTGGCCAGATGAGGGCGGCAGGCAGCAAGACCAGTCCATGGGACCTCACTTTCCATTGTTTGGTCGGATCTAGGGTATCAAAACCTCAATCGAGGGACTTCCCTGGTGGCGCAGTGGTTAAGAATCCACCTGCCGATGCAGGGGACATGGGTTTGATCCCTGGTCCGGGAAGATCCCACATGCCGCGGAGCAACTAAGCCCGTGCGCCACAGCTACTGAGCCCGCGAGCCACAGCTACTGAAGCCCGCGCGCCTAGAGCCCGTGCTCCACAACAAGAGAAGCCACCGCAACGAGAAGCCCGCGCACCACAACGGAGAGTAGCCCCCGCTCGCCGCAAGTAGACGAAAGCCCGTGCGCGGCAACGAAGATCCAACACAGCCAAAAATAAAATATAATTTTTAAAAAAACCTCAACCCTTTAAACACAAACAAAAAAACAAAAAAACCCCAATCGACAGCTCTCTTATCGTCCTTGGGTATATACTGGGGTTTCTACTGGGTTAGATGCAACTGGGGCAGTAGAGCCCCAATAAATGATTCACTTAGGGCTGCCTGTTCTGCTGCCTTAGCAGCAGCCTGATTGCCTCGAGCGATGAAGGAGGTTGATTGATTGATTGATTTTGGCCACGCTGGGCAGCTTGTAGGATTTTAGTTCCCCAACCAGGGATCAAATCCAGGCCCTTAGCAGTGAGAACGCAGAGCCCTAACCCCTGTACCGCCAGGGAATTCCCCAAGGAGGTCAATTTCTGATGACCCAGGCAGGGCATAATAGCAGTGGCTTCTGGATCAGTCACTGCCTTTATAAGGGTTAAGATTTCTGAGGCATGTTTAATGTCCGTGTTGTTTGAGGTTAATAAACCCTTCTCCTTCCATCTAGCCCCATGGGCTCGTACTACCATAAATGCATATTTGGATCTGTGTAGCTATTTGCCCTTTTTCCTTTTGATAAATGTAATGCTCGTGTTAAGGCTATTAATTCTGCTTTCTGGGCAGAGGTGCCAGGGGGTAAGGCAGCTGCTTCTATTACCTGCTGCACATCCCACTCATCTGTGTTATTCACAAAGCTGCTGCCCTCCGTAAACAAGTCCCAATCAACCTCTTCTAAAGGACCGTCTGAGAGGTCGAGGCAGCTAGAGTATAGTCTCTTGCACTTCCAGACAATCAAGGGTAACTTCCTCCTCCAAAGGAGTGGGCAGTAAAGTGGCAGGATTCAAAGAACTGACTGTTTGTATAGGAACATTCGAGTCATCTGGGAGGATGGCCTGGTATTTTCCCATCCTTCCTGCAGTCAGCCAATACCTCCATCCCCCTTTTTGTTCTAGAAGTACCAAGACCTGATGTGGCACACATATTGTTATGGGTTAGCCCAGAGTACATTTTTCCGCTTCTTTGAGCAAATCACATGTTGCCACTACTGCTTGCAAGCAGGGGGGCCAGCCTGAAGCTGTGTTATCCAATTGCTTGGACAAGTAGGCTACAGGTCTTGGGGTGTCCCCGAGCATTTTGGTTGAGGACTCCCAGGGCTACTCCTTGCCCTTCATGTACATATAATTTAAACTCCTATTGTTAAGTCTGGGAGGCCCAATGCTGAATCTGTCATAAGTTTATTTTTGAGCATTTCATAAGCCTTTTGGCAATCGCCAGTCCATACCAATGGCTCAGAATCTGTGCCCTGTAAAGCATTATGTAAGGGTTTTGCAATGAGTCCAAATTTAGGAATCCAAATACAGCAGAATCCTGCCATCCCCCAAAATCTACAAAGTTGTCTTTGATTTTCAGGAATGTTTTAAGTTAAAAATGGCTTGTTTTCAATTTGCCATTAAGCTCGGAGTTCCCTTCTGTAACTGGAAGCCCAAGTAAGTCACCTGATGTTTGCAAATCTGGGCCTTTTTCTGTGATCCTTTGTAACCGTGCCATGCTAAATTGTTTAACACAGTGATGTGGTATTAGAAGGGCAATAATTTTCATCCAGACTGGCTATCAGAAAGTCATCCATGTACTGTTGGAGAATTCCTTGGTCTAGATGTAACCCCAACGAATCTTTAGTCAAAATCTCATTGAAGAGAGGAGGGGAATTTTTAAATATTGTGGCCGTACAGTCCAGCAGTATTGACTCATTGCTTTAGACTTTGGGTCTTGGGAACTCCCTGTCAGTCCAGTGGTTAGGACTCCGTGCTTCCACTGCAGGGGGCATGGGTTCAATCCCTGGTTGGGGAATTAAGATCCTGCAAGCCACGTGGCACAGCCAAAAAAAAAAAAAAAAAAAAAAGATTTTGGGTCTTGCCATTCAAAAGCAAACAACAATTGTGATTTTTTGTTCTACTGGAATACAGAAAAGGGTGTCTTTCAAGTTTCATACAGTAAAATATTCATAATTTCCAGGTATGGTGGTGAGTAAGGTATATGGGTTTGGAACTGTGGGATGAATGTCTTGAATGATTTCATTTATTGCTCATAAATCATGAACAAATCGGTATTCATTTTGCGAGGCTTTTAAACTGGCAAAATAGGAGTGTTATAAGGAAATCTGCAAGGTCTGATTAGTCCGTACTTCAAAAACTGGTCTAGAACTGGCTGGATTCCTTATGTGGCTTCCTTTTTTTTTTTTTTTTTTGGCCATACAATGGGGGATCTTTGTTCCCCGATCAGGGATTGAACCCATATCCCCTGCACTGGGAGCGTGGAGTCTTAACCACTATATCACCAGAAAAAGTCCCTGTATAGTTTCCTTTTTAAGAGGATATTGTTTTTTCCTTGGACAAGTCACTCCTGTCTGTACAATGATAGGAATCAGGGCAATGAATCCGGCCCATCTGGGTGCCCTGTTAGTCCAGACAGCCTTACTCACTTTTTCCTGGATCCTTTCTGGAATAGGCTCAGCTTCTTTCTCTCCTGGCTGTTCGAGGACTGCTGGAGCCTTAGGGCATTTTCCAGTGGCACTTCTAAACGCAAAAGTTGTTTCTCAGGTGAAAATGTTATTCGCACATTTACTTTGCCCAAGTCTCTTCCTAAAAGAGGAATTAGACAGTCCGATAGGTACAGGAAATTATGTTTCAATTTCTCTTCTCCTATTTTGCACTCCAGGGGCTGGAGCAGAGGATGTTGCTGAGTTTGTCCCGAAAGTCCCACTACTGACACTGCGACTTGCTCAAAGAGGCCAGTTTACAATTTAGAACCGAGTAGTTTGCTCCTGTATCTGCCAAAAAATCTGCTAGTTGATTCTCCACTGTTGATTGTACCCGGGGCTCCTGTGGGGCTATAACCATTGGAGCCACCAGCATGGCGAGAAGCCCCAGGTCCCATCAGTCACTATATTCTTCTTCAGAACTTTCCTTCCTGGTGACCATAACCTCCACCGGAGGGTCCCTCTGTTTTGGGGGGCATTCCGTCTTTAATTTAGGACATTTCTTTTTCCAAGGTCCTTCCAGAATATGTGGCACCCGTATCTACTAGAAAGTCAATCAACTTGTTCCCCACTGTCAATGTTACCCAGGGGTCTTGTGGGGATTTTAGAATTGGATGCCTCAAGTCCAAGGGAGTCTTCAGGCCTCTTCATTCAATGTCAGTGTTTCTCTCTTTCTACCATACGAGCGGCTCCTGTCTCCTTTTTATTATTTTCTTTCTTTTTCTTTAGTCTAGGGCAATTTCTTTTCCAATGCTCTTCCTCCTTGCAATAAGCACATTGTTCTTTCTTCAATGGTGGCTTACCTTCCTTTAGGTTGCTTGTCTTCCGGGAATTCAATGCTGCTGCCAGAGAAGCTGCCTTCAATTTTCCATCTTCTTGCTTCTGTCGTTGTTCCCTGTTGTTGAATACTTTAAAAGCAACATCTACTAATTGAGAAGGGTTCATTCCAAATGCACCATCTAACTTCTGTAATTTTTTCCCTATATCTGGGGCACTTTGCCTGATGAAAGTCATATTTATCATCCTTACATTCTCAGGGGCCTCAGGGTCTGCATCTGTGTAGCGCCTATAAGCTTGATAAATCCTTTCTAGGAACTCTGCTGCATCCTCGTTTGGTTTTTGTTTTATCTCCTGAATCTTGTTTAACCTCTTTTGTCTAGGTACCCCCTTTTGAAGACCCACTAAGACACACCTCCTATAATGTTCTAGAAGTGGCATGCCCCCACTATTAGGATCCCAGTTAGGCTTAGCAATAGGGACTGACAGATTTGCTTCTGGAGTTCCATTTGGAGCCACTAGGTGGAGCTGGTGTGCTTCCTCTCTAGCTTTGTCAATGACCATCCTCCTTTCATCCCCAGTAAGCATTATATTCTTAAGAGTGTGAATGTCCACCCAAGTGGGATGGTGAGTGGCAAATATGGAGGTGAAAAGTTCAGTCACACGGAGGGGGTCCTCTTGGTAAACAGGGTTATGGTTTTTCCAGTTAAGCAAATCCAAAGTAGAGAATGGATTGCACATCCACAGGAACCCAGCTGGCTGGCCATTTGCATTAAGGCCTCCTCGGCACAAGGGAAATTGCACTGTTGCAGAAGTGGCTCCCGGTCGAAATTGGGTGCCCTGTTGGGTCTTAGATGGTGATACTAAACCAGATCCCTGTGCCCCAGGGGTTAACAGAGAAAATTCTATTCTCTCCTCATGGGTAGGGGAAACAGGAAGCCGTGAAAGGAGTGAATATGTTGGCATGCTGAGGGCAGTTGGAACAACTGCTGGTGCAGCCTGTTCAGCCAGTGGGGGAGCTGGATAGGCCAGAGGGGGGTTTAAGTTGTTATTTATTTATTTATTTATTTATTTATTTATTTATTTATTTATTTATTTATTTTTGGCTGTGTTGGGTCTTTGTTGCTGTGCACGGGCTTTCTCTAGTTGCAGAGAGCAGGGGCTACTCTTCGTTGCAGCGAGCGGGCTTCTCACTGTGGTGGCTTCTCTTGTTGCGGATCACGGACTCTAGGTGTGCAGACTTCAGTAGCTATGGCTCGCAGGCTCTCAAGTTGTGGCGCACAGGCTTCGATGCTCTGCAGCATGCGGGATCCTCCCAGACCAGGGCTCAAACCCGTGTCCCCTGCATTGGCAGGCGGATTCTTAACCACTGTGCCACCAGGGAAGCCCTGTTGGAAGATTTTTAATCACAGTTTCAATTTCATTACTTGTGATTGGTCTGTTCATATTTTCTATTTCTTCCTGGTTCAGTCTTGGAAGGTTATACCTTTCTAAGAATTTGTCCATTTCTTCCAGGTTGTCCATTTTATTGGCATAGAGTTGCTTGTAGTAGTCTCTTAGGATGCTTTGTATTTCTGCGGTGTCTGTTGTAACTTCTTTTTCATTTCTAATTTTATTGATTTGAGTCCTATCCCTCTTTTTCTTGATGAGTCTGGCTAAAGGTTTATCAATTTTGTTTATCTTCTCAAAGAACCAGCTTTTAGTTTTATTGATCTTTGCTATTGTTTTGTTTCTATTTCATTTATTTCTGCTCTGATCTTTATGATTTCTTTCCTTCTACTAACTTTGGGTTTTGTTTGTTCTTCTTTCTCTAGTTCCTTTAGGTGTAAGGTTAGATTGTTTATTTGAGATTTTTCTTGTTTCTTGAGGTAGGCTTGTATTGCTATAAACTTCCCTCTTAGAACTGCTTTTGCTGCATCCCATAGGTTTTGGATCGTCGTGTTTTCATTGTCATTTGTCTCTAGGTAGTTTTTGATTTCCTCTTTGATTTCTTCAGTTATCTCTTGGTTATTTAATAACGTATTGTTTAGCCTCCATGTGTTTGTGTTTTTTACGTTTTTTTCCCTGTAAGTGATTTCTAATCTCATAATGTTGTGGTCGGAAAAGATTCTTGATATGATTTCAATTTTCTTAAATTTACTGAGGCTTGATCTGTGACCCAAGATGTGATCTATCTTGGAGAATGTTCCGTGTGCACTTGAGAAGAAAGTGTAATCTGCTATTTTTGGATGGAATGTCCTATCAATATCAATTAAATCTATCTAGTCTATTGTGTCATTTAAAGCTTGTGTTTCCTTATTAATTTTCTGTCTGGATGGTCTGTCCATTGGAGTAAGTAAGGTGTTAAAGTCCCCCACTATCATTGTGTTACTGTCAATTTCCTCTTTTATAGCTGTTAGCAGTTGCCTTATGTATTGAGATGCTCCTATGTTGGGTACATATATATTTATAATTGTTATATCTTCTTCTTGGATTGATCCCTTGATCATTATGTAGTGTCCTTCCTTGTCTCTTGTAGCATTCTTTACTTTAAAGTCTATTTTATCTGATATGAGTATTGCTACTCCAGCTTTCTTTTCATTTCCATTTGCATGGAATATCTTTTTCCATCCCCTCACTTTCAGTCTGTATGTGTCCCTAGGTCTGAAGTGGGTCTCTTGTAGACAGCATATATATGGGCCTTGTTTTCGTATCCATTCAGCCAGCCTGTGTCTTTTGGTTGGAGCATTTAATCCATTCACGTTTAAGGTAATTATCGATATGTATGTTCCTATTACCATTTTCTTAATTGTTATGGGTTTATTTTTATAGGTCCTTTTCTTCTCTTGTGTTTCCCACTTAGAGAAGTTCCTTTAGCATTGTTGTAGAGCTGGTTTAGTGGTGCTGAATTCTATTAGCTTTTGTTTGTCTGTAAAGCTTTTGATTTCTCTTTCGAATTGGAATGAGATCCTTGCGGGGTAGAATAATCTTGGTTGTAGGTTCTTCCCTTTCATCACTTTAAATATACCATGCCACTCACTTCTGGCTTTTAGAGTGTCTGCTGAGAAATCAGCTGTTAACCTTATGGGAGTTCCCTTGTTTGTTATTTGTCATTTTTCCCTTTTGCTTTCAATAATTTGTCTTTAATTTTTGTCAGTTTGATTACTATGTGTCTTGGCGTGTTTCTCCTTGGGTTTATCCTGCCTGGGACTCTCTGTGCTACCTGGACTTGGGTGGCTATTTCCTTTCGCATGTTAGGGAAGTTTTTGACTATAATCTCTTCAAATTTTTTTTTGGGTCCTTTCTCTCTCTCTTCTCCTTCTAGGACCCCTATAATGCGAATGTTGTCGTGTTTAATGTTGTCCCAGCGGTCTCTTAGGCTGTCTTCATTTCTTTTCATTCTTTTTTCTTTATTTTGTTCCATGGCAGTGAATTCCACCATTCTGTCTTCCAGGTCACTTATCCATTCTTCTGCCTCAGTTATTCTGCTATTGATTCCTTCTAGTGTAGTTTTCATTTCAGTTATTGTATTGGTCATCTCTGTTTGTTTGTTCTTTAATTCTTCTGGGTCTTTGTTAAACATTTCTTGCATCTTCTCGATCTTTGCCTCCATTCTTTTTCTGAGGTCCTGGATCATCTTCACTATCATTATTCTGAATTCTTTTTCTGGAAGGCTTATCTCCACTTCATTTAGTTGTTTTTCTGGGGTTTTATCTTGTTCCTTCATCTGGTACAAAGTCCTCTGGCTTTTCATTTTGTCTATCTTTCTGTGAATGTTGTTTTCCTTCCACAGGGTGAAGAATTATAGTTCTTCTTGCTTCTGCTGTCTGCCCTCTGGTGGATGAGGCTATCTAAGAGGCTTGTGCAAGCTTCCTGATGGGAGGGACTGGTGGTGGGTAGAGCTGGGTGTTGCTCTGGTGGGCAGAGCTCAGTAAAACTTTAATCCCCTTGTCTGCTGATGGGTGGGGATGGGTTCCCTCCCTGTTGGTTGTTTGGCCTGAGGCAACCCAGTACTGGAGCCTACCGGGCTCTTTGGTGGGGCTAATAGCGGACTCTGGGAGGGCTCACACCAAGGAATACTTCCCAGAACTTCTGCTGCCAGTGTCCTTGTCACCATGGTGAGCCACAGCCACCCCCCATCTCTGCAGGAGACCCTCCAACATTAGCAGGTAGGTCTGGTTCAGTCTCCTATGGGGTCACTGCTCCTTCCCCTCGGTCCTGATGCGCACACTACTCTGTGTGTGCCCACCAAGAGTGGAGTCTCTGTTTCCCCCAGTCCTGTCAAAGTCCTGCAATCAAATCTCGCTAGACTTCAAAGTCTGATTCTTTAGGAATTCCTCCTCCCGTTGCCAGACCCCCAGGTTGGGAAGCCTGACGTGGGGCTCAGAACCTTCACTCCAGTGGGTGGACTTCTGTGGTATAAGTGTTCTCCAGTTTGTGAGTCACCCACCCAGCAGTTATGGGATTTGATTTTATTGTGATTGTGCCCCTCCTACCATCTCATTGCGGCTTCTCCTTTGTCTTTGGATGTGGGGTATCTTTTTTGGTGAGTTTCAATGTCTTCCTGTCAATGATTGTTCAGCAGTTAGTTGTGATTCCAGTGCTCTCGCAAGAGGGAGTGAGCGCATGTCCTTCTACTCTGCCATCTTGAACCAATCTCCAAGGCACTTTAGTTTAACATTCGGGCAGAGGGGCAGGGTTCCCTGTGGCAGGCCATTATGTATGCTTACAGCTATAGACAGCATCCTTTTAGTGATTATAATAACAAAAGCAACAAAAAGCAAAGGTAAAAGAAATAGATTTTGCTCTTCCCTGTTACAGATGGGCACAGATAGGTTACTAAGTGGTGCTTGCAGTGATGGAGGTGGTGGTGGAGGTGCCCCGGGAGCCTCCATCAACAAGGGAGGAGCAGGTGGTGCTGGGCAAAATTAGGGCTACATGGATTCATAACAGCCAGCATTGTAAAATCTTCATCCAGCTTTTCATTTGGAATCCTGGAATCCTCCACCATTGGAGGAAGAGATCTTTTCTTTTCTCTTTGTACCATCAGTCTACCACCTGGCTGCTCACTTTTTGTTTGTTTGTTTGTTTTTCTTTTTTCCGTGCCTCGTGGCATGTGGAATCTTAGTTCCCCAACCAGGAATGGAACCTGTGCCCCCTGCAGTGGAAGTGCAGAATCCTAATCACTGGACTGCCAGGGAATTCCCTCACTTTCTTTATTATGTAATTGCATAATTGCTTGAAAATACGGGATCTCCCTTGCCTTCCATTCCTGTGACAAAACAATTCTAGCTGGAGAATGATACAAGAATTTAGGCTACTATACAAAAGCCACCTCTACTCACTTTCAAGAATGTACATTGGCCAAACAGAATTACAATAAAATATGATTCATTTTTTAGTCATAGGTTTATAACTATAGCTCCACCAGCCTGCCAGAATTTTCCCCAGGGGGCTGTTGGATGGAATCAAAGAAGTGCTTCCCATATTCAATCAGAAAAACATTCATGCAGGCACAGACCAAAAGCAAATCAGAATCCTCACCAGCAAACGGGAGCCTCAAACCAGAACAACAAAACGAAACAGCACAAAGCTCAAATTGACTTCCAAGGCCCACTAAGCTCAAATTGGCTTCCAAGTCCCACTAAGTGACTTTAGTCCAAGAGGCACCTTCCAAATGGGATTCCTGAAATGGGGAATCCCCCCAATGGGAACCAGGAGTTCCCCAAACAGACAAGGTGCATGCTGGGGGACTTACCCTAACGCTGGCCAAGGTGTTGCAACGTTCCAAATGCTGTTTTCCTTCTTCCCCAAAATAATTCCTCGGAGTAGGAAGTTCAGGCTGGTGTGGGGAGGAGGAAGAATGGAGTGTACTTGAGGCAAAGGTGGCCTTGGCAGATGCTAGGGCTACCCCATTTCTCCCTCCACTCCCGCCTTGTTGTTCTGAGTGCCAGCATGGTGGGCTGGGTATAACCCGGGCTCGACCTTTCCAAACAACAGGTCCCAGGCGATCTGGCCTTTTAAGGAGTCCTCCAACCCTCCGCTCTGTATAAGAGGCTGGCATGAACCTCAGAGCTTCCGATCGAGCCCAGGGACCCCAGTGGGACCGTCCCTGAGTTTTTCCCCCATACGAGCCACCAAATTTGTTGCCTAAACCCCGACTCTGTACACTGGGATCAAATTGAATCTCAGAGACAGAGTTTTGGGTGAAGCAGAAAAAAAAGCCTTATTACTTTGCCAGGCAAAGGGGGCCACAGTGGGCTTAATGCCCTCAAGACTGTGTGTCTTCCTCGGAGGGGGCAGTGAGGAGTAATGGTTCAAGGAGCAGAGTGGTTGATAAAGATCAGGGTATGTGCAGGGTCTGCATTCTTTTCCATCCAGAGATCATCTGAAGACCATCAAGGCTGGCATCAGGTGGTCTCGTGATGGGCTTCTGTGATTCTCTAGGTTATTGAACTGTGACCTTCTCTTTGGGATGAAGAATGCTTACAAAGAAGGGAGTGTAAAGCGGAGCGTTCAAAAGAGAAAAATACCAGGTGCAATGATAAAACTAAGCAGAAACCAAACAGGTCATCTGAAAAGCAAGTCAAAGTGAGTTAAAACACTCACCTGCACATGCCTATTTACAGACCAATCTAACTGGACATTTAAGATTCTAAAAAGAAGTAGGATAATATGGCAACAAAGCCAGGAGGCCAGTAATGCGTTTCTCTCTAGTTTCGTGTGTGACATCAGGAGATAACTTGATTAACTCAGGAGTGAATAAACCTGCCAACAGCAGAACTACTAGCGGAAGGAAATAGCCACTATCTTTTTAATAATTTTTAAAAATAACATGAAGGTATTAAACACAGACACCGCCCCCCCCCCAAATCAAAATCTATTTCTTCAACTCAGGAAATCTGTCAGTAACAATTCAGTTCAATTCAGAAGTAAATTTAGCAAAGCAGCCTCAGGAATTGTGGTCAGTGAGGTTGGTGATACATTCTTGCAATTTCAGTAATTAACCCAAAGAACTCAAGTTTTTTTTTTTTGTCTTTTTTTTCTTTTTTTTTTTTTAAAGAACTCAAGTTTTAAGGTAAGAAAGGTCATGAAAGAAAGGTTGATCATCATCAGGCTGGTGTCAGAACAGGATTATCATAGTCAATGTCGTACTCAGTCAAAAAAAAAAAAAAAAAAAAGTAGAGAGTTCCCTGGTGGCCTAGTGGTTAGGATTCAGGCTTTCATTGCCGTGACCTGGGTTCAATCCCTGGTTGGGGAACTGAGATCCTGAAAGCCGAGGCATGGCCAAAAAAAAAGTAGTATCAAAAGTGAGGTACATGCAGCCTGGGGGACATACACCTTGAAACATCTGGGTGGGGGAAAGAAAATATTAGAACTTCTATCCCTGAGACACTGAGATGAGGGAAGAAAGCATTAGAACTTCTGTTTAAAACTTTTAAAGTACCATATAGTAATATAGTAGTTAATTAATATAATTTGAATAATTAAGTATTCATATATTGTGGTATATGCTAATTTTCACTTAATATTCAATATAGTAACATAGTCATTAATTATTATAATTTGAATAATTAAATATTCACATATTGGGGTGTATGCTAATTTTTCACTTATAGATATTTGAATAATTTATAGCCAAGTAAGCTAGATTTTAAGCACTATGGTGAAAGTGACCATCTATCTTTATTTCCCAAGACCTAGTACAGTAATTGGCATATAATAGACACTCAATAAATAATAAAAGTAAAACTAGAGATAATTTACTTCAGAAATAATCTGCCCAACAGGATGATTTGTAACGTTTGACCAACATGATTTGGGATCACCCCAATCAATATGAGCAGCTTACATACTCAAGAAAATAGACCTGGCATGGAATATTACAAATAAGAAAGCCAGAATTCAACCAAGCATATTGTTGGATTCCTTATTGAAGAATATTAATGGGAGCGGCATGGTCTGAAATGACTAGAATTCCTCTAGTATGTGGATCTGGAGGTTCATGAATCTTGCCATTTAGATTTCAACTAACTCCCTTCCTCCAATTTCCTAATACACATTCGGATGACTACTTGTGCACTTTTATTTTTAATGAAACCCAGTATGCTGGCTGGCCCTCTTCCCTTGGCATCTTATCGTAAACTCACACACTGATAACTGGTTCACACGTGAAATTTTTATGACTTTTGCTTATGCTAATCAGACTTCCTTGTTCAGGTCTGAGGGTACATCCAAAAATCCTGGCCTCTCAAAACAGAGGATACAGCTGGGACCGCAGTGGCAAAGCAAAACAACCATCGATCGATCTTTCTTCTGTTCCATTAATTTCTTAGCTCTTAAACAAATATAATCTGAAAGTGCTTTGTAAACATGTTGGTTACTACTGTTGGCTTTGTCCCGATTGTTCCACTAACTTGTTCTGAATGATGGTTTGTCCAAAGTCATCTTCTCACTGATACCATCAGAACAGTGTTTCTCATTCCAATGACACGCTTGACAAGCTGAGTGCATTTTTTTTTTTTGGCAGCGCTGTGCTTATGCAGGATCTTAATTCCCTAACCAGGGATCGAACCCATGCCCCCTGCAGGGGGAACACCAAGTCTTAACCACTGGACTGCCAGCGAAGTCCCTGAGTGCATTTTAAAGATCACTTTTGGGACTCCCCTGGTGGTGCAGTGGTTAAGAATCCTCCTGCCAATGCAGGAGACACGGGTTCAAGCCCTGGTCCGGGAAGATCCCACATGCCGCGGAGCAACTAAGCCCGTGTGCCACAACTACTGAGCCTGCACTCTAGAGCCTGCGAGCCACAACTACTGAGCCTGCGTGCTGCAACTACTGAAGCCTGTGCACCTAGAGCCTGTGCTCCGCAACAAGAGAAGCCACTGCAATGTGAAGCCCATGCACCACAAGGAAGAGTAGCCCCTGCTCTCCACAACTAGAGAAAGCCCACTCGCGGCAATGAAGACCAACGCAGCCATAAATAAATAAATAAATAAATAAATAATTTTTAAAAAGATCACTTTTGTTTGTGTTCAAGATGTGCATTTAGAGTTGTTACAATCTCTGTAGTTTCTTCTCCATTGTCCTTACAAATTGTGTATATTCACAGCTGCCCTACACCAAAGTCCTAGACAAATAGATTGCCAAGAGATTTTGTATCCACTCTACAGAAATGATTGTTAACAGTCTGTGTGAATGTCCTTAGTGTCCAATAACAGCATAATGGATAAACCAGTTGTGTAATATGCATGTAATGGATTACTATCCAGCTATGAAAAAAATCAGTTATATTCATACCCGTATCAACCTATAAGAATTTCTGAAATAATAAATTAAGAGAAAAAAAGGGTTAGAAAAATACACTGCAATATTGTTTCTCTAAAGTTTACATATTTGTGAAGCAACACTTTATAATGTCTACGGATCCAAATATATGTAGTAAAATTATAAAGAAATGAATGGGAAAGGTGGACACCAAACTCAGGATGGTGGTTTCATTAGGAGGATGGGAAAAGAGACTGGGAGGGTTATGCAGGCGTTTTTGCATATATTTGTAATATAGTTAAATTATAATAATCTACATTTTAAAATTTTTAAATAAAAACAAAAGATCAGGTTAAAAATGATAGCAATAATACAGATGAGAATGGTGAGGTTGATTTAAGGTAGTGACAATTGGAATTAAAGAAACGACTAAATAAAGCAGTGATTCACAGACTTTTCCTCTTTAGTTCTCCAAACAAGAGAAGTGACCTCATACTTCCTGATATAACCCAAAGTATCCTACCAACCCTAGAGTTTTACATTTGAAGTCCATGTGAATTTTGCATTTTACCCCATAATATATGCATATTTGTTTTAAGATAAATATATTTTATTTAATATATATCTTCTATTAATTATAGAAGAGTCAACTTATACTTTTAACCCTGTAATTTCATGTCTGAAATTTTTCTAAGGAGATGGGGACAAAATGTGGAGAATGATTTGTGAACAGAGTCATAACACTATTCCACCATGAAAATTGCAAATAACACAATGTCCAATGATAAACATTCTTTTACGTAAAATATGTATCTAAATAATTGTGTATAATACAGTCATTAAATTAACTATGTAGATGTTGGTGATTTGAAAAAAATTTCTATAAGTGAATACAAGATACAAAATTATATGCACGCTCTGATCTTAGCTATAGGACTCATATATAATATTCATAAAAGACCGGAAGGAAATATAGATATCAATATAGATTTCAAGTACTCTGTTGATATATTTTTCTACATTATTTTATATATATATATTTTTTTAAATTAATTATTTATTTATTTGGGTGCACGGGATCTTTAGTTGCTGCATGCTGGATCTAGTTACCTGACCAGGGATCGAACCCAGGCCCCCTGCATTGGGAGTGCAGAGTCTTGGTGCAGGGACACCAGGGAAGTCCCTATATATATATATGTATATATACAAATATAGGTATATATATATATTTTTTTTAAGTAACACTGTTAGCATAGCATATGAGGTCTGGCAGGGAAAGTTGATTTTATTTTTTCAAATTTTATTCTATTCTATTTATTTTTCTGGGGTTGTGCTGCGCTGCTTGTGGGATCTTAGTTCCCCGACTATGGATTGAACCCGGGCCTCGGTGGTGAAAGTGCTGAGTCCTAGCCACTGGACCGCCAGGGAATTCACAAAGTAGATGACTTTAGAAAAATTGGATATTTAGCTGCTCTAAATCTCAGCTTCTTTATCTATGAAACATAAATAATAATGTTTACCTCAAAGACCAGTGAAATATATTTATAAGGAACACATAGAATAATGCCTGCCCAAAATAGGCGATCAATAAATGACTGTTTCCTTCTATCTAGAATCTAATATACTCCCATGAGCGTAATGCAGAAAATTAACTAACATCATTAAGGCTGTGTGTGTGTGTGTGTGTGTGTAAGTGTAACTCGGGACATCATTAATCATGATGGATTTTCCAAGAAGACAAATTGTAAACATAAATATACTGACAATTCAGATCCGAAGGTCATAAGCCAGATAGTTTTATTAGAACATTTACCCCGAGAACACCCCTTCTGTTCTATTGCTGACAGTCTAGCCACACCCGCACTCATCAACTACCATGTTTTCATAATGCCGTAGAATGACATTGTCATCGTTGTCCTGATAGAGCATGGAGATGGGGGACAGCTTGGTGGGAATGCAGACAGCCTGAGGAACTGCTGGGTCAATGGCGTGCATCAGCGCTTGCATGAAAGCGTAATTGGAGCTGTTGAGGGAGGTGGTCAGTGAGAAAGGACAATCTCCATGGCAGTAATTTGCCATGAAACCCTTGGGGGCGATGATCCACTTGTGCCAACCCAGGTCCCGGAAGTTGATGAACAGCTGGTGACGATGGCAGAGGTTCTTCTTGCAAGAAGCCTTAGAGGCAGGGATGGCTGCTCTCCTTTTGCGGGTAGGAGGGTGGCACTGCTCAGGGTTGAGGGTGACCACCAACAGGGAAGCGTGAAGAGAACGTCTCAGTCTGGCGCAGGTGTCCTCAAGCTGAAAATTCACCCCAGAGGCTCTACCTCCTTTGACCAGTATCTCTAGGAACAAACCTAAGTTCTTTCGGGGGTAATTATTCCTCTTAGCCACATCCAACAGATTGAAGTGAAGGACACCTTGAGGCCATGGTACTGACTGCAGTGCCAACATTTTACCTGTCTTTGGGGTGGCCTGGCCCCGCACGTGTGGCTCCTGAACCAGGGACAGAGCCAATTCCAGTTCTGGTCCCAGGTTATAGTAAGTGTTGGGCCCCAAGTCCAGGCCCAGCTGGGCCATTGTTAACTGCTCCTCATCTTTAATCGCAGACAGGTTAAAGGAGAGGAGCTTCTGTAGGCGGGAGCAGGCTTGGGAAAGGCTCTCGGAGTAAAGGAAGAAACCTAGATGGGGACAGAGAGATGTGAGTCACCTCCATCTGTGTGATGTAAATGTCAAATGTTGTATGTATATCCACATATACAAAACAAGGGCAGGAAATTCTCAGCCATACTTAAACTCTGCCATTTGGGAGGATTTGTTTCTCTCACTCCTCATTTATGGCCAGAGGTTCTTATCTTCATACTGCAGGTCCCCAAGGGATCCTGAATAGAATTTAGAAGGTCTATAATCTTGGATGGGAATAAGAATCACATCTTTATCTTCACGAAACTCTAAGTGACATTTAGCATTTCTTTCAATTATGAATATAGGCAACAAATCCCAATAATATTATAAGGGCCTATGACACTGTTACCAATAAAAATCATAGGTATGTTCATATATTAAGTTGTTGCAAATAGCTTAAAATAACATTTATGCTCGAACTACTTTGAATTGATGGTATAGTCCCTTCTTTAGATCTTGTTATTTGTTGCATGAATAAAACATCATATGCATTACTATACACACATTCTTTTTTTTTAAAATTTATTTATTTATTTATTTATGGCTCTGTTGGGTCTTCGTTTCTGTGTGAAGGCTTTCTCTAGTTGCGGCAAGCGGGGGCCACTCTTCATCGTGGTGCGCGGGCCTCTTCACTATCGCGGCCTCTCTTGTTGCGGAGCACAGGCTCCAGACGTGCAGGCTCAGCAATTGTGGCTCACGGGCCTAGTTGCTCCGCGGCATGTGGGATCTTCCCAGACCAGGGCTCGAACCCGTGTCCCCTGCATTGGCAGGCAGATTCTCAACCACTGCGCCACCAGGGAAGCCCCACACATTCATTTTTAAAATATTTCTATAAATGTATTTCAGTATTTAATTGATTTCTTTTAAAATTCTAAATATTTTATCTTAGGCATATAAACCTTTTTCTGAGAAGGGGTTCATTGGCTTCAACTGCCAGCTAAAGGGACCTATGGCACAAAAACGTTTAAGAACGTCCTACGCTGTCAGGTGTTGTAACCACTTAGATTTATTTCAAAACAAACACCTGTCATCCAGCCAAGGCTGGCCCTCTGGAGCTCCCTTATGTTTCATCCTTAGGTAATTCTTATCTAAAGCCCACAGTTTTCAATGTCAATAATTTCTGGTCTTATACTTTTGAATACTTCTCCCACTTCACTGGAAATTGAGATGCAATGTGATTCTTCAATTTCTCCACATGGACCCCCTTCTCTGTATCTTTTGAAATTGTGCTGAACTCTCCCTGTTTTCAAAGCTAACGTCCCTGCTTAGATTTTCAAACATCACCTACTCCTCTAGGAAAAGGCCCAATAGAGGATACATTTACCCTTTGGTTTATTTGTTTGTTTGTTTTGCATCTTCAATTTCTCTCTCTCCACAAATAACTTCTTTGACCTGATGCCACCATTTTGTTTGGTAGGGTGCCTCTACCCTAAGAGCTTTTCTAAGGTCATTCATCTTGTGGAGAAATTACAATGGAAACCCAGGTATTCTAACCATTCCACCACAATGCCTCTTCACGCTCATTTAAAAAACAACAAGGTTAAAAAGCATTTAAAATTACCCAGGTTCCTGTTCAAGTCTACTGTATCATCTCTCCGTTTCTTTTCATTGACCATCTTCTTAAAAAGATTAGTCTATGTTTGCTGTCTCTGCTGCTTACCATATATTCTTGCTATTGTCCAACTCTCTTACCCTTACTGGTCCGCTGAAATAAACATCTTTAAGTGTTGACTAACTAGCAAATGCAGGGATGTTTTCACAGTGCTTATCCTTCTCAACCTCTCTAACAGTTGATCTCTCCTGTTCACGGCTTTAATTCTAACATATTAGTCTCACTTTTTACTCTTATCGCTAAATCACATTTCTTAGGCGTGAAAAAAAAAACCCCAAAAGACAGAGAGGAAAAAATAAACAGATTTGAAAACATGAAAATAAAAAACTTCTATACTCAAAAGACATCATTAACAAAATTAAAATCAGAAAGAACAACCAAGAATACTTGTAATATGTCTATACAGAGCTTTTACAAATGATTAAGAGGCCTCACAAATCATTAAGGAAAAGAATCCTCAATAGGAAAAGGGTCATAATGTATAAATAATGTATACATTATTTAATGTATAAATTTGAAAATTTAATGTATAAATTTTCAAATAATAATACAATTATTTGAAAAATAAAAATGAATGATTCACATTTTAAGATAATAAACATGATAAATATAGTCAACACTGCTGTATGTCATGTATAAAAGAGTAAGTAAATTCTAAGTTTTTAGCACAAGGAAAAAATTTTTTTTCTATTTCTGTAACTTTGTATCTATCTGAGACAGTGGATGTTCGCTATACTTGTTGGGTTTGTTGTTGTTGTTGTTTTGGCTGCACAGCACGGCTTGTGGGATTTTAGTTCCCCAATCAGGGATCGAACCTAAGCTATGGCAGTGAAAGCGCCAAGTCCTAACCACTGGACCACCAGGGACTTCCCTCACTATACTTATGGAGATAATTATCTTGTGATATACGTAAATCAAATCATTGTGCTGTACACCTTAGACTTATACAGTGTTGTATGTCAATTATATCTCAATAAAGCTGGAAGAAAAAAAAGACTATATTCTAAGTCTTAAATGAATAAGCAAATAAATGATTCATTATCCATTTGAAAGGGCATCATTCCACCTTATTAAAGAAACATATTAAAACAACGAGATCATGTTTTGCTACCAGATTAACAAAAATTAAAAGCTAAAAGAGTGTTGTTACCTAATGACAAGCCAGTGCAGCATGGATAAGTACACTGTCACATACGAACAGAATAAATTCCTATACAGCAATGAGAATGAACTACAAATACACACAACATGGATAAATCTCACAAATGTAATGTTGAGTGAAAGAAGCCAGACACGAAAATGGATACATTCCACAGTTCCACTTACATGAAGTTCAAAAACAGGAAAAACTAATACGTAATGTTAGACGTCAGGAGAGCAGTTACCCTTGTAGAGATGTAGTGATTAACAGAAGGGGGCATGAAGGATCCTCTGGGGTGCTGGTCATGTACTGTTTCTTGATCTGGGTGCTAGTTATTCTGCAAAACTTCACTGAGCTGTTCTGTACAATTTATGCACTTTTCTGAATGTACATTTTACTTCAATAAGTTTCTATTTTAAAGAGACTACTGTCAAAGTAAGTGAGAATTCTCACACACTCAATGTGGAGTATAAATTTTAAAGGATATTTGCTGTACATCAAAAGTATAAATGTAAAAAAAAAAAAAACAGTATAAATGAGCCTACTCTGATACAACAATCCCCTTCTAAGAACTTATCCAGGGAAATAATAGAAAAAGTAAAATAGAAAAAGCACGCACACACACGCAAAATGGATATAAAGCTGCACTATTTATAATATGTTTATGTTCATCAACAGGGCATCAGTTACATAAATTGTAGCATGTCTACACAATGGAATATCATATAACCATTAAAACAGGGATAAGTTGACTATATGTTCTGACTTGAACGAAATGTTCATAATATTGGAGGAATGTATAGTATGATCCCATTTATAAAAAAATATTACAAGTTTATATTATATATATGCAAAGAAGAAAAGTCTGGAAGAATATACATCAACTATTAATGGTGGTTTTCTCTAGGGGGAGCATTAGGGAGGAGTGATAATGAGATCGTGTCCTTTTCCTGTATCATTAGATAGAATTTTGATCATCACAAAAATTAAAAGTTTTTTTTTCCATGGTGGAGGGAAGGAAGTAGCCTCAGCTATTTCCTACTCTCTCCTTGGAAAACCCTTCACACCAGCTCTCCTCACCTCTTAACCTTCCTCCAGGAATTATCCCTGAAGCCCCACCCCCAAGGCGACTAACGTGACACTTAGCACAATGTATGGAAGTCATCTGTTTGTTGATGTGTCTTCTATAAACTCTTAAAAAGCTGACTTTATCATTCATCTCTGTACTCTCATGGTCTTACACAGCTGCCGGCACTTAGCAGGCATCCAATAAATGCTTCTTGGACTCAAATCTTATTTCCAGTTGCTGTAAAACTAACCAACCAGGGCTCACAATTCCTCCCACCTCAACCACCTGGGAGGCTATATAGAAATGGAGATTACAACACCCATCTCTGACTTTGAATAAGAATCGGGTGGGGGGGACTTCCCTGGTGGCGCAGTGGTTGAAAATCCGCCTGCCAATGCAGGGAACACGGGCTAGAGCCCTGGTCCAGGAAGACCCCACATGACACGGAGCAACTAAGCCCGTGCGCCACAACTACTGAGCCCACGTGCCACAACTTCTGAAGCCCGTGCACCTAGAGCCCGTGCTCCACAACAAGAGAAGCCACCGCAATGAGAAGCCTGTGCGCTGCAATGAAGAGTAGCCCCCGCTCCCCACAACTACAGAAAGCCCGCGCGCAGCAACGAAGACCCAACGCAGCCAAAAATAAATAAATAAATAAATTAGTTTTTTAAAAACATTAAAAAGAAAAGAATCGGGTGGGGGCGTGAGGGTCAGGAACTAGGCTGGAGAATCAACTTTTAACAGTTGATCTGGGTAATTTTTGGTGGGTGGTCAGTTTGGCAAATTATTGAATTATCTGAAGGGTATGACAATGGCATATATTATCGCCTTGTATTTACAAATCAAGAATAGCCTTTTCTACCCATCAAAAGTAATGGGGAGGTGTGGAGCGGGAAGCAAAAGTCCCGGGGAAACTGAGCTCAGAGGACCAGGATGAGTAAATTTTGGGCTCAGGAGTGGGAGACTGAGCCCTAATTCTACCCTCACACCTCCACCTAAATTGTAGCACAAAGCTGTTGATTCAGAAAAAACCATTTTGAATCCCGGCTTTGTTCACACACTAGCTGTATGATCTCGAATAGGTTACAGGTTATCTACTGTCTGAGCCTCAATTTCCTTATTGTTAAAAACTTGATAAGAATACCTGCCTTCCTCTCAGGACAGTGGTTGGGATTAAATAAGATAAAATGTGTAAATTACCAGTACGTGGCCGTCCATGAACCCCTCGGTAATTGTTACTTCCCCTTTATTCCTTTCTTCACACCAGATTCATCTCTAGGAAAGACTCCAATGTCCTCACCTTGATCTGGGAGAAGTCGGAGTATGTTCCCACTGACACCCAGCTCCTTCACGTAGCACAAGTCTTGAGAGACGCCAGTGGTTGCTGCTGCCTCTTGACCCTGGAAAATTCTCTTCAAGATGGAAGGCACAGGTTGGAACTTCTTGGGTGAAGGCTCTTTGTCTAAGCCCAGAGATTGGAGAAAGACATGTTCTTGGAATTGGAATGTCTGGCCCAAGGCCAGGATTAACAGGAGGCCTAGAGCCAAGCCTGGCAGCGAAGGAAGCATGGCCCCTGAGCCGAGGTGATGCTGGCTAGTGGGGCTGAAGAGAGCTCTAGCGCCTGACTGCCCAGCAATTCAGGTGCTGCTAATTTATCTGATGTAAGATAATCAGGTGTGAATTGCTCTCTTCCCAGCTCCTCAAAGGCAATTGGATACAAAAGGACAGATTTTTTTTTTCTCTTCCCCACCTCTGCTCTCCCAGAAAAAAATTCACAAAAGAAAGATTACCCACACGTGGACCTAACTCTACAACAATCTGAGATTTGTCAGCAGTAGACTGAGTGGAAAGGAGATACACATTTATTCTTTTAACAAACATTTATTAAGCATCTATTATGTGCAAGGCGCTGAGATGGGTGCTAGGAACATATTATTAGTAATTGAAAGTCTTGTCATTCATAGTCTAATTAGACAAATACACAGGTAGAGTTCTACTAAACTATAGCCACAGCCAGGTGGAAAACCAAACCAGGGAGGGAAAACCCCTCCTGTGGAGGTTGATCTACACTCCCCATCTGTTTTCAGCTCTAGGACTGAATTTTGTTCCACTAACTTTGACCTTCCTGATTAAAAGTCAGAAATCAGACTGACTGGGTAATTCTGGTTCCAGTACTTATTAGCTCTGTGATGTTGGACATGTCACTTAACCTTCCTAAATTTTGTTTTCTCAACTGAAAAGAAAAACCTGCCTTCTAATTTGCCATAGGAATCTGATAAGATGATGTGTTTAAAGTGCTCGGCACAGAGCCTGCCAAAAGGTAGGCACACACAAAGTGTTCACAGTGGAGAAAACTTCAAAGCTTAGCAGACATTTTTCAGTAAGACATTCAGGGCTGAAGGAACTACACGTGTAATGGCAAATAGGTTATTGAGCAGTCTAAACAAGGCAGCATACATCAATTTCTGTTTTGGTTCTTTGTTTTGTTTTGGCCAAACCATTATAAGATTTTTCAAATGCTATAGAAGAATTAGCTTGTTTGTCACCCAAATAATTTTCAAGCTTTTTGAGAACAGACACTTTATCATTTTACATTATTTTATACCACCTATTTTTTTATCTTGATAAATTTTATTACTGCAGTATTTGTAGATGGAAAGAGTATATATAGATATATATTTTGATTGCCTTTCATTTTTATAAACAGTAAGCAACTGTTTTATGAAAATTTATCATTTGAACCTTTTAAATTGAGAGTGGTGGGAAGGGGGGCGGTTTCTAGTGTCATGAATGATTTGGGGTCACAAATCATTGCCCTGAAATTATAACCATTCATAAACTCAAACCCTTTACATCAGGCTCTCTGAATCTTGGTCAGTTTCTCTCCCACCTATTTTTTTTTTTTTTTTGGCTGCATTGGGTCTTCGTTGCTGTGAGCGTGCTTTTCTCTAGTTGCAGTGCGCAGGCTTCTCATTGTAGTGGCTTCTCTTGTTGTGGACTGTGGGCTCTAGGCACATGGGCTCAGTAGTTGTAGCACGCGGGCTCTAGAGCGCAGGCTCAGTAGTTGTGGTGCATGGGCTTAGTTGCTCCGTGGCATGTGGGATCTTCCCAGACCAGGGCTCGAACCCGTGTCCCCTGCATTGGCAGGCGGATTCTTAACCGCTGCGCCACCAGGGAAGCCCAAAAGATTATTGTTAATTAAAGAAAAACAGGGACTTCCCTGGAGGTCCAGTGGTTAAGACTCCAGGCTTCCACTGCAGGGGGGTGTGGGTTCGATCTGTGGTTGGGGAACTAAGATCCCGCATGCCATGTGGCACAGCCAAAAAAAAAAAAAGAAAGAAAGAAAAAAAAAGAACAGACATCTGAAGTTAATGAAGTTAGCGCTCTCCTCTGTATGGGACGATGCAAGAGTCTGAGTTCATTTAAATCATTCCTTGAATATGAGCATGGCTATTTTTTAAATAGAATATGAATGGCCTGAGATATCATGAAGGGTCTCACTTTCTTTCCCTATAAAATTACAGCATTAAATTTGACCTTCTTTAAGGGTTCTACAAACAAAAACACTATAATTCTAGGGGAGTGGGGAGGGGCAATATAGGGGTGGGAGAGTGGGAGGTACAAACTACTGGGTATAAGACAGGCTCAAGGATGTATTGTACAACACGGGGAATATAGCCAATATTTTGTAATAACTGTAAATGGAAAGTAACCTTTCAAAATTGTATAAAATAAAAAAAAATTTTTAATTAAAAAATAAAACACAAAAAAATAAAATAATTAAAAAAATAAAATAAAATAAAACACACAAAAAAAACAAAACAAACAAACAAAAAACATTGTAATTCTGGACTTTCAGCCCTAATTAGAAAATCAAAAGCAAGACAATATGGCTAAATATTATAGAACCAGTTCTGAAGTCATGGACTTGGATTAAAATCTCAGCTCTATCACTTACTGGCAGTGAGGTCCTAGAAAAATTGTTTCTCTGGCCTTTGGTTTTTCTAATCAATAAAATGAGAAATATATCAGTTCAACAGAATTATTGTGATCATAAGCATAAAAAATATTCAACTTCAATCGTAAAAAGAAGCAAAGTAAACCACACAAAGACAAATATCATACGATATCACTTATATGTGGAATCTAAAATATGGTACAAATGAACTTATTTACAAAACGGAAACATGGGATTCCCTCTCAGTGCAGTGGTTAGGACTCTACCCTTCCAATGCAGGGGCACGGGTTCAATCCCGGGTTGGGCAACACCAGCCATTCAGTGTGGCCAAAAACAAAACAAAACAAAACAAAACAGAAAAAACAAAACAGACTCACAGACATAGAAAATAGAAAAGAAACTTATGGTTACCAAAGAGGGGAAGGGGAGTTTGGGATTAGCAGTTACAAACTACTATATATAAAACAGATAAACAACAAAGTCCTACTGTATAGCACAGGGAACTATAGTCAATATCTTGTAACAACCTATAATGGAAAAGAATATTAAAAAAGAATATACATATGTATATATATACAACTGAATCATTTGCTGTACACCAGAAACTAACGCAACTATACTTCAATCTAAAAAAAAAAAAAGAATTTATAAATAAAAGAAGCAAATTAAAATTGGGATTGACATATATCCACTAATATGTATAAAATAGATAACTAATAAGAACCTGCTGTATAAAAAAATAAATTAAATAAAATTCAAAAATTCAAAAAAAAAAGAAGCAATTAAAGCAATACACTGTCTGTCTATCCAATTAGCAAAGTGAAAAAAAGACGAGGAAGCAAGGAAACAAACATTATTACACTCAGCTCTGATGTATACATTAATATAACATACCTAGAATAAAAATTTGCAAATATATTAAAAGTTTTAAAACTATTGTGTCCTTCTCATATGAGGTACCTAGAGTAGTCAAATTCATAGTGACGAAAGTAGAATGGTGGTTACAGGGATTGGGGGAGGAGAGAATGGGGAATGGAGAGTTACGGTTTAATGATATAGAGTTTTTGTTTTGCAAGATGAAAACAGTTCTGGAAATGGCTGGTGGTTATGGTAGCACAATGTGAATGTACCTACTGCCCCTGGACCATACACATAAGAATGATTAAACAATAAATTTTATATTATGTGCATTTTACCAAAATTTTTTAAAATAAAATTTAAAAAACGCTCATGCACTTTGTTCAGAAATTCCACTTTTAGAATATTCTTCTTCTTTTTTTTTGGCAGTGCCATGCAGCATTTTAGTTCCTCGATCAGGGATCAAACCTGGGCCCACAGCACTGAACACACCACATCCTAACCCCTGGACCGCCAGGGAATTCCCCTAGAATATTATTCTTAACCACTAGAATATAAACTACAAAAGGGCAGGGACAGATGATGGGTACTTGATAAATATTTGTTGAGTGAATTAAGTAATGAGAGTGGACAAAGAATTACAAATGTATTCATTTTAGTATTATTTACTATAGAGAAAACTTAAAAACAACCTAACTGTACAATAGTAAACGCATTGCAGAACATTCATAAGTTTTATTATTACTCAGCCATACATAATGTTGTAAAAGAATACATAATAGCGTGAAAACTAATCCATGAAAAACTCATCCTTGGGAATTCCCTGATGGTCCAGTGGTTGGGAATTCCCTGACGGTCCAGTGGTTAGGACTCCACACTCTTACTACTGAGGGCCCGGGTTCAATCCCTGGTTGGGGAACTAAGATCCCACAAGCCATGTGGCACGGCCAAAAAAGAAATAAAAAAAGAAAAACTTACCCTTAGTAATTTAGGCAAAAAAAAAAAAAAGATATAGAAAATAATCCAATTTTATAAAAATGTGTACAGAAAAAAATTTGGAAAGATTGATATCAATACATTAACAATTGCTATTTCTTAGTAATTTTTTTGGTAAATTTCTATATTTTTCAAATTTTTATAATAAAATTTTTTTAATTTTATTATCAGCAAAAAGTTAATTACTTAAACAACATAGTCTTGACCACCAAAGCACAAAGTGATTTGGATGCTGCTGGCAGTCAGTGAACAAATATTTACTGAGTGTCTAAAAAAACTGTTGTAAGTATTAGGGACATAGAAGTGGCAAAACAAAGTCCCGTAGGTAAAGAACTGGGGAAACATTTTAAGAACTAAGGAGAACTTCAAACAAATAATTAAGTTTCTCCAACCCTGATGCTCTACCTCACTCACACCCTCCTACTGATATTTGTACATATATAAGCTCCTTTTCCTGTAATAAAAAGACCTGGGGTTTTTTGTTTTGTCTTGTTTTTTGTCTTTTAACCTTTTCTAACTCAGCTGAATTTTGGACACATCCTCCATCCTCTCTAAACATGATAGCAAGCCATAGCGTTAGTGTGGACATAGAAAAGTTGAGAAGACTCTTCAGGAATTAAGGAAAATTCATTGAGATTTCTCATACTAATTATAACCCACACCCTGGTGACCATGCACACCTCTCTTAGTAGTCTTTAGAGAAGAGAGGAATGACGTAGCAATGAGGGATTACCCAAATAAATAGAGTATAAATTTGCTGAGGGCACCTGCAAAGCCAGCACACTAAAAATAAATTTTCAGAAAGAAAATTTTTAAAATTGAGGTAGACATCAAGAAAAAAAATTAGAGATTTTTCACTTCCTTAGATGTATTTTACTATTAAGTATATTATTTATTTATTTATTTATAATTATTTTTGGTGGGTGGGCAATTAGCAAGAACTATAGTCTGAGTAGGAGTAGTTAGGGGACATTAGGAGAAAAATTCAAAAGGTCCACAGGGTTAATATTTGTAGCATGCTTTGTGTGTTTGTTTTGGCCGCGCAGCGTGTGGGGTCCTAGTTCCCAGACCAGGGATGGAAACTGTGACTCCTGCAGTGGAAGCTCCAAGTCCCAACCACTGGACTGCCAGGGAAGCCCCTGTAGCATATCTTACATCCTGTTAAAACCTCTTTCTTGGCATTTAACAGCTTGAGCATTTTATCTCATTACCAAAACAAAACAATAATGAATAAAATCCCTTAGAATCACCCTAATGACTATGTAATAATATCACTTTGTATTAATATACCATTTTTCACTCATTTAGGAATGTTTCTTTTAATCTTTAGACACTAAATAATTATGCCTTTAACTGCATTTCATGGCATGACAAATTAAATTCTATCTGCATTTCATATTATGTTCTTACTAAGTTATGTCTAATTATCAATTCAATGTACATAAAAACTGTTAAGGGTTTTAATTCTTTGGGATAAACTGTTCTAGATAATTTATCAATTTATACGCCCAGAAGTAGTGAACGAGAGTTTAGTTTTAATAACTCTGGCTGGCCTTGGATATTCTCTTTCCTTCTTTCACTTTTTAAGATGAGATGTAACTGATATATCCTTTATATCTTCATTTGGACTTTTTTTTTTTCCACTGCGCTGCATGGCATGTGGCATCTTAGTTCACCGACCAGGGATCGAACACTTGCCCCCTGCAGTGGAAGCGTGGAGCCCTTACCACCGGACCACCAGGGAATTCCCTGGACTTCTTTAATTACTAAGGTTGATTTTTTTTTTTAAGCCATTTGTACCTTTTCTTAGAAATGTACATTTCTGTTGTTCACATTATTTTGGACTATAGCAAATACATTTTTTCTTTAAAAAAGAAAAAGGAAGGACTTCCCTGGCGGTCCAGTGGTTAAGACTCTGCACTCCCAACACAGGGGGCATTGGTTCGATCCCTGGTCGGGGAACTAAGATCTTGCATGTCACCTGGCGTGGTCAAAAAAATTAATAAATAAATAAAAGAAAAAGGAACATTTTCAGTAATGGTCAGAATCAGGTAATCAGAAACTCCTAGTGCAGGGTTTTGCACCTCCTGTGTGATGATCACAAATTGAGGTTTAGATGTTCTGCTGAGATCTCTAGGCACAGTCACCTCAAATGTACACTACTCAATATTAAAGTCTCCTGATCCAAAATCTACTCCAAGTGTGGGCTGTAAACCTATGCCTATCTGCAAATTGTTACTTGAGGACACCAGTGCAGAAAACAAGAGTAAATATTAAGGAATGTTTAGAGCAATTTGACAAAGTAATGTTATGTCAGATGAATCCATTATTTTTCAGTGGGGCTTGATTTTGTATGTTTTTAAATTTTAATTTCTAGTAATTTTTCAATTTTATCTTATAAGTATTTTGGTCCATGATTGGAGATTAAAACAACAAGCTAAACCTTCACCATAGACAGGTTGAGAAGCACTATTCTAAATTCTTTTCTTTTCACTCAGTGTATTAGTTTCTTATTGCTGCTATAAAAAATTACCACAAATTTAGCGTCTTAAAACAACACAAATTATTATCTTACAGTTCTGGAGGTTAGAAGTCTGAAACAGGTCTTAATGGGTTAAAATCAAGGTATAGCTTAGAGCTGTGTTCTTTCTGGAGGCCCTAGGGGAGAATCTGTTTCCTTGCCTTTTCCAGCTTCTAGTGTATGTCTACGTTCCTTGGCTAGTGACCTCTTTCCATTTTCAAAGCCAGCAGAATAACATCCTCAAATAGCTCTGACTCTCATCTCCTTTATCACTTGTAATTACTTTTGTGATTACATCACCTCAATAGAGGATAATCTTCCCATCTCAAGATCCTTAACTTAATTGAATTGATAAGGTCCCTTTGGCATATAAGGTAACATATTCACAGGTTTGGGGGTTTAGGATATGGACATCTATGGGGGGGGTAGCTATTCAGCCAACTAGTTTTAGCCTCCAAAGCCACATTCTTAAATCCACCTTCAGAGAGCAATAGGGGTTCTTGGTTACACCAGACAGACTTGTTTTCCACAAATACACATGTCAGACCATGGTCCAAGTGGTAAGTAATTAAGTGATTAGGTTCTGGATGTAAACAAACAAATAAAATCTCTGTTGATTTTCATGAATTTTACGGTCTTAGGTGCTACCCATCAAATCATCTAAAATCACTTTATCTATTTGCCCGTCTGGAAAAAGTTGACAAGTAATACCACAGAAAGATATCACATTACTACCATGTAACCCAAAATCAAAGAGTTGTGAAACTCTATCAGAATTTACCAAATTTTATCACCATTTTCAAGGGGTTTTGTGTGTGTATGTGTGTCAATTATTAAAGACAACGTTTTGTGTTTAACAGCTACCACCGTTTGTTATCAGCAGCAAGACCTCTCTGCAGCACAGTTGGTAACCACACCATTCAAATTCTTTCTGATAGAGCTACAGTCAGCTCTGTCCTTAGCATTGTTCTCTCCATTCATTGTGATTCCTTTCAGTTTGAAGTTTTTTCTTTTTCCAGGACCAGCAGCCCTAAATAAGGCAGTAACTATCAGCTGACGTTTAGATTTTGGGTTGTTTTTTTTTTTAAGCAATTTTCACAATTATGAACAATGCTGGAGTAGACCACCTTTTACACATCATTTCATATGTTTGACTTTAGTGTAAATGCCTAGAAGTAGGATTTTCACGGGAATACTTGCAGTTGTTTTATAAATCCTGTATAAGGCTAATATTTTGACATATAATCTAAAAGGTTCTTCTAGGGAATTCCTTGGCAGTCCACTGGTTAGGACTCTGCGCTTTCACTGCTGAGGGCTCAGGTTCAATCCCCGGTCGGGGAACTAAGATACCGCAAGCCACGTGGCTTGGTCAAAAAAATAATCAATCAATCAATTAATTAATTAATTAAAGAATTAAAAGATGTTCTTCTAAAAGGTTGTACAACTTACATCCTGTGGTGGGGGATATTAACTAGATGCATTGGTAGCCTCCAAATACACTACCAGTCATGCCATCCAAGAGGCTGTAGAAATGAAAGGCTCACAAACCAAATGAAGGTGCTCAAACGGCATTTCTCAAATCAATTTGAAACACAGTGAGAATCAAGGGAAAAGAGATGGAGTGGGTTAACATACTTAAAATGAGGTGTAAAGTAGAGTGGAAGGACCATGCTACCTGACGCCTGGGTTATTCAACGTTCGTGTCTTGTCTCTCACTGCCCCTCTCTGCCACATCAGCATTTTCCACTGATGTATATTTATGAGAACCAGAGTTGAGTTTTGAACAAGGGGGCACAGCAGATGCCTGGAACGTCATATACCTGCTCTGTCAGAGAGATACAGGAGCAAGTACATCTGCCCACAGCTATGATTGCCACTTAGCCTGCTAGGGCAGAGCACAAGTGGGAACAGGATGGAAACATAACGAGTGTCATCAATGGGTTACCAGTTGGGGGATGACATAGCTGTCAGCCTAGAGTTGGCATGACTTCTATGCATACTTGATCTTTCCATCCCCTTCAACTATAAGTACCACTTTTGGTTTTTATTTTTCATTTTTTTTCTTTTTGGCCACACCGTGAGGCATGGGATCTTAGTTCCCTGACCAGGGATCAAACCCATGTCCCCTGCAGCGGAAGCGTGAAGTCCTAACCACTGGACTGCCAGGGAATTCCCTATAAGTACCACGTTTGTTTGTTCCATCATATATTCCATTTTTTCCATCATCTTTAATATGTCTTATAGGTTACTAACTTACTCATATTTAGTGTATCTAATGAATTCTGTGTCTCAGGAGCCTCTTACTTATGCATTAGGTATATTAACACTTCCAATGAGTGCTGTCCACATCTCATCAGCTACTATAAGTCATATACATATACTTAAGTTATATACTATATACTATTTATAAGTTGCTATCTGGTGATGAGTTTCATGACACAGTACTCCAAAATATGTCACCTTGGCCATATTGAATGTTGTAAGCTAAAGAAATCTGAGAAAAGAGCAGGGAATTTCCTGGCAGTACAGTGGTTTGGACTCCACACTCTCACTGCCAAGGGCCCAGGTTGAATCCCTGGCTGGGGAATTAAGATCCCACTAGCCGTGCGGAGTGGCCAAAACAAAAAAAGCTAAGGGCAGAAGCAGGAAGGTCACTCTGACCTTCCCCCACCCTTCTTCCCTGAAATAGGTCGTAAGACCCTCATGTTAGAAATGCCCTCTCTAGACCCAGAGGAGAGGGGCATCCTTATCTCCGATGACAAAAGAACACCCAGAAGAATCCTAACAGGCCTTGTTAAATTCCCCCAGTTTCCTATACTGACCTCATACTCCTTAACTTATCTTATTTCTACAGGACTGCCCTCAAACTTAGCATAAAAATACTCAGGTCTAACGGTTTCTTTGGGTCTTCATTTCCTTATGAAGACTCTCGTGTCACATGAAACTTTTTTTTTTTTGGTCTCCTTGTGAGGCATGCAGGGATCCCCCATCCAGGGATCCAACCCGTGTCCCCTGCAGTGGAAGTGCAGAGTTCGAACTACTGGACCGCCAGGGAGTTCCCTCATATGAAACATTGATTTATAAATTTGTATGCTCTTCTCCTGTTAATCTGTCTTTGTCAGTTTAATTTTAAGACACAGCCAGAGACCATAAGAGTTTCAAGGAAAACTTTTCCTCGCCTGTACTGTGCTTAAGACTCTTATCAGTTCTGTTTGTCTTTATTTTGTAATACGACACGTCAATATTCTCAAATAATACAGCACTCATTGCAGAGCCCTCTAACACTACACTAAGTACCATTTTTCCCCACCACACAAAATGTGTTTCACCAGTATTATTTTTGTTTTTCCTAATCCATTAGGGAGAAATGCATAATTGTTTTTACTTAATATACTGAACTTTTAACATAATTCACAATTTTTCATATGCTTCATGGCTATTTAAACTTCTTTTAGAAATATTTTAGCCCATTTTTCACTTGGATTATTCATCTGTTAAAATTTAAATTGAGGAGACTTCCCTGGTGGCACAGTGGTTCAGAATCTGCCTGCCAATGCAGGGGACACGGGTTCGAGCCCTAGTCCGGTAGAATCCCACATGCCGCAGAGCAACTAAGCCCGTGTGCCACAACTACTGAGTCCACATGCCACGACTACTGAAGCCCGCGCGCCTAGAGCCCGTGCTCCACAACAAGAGAAGCCACCGCAATGAGAAGCCCGCGCACCACAAAGAAGAGGAGCCCCCGCTCACCGCAACGAGAGAAAGCCCGCGCACAGCAACGAAGACCCAACACAGCCAAAAATAAATAAATTTATTTTAAAAAAATTTTTTTAAATTGAGGAACAATTAAAAGACTCTTTGCATCCCTATTGCTTATTCCAAGTCATCACTTAGCAATCTCCTTTCTCTTCAACCTCACCCATCTTCCCTCTTTACTGGATCCTTCCTAGCAGTATACAAACATGTGTTATTTTTCCCATCTTAAATCTTTTTTTTTTTTTGGCCGTGCCCCGAGGCTTGCAGGATTTCAGTACCCCAACCAGGGGTTGAACCTGGGCCACAGCAATGAAAGCGCCAAATCCTAACCACTAGGCTACCACGCAACTCCCCCATCTTAAAATTTTTTTAAAAAAATATTTATTATTTATTTTTTTTGGCTGCATCGGGTTCTAGTTGCGGCACGCCTGCTTCTCTCTAGTTGTGCCCTGCGGGTTTTCTCTCCTCTAGTTGTGGCACGGGCTCCAGAGGGTGTGGGCTCTGTAATTGCAGCACGCGGGCTCTCCATTTGTGGCCCGAGTGCTCAGTAGTTGCTGTGCGTGGGCTTAGTTGCCCCGCGGCACATGGGATCTTAGATCGAACCTGCGTCCCCTGCATTGTAAGGTGGAATCTTTACCATTGGACCACCAGGGAAGTCCCCCCCAATCTCAAAATTTTTAAAGGGCTTTTAAAAGTCTTTTAACCTTATGTCCCACGTCACCCGTTTATCCATTCCCTGCTCCCTTTTGCAAAAAACTTCTGGAAATAATTGATTACATCTGCTGTCTCCAATTCTTATTCTTTCATCCTACAGCACTGCCATTGTCCAGGTCACCAGTGAGGTTCATATTGCCAAATCCCATACCTCGTTCTCAACCTTCATCTTATTTTACCCTCAGCAGCACTGACACAGCCCATCACTTCCACTTTCTACACTTTCTTGGCTCCCAGGAAAGCGCCCTCTCTCGGTTTACGGCCTATCTCACTGGTCACTCATTCTCAGGCCCCTTTTTGGTTCTTCTTACTGGTCTCTTAGATTTGGGGGTGTCCCAAACCTCGGTCCTCAGATCTCTTTTCTTCCTAAGTACGTTCACTATCTTGGTGATCCCATCTAGTCTATGGTTTCAAGTACCGTTTATATGCTAAAGACTTCCAAATTTATACATCTAGCTCAGATCTTCTCTAACTCCTGGAACCATTTACTTAGCTGTCTACTCATCTCCTCTTGTACATCCAAAAAAAATCTTAAAAGTTTATATTGTCCAAAATCAGGACTTCCCTGGTGGCGCAGTGGTTAAGAATCTGCCTGCCAATGCAGGGGACACAGGTTCGAGCCCTGGTCTGGGAAGATCTCAGATGCCACAGAGCAACTAAGCCCATGCACCACAACTACTGATCCTGAGCTCTAGAGCCCGTGAGCCACAACTACTGAGCCCGAGAGCCACAACTACTCTAGAGCCCGTGCTCTGCAACAAGAGAAGCCACTGCAATGAGAAGCCCGCGCACTGCAATGAAGAGTAGCCCCCGCTCACCACAACTAGAGAAAGCCCGCGCGCAGCAATGAAGACCCAACGCAGCCAAAAATAAATAAATGTATTTAAAAAAATAAAAATAAAAGTTTATATTGTCCAAAATAGAATTTCTCAGCTACATACCTTATCCTGCATCACCACCTGCAGGCTTGTCTACCTCAGCTAATGCCAACCCTGTTCTTCCAGTTCTTCAGGCTGAAGCCTTGGAATTATCCTTGACTCCTGTCTTTCCCTTCTACCTCATATTCAGGTCATCAGGAAATTCTATTGGTTCTATCTATAAAATATATTCAGAATCTGTCCTTCACTGCTACCACCCTAATCTGAGACACTATTATTTCTCACCTGAATTATGCCATAACCTTTAAAATGATCTCTGCTTCCAGCCTTGGCCCATCCTCATCCCCACCAATCTGTTCTCAACACATCAGTCCAATTCCTTTTTTTTTTTTTTTAAGCTGTGCAGCATGCGGGAACTTCCCCCATCAGGGATCAAACCCAAGCACCCCCTGCAGTGAAAGTGCAGAGTCTTTCCACCAGACCACGAGGGAAGTCCCAACAATGCTTTAAGAAGATCAGTTAGCTCATTCACTCATTTGCTCAAAACACTTCACTGGCTCTCTGTCTCACTCAGAGGAAAAGTCATTGTCAAGCAGATCATGTCAGTTACATCACCTACTAATTTTGCCACTTGTTCACTCTGCTCCAACCAGACTGGTTTTGCTGCTACTCCAATCCTTCATGTACTTACTGTTCCCTCTGCTGGGGAAATTCTCGCTAGATATCCTCACCTCCTTCAAGTTTTTACACCTTCCTCACCCTCTCCTTAGAGCTTCTCCCTAACATTCTATCATTCTATTTTAATTTCTAACTTGTTCCTGTCTCCCACAACTTGCAGTCTCCTTTACCCTGTTCTATTTTGTCCGTAGCATATATCTTCTAACATGCTAATAATTTCATTCATCTGTTGAACAAATGTTTGTGCAGGCATTGTCTTAAGCATTTGAAATATATAAGTGAACATATAAAAACCCCTGACCTTGGGACTTCCCTGGTGGCACAGTGGTTGGGAGTCTGCCTGCCGATGCAGGGGACACAGGTTCGAGCCCTGGTCCGGGAGGATCCCACATGTTGTGGAGCAACTAGCCTGTGCGCCACAACTACTGAGCCTGTGCTCCAGAGCTCACAAGCCACAACAACTGAGCCCCCGCGTGCCACAACTATTGACACCCACATGCCTAGAGCCTGTGCTCTGCAACAAAGACAAGCCACCGTTATGAGAGGCCCGCGCACCACAAGGAGGAGTGGCCCCCGCTTGCTGCAACTAGAGAAAGCCCACGCGCAACAACGAAGACCCAACACAGCCAAAAATAAATAAATACATAAATAAATAAATGTATAAATAAATAAATACATAAATAAATAATACTTAAAAAAAAAAAACCACCCTGACCTCAAACTTACATTCTATTGGGGTAAGACAGTCAGTACACAATAAATATAATAAATAAATAAATATTATTTGTTGAATAAAGAAACGGATATATCTTTGGGCACTTATCTGAGTACTTCTATAGAAAAATTGTTAGGAACGGAATTGTTGGGTCAAAGAATATGCACATGTTAAGGTTTTTTACAATATGGCCAAATTCTTAATCAATAGTCAACAGGAAAAGATTGGTCTAGTACACTTATGTATATACACACATATGCATATGTTCATATGTAAATATTTGTCATATGACTACCAACTGTCTTTTCTGATCTGACCTATAACTTAATTTGAGAACATCTTTCTTTTTTTTTTTTTTTATAAATTTACTTATTTATTTATTTTTGGCTGCTTTGGGTCTTTGTTGTTGCGCGTGGGCTTTCTCTAGTTGCGGCGAGCGGGGGCTACTCTTTGTTGCGGTATGCGGGCTTCTCATTGCGGTGGCTTCTCTTGTTTGCGGAGAACAACGGGCCCTAGGCGCGCGGGCTTCAGTAGTTGTGGCTCACGGGCTCTAGAGCACAGGCTCAATAGTTGTGGTGCACGGGCTTAGTTGCTCCGCGGCATGTGGGAATCTTCCCAGACCAGGGCTCGAACCCGTGTCCCCCGCATTAGCAGGCAGATTCTGAATCACTGCGCCACCAGGGAAGTCCCCATGTCTTTCTTTTATATTTTATAAAATGATAGTGAGCGTTAAGTGGTGGTATTTTTTCATTAATGTTCTTATTGGGAAAAAATATTTGGAATTTTTTGGGGGGAGGGAAATGGGAGACGAAGTTTTTTTTATTCAAAGAGTCTGACAGCCACTGACTTAGAATACTTGGTGTTATCAATGTTTCTCTTTCATAATTAAAATGGATTTGAAGGATTAAGATTTCTTAATCTTATCAAGGAAATTGCTACCTTTAATCTATAAATTATATACTCAGATTTCCATACTCAGAATAGCTTACCTCAAAGTATTAGGCATTTGTAAAAACTAATCTAGGGGGACTTCCCTGGCAGTCCAGTGGTTAGGACTCCGGGCTTCCACTGCAGGGGGCACGGTTTCAATCTCTGGTCAGGGAACTAAGATCCCGCATGCTGCCTGGCACGGCCAATAAATAAATAAATTAAATTAAATAAGAAAAAAAAACTAATCTAGGAATAAAAATAAATATAAGCACATAGCAATAGTCAATTACATATTTAGACAGGGTAAATCTAATTATAAAATTAAAAAAAATTTTAAAACAGAGTTGAATAACTTTGTAAATTAAAATTAGGTGAAAGAAAATAATATTACTTATAAAACCTTATACTTAATATTTTGTAAATTATGATTAAGAAACACGTTCTTGTTTGGCAGTTTAAAATTTAAGTAAATGTTCATGAACAATTTCTCTTCTGGATAACAGATTTATGAATCTTTTTGTTTTCTCCAAAGGCAACAAAAATAAAATATTAATGCTTAAATGTCTAAATCGTCTATCTTATCTAAAAGACTGCCCTTAATATCTGGGCTTCAGGAAAGAAAACAAGAACTAGTTCTCCATCCCTCCAAGGCTATAAATTTGCAGTTGAAAAGGATTGGCAGGGTCATTTTTATCACCTTGGATAACAGTGTTTCTTAAGCCTTGCATTCTTAGATAACAAATTCTTAAAAGTGTTCTTGCCTAGAGGGTCAGAAGACAATAGAAAAGATGTTGCTCATGACCTTTACTTTTAGGATTAACTTCTTTGACCTCTTTTGGGATTTAGGAACACCAAGTTTATCTTTGCTGTTTCAAAATTAGAGGGAGAATTTACAAGTTTTAGGGGACAGGAAAAAAGAACAAAAATCAAAAAAACTTGAAAACTAATGTATCCATTCTTTTTGAATACTCTGACTTTTTATATATGAGTATGAAATATACACGCCCATGTGACTTAAGAATGAATGAATGATTAAACAGATATTATGATGCACCAACTTTGCTCCAGGCAATGCACTTGGTTGGTGCTTTTCAAGCTTTGTCTTGACTCATTAATGACAAGTGAGGTAAATTGTGTGTCTCCAGGAGCATTTAAAAAAACAAAAAAACCCCAACTGTGTAGAAAATACCAGAATGCGTTGTGCAATAGCTGATAATTCTTTCCTGAAACTTTTTAGCTATTAATATTTATCTGGACATGTTACTGGGTGTATTTCCTAATGTGGGTCCCAGGTAAGACAAAGTAAATGCTACCACACTAATGACACTCTTGAACAACAGAGGTTCCCCTTTCTTTCACGGAGTTTACATTCTGGTCAGGTGACTGATAAGAAAACCAACAATGACACTGTGATAGGGTAAATCCAAATCCTGAGGCAGCAATGTGAAAGACATTTCACCTAGAACTAAGGGATCAGGGCTGCTCCCTGGAAAAATGACATTTCAGTGAAGACCACATGAGTGACTAAAACGTGGACTTTGAAGACAGACTGCCTGGCTCCTACCAGGGCTCCACCACAGTTGCCCATGTGGCTCTGTGCAAGTTACTTTTAAGCTCTGTGCCTTAATTTCCCTACCTGTAAAAGAAAAAAATGAAGGTACCTACCCCATGGGGTTGTTCGGATTAACTGGCATAATGAAGGTAAAATGCTCGGTCTGACACATCCTTAATATTTGCTGTTACCATCACAGGAGTTGCGGGGAGGGCTGGGCCTAGAGGGAGAGGGGGGCACATGCTCCCTCATGTGGGGCCTGTAGGCACACAGGAATTGGGATGAGGTTGAGAATAGAGCAGAGCATAAGCAAAACCCTGAGAGAATGATAAGGTGGAGAAGTAAAATATGGGCTAGAACATGAAAGGCCTTGCAAATTGTATGGAAATTTAGATTTTAATCTGTGGACAACTGGGGGGCTTTGAAGAGTTTTAAGTGGACTGACCTTATGTGGCCAGGATCTGTGTAATAGCACACAGTAGGTTTTGTACATATTTTTTCAAAGGTGTCCTCTCTGGACTGTTGAATTTTTTCTTTTTTTTTTGGCCATACCACATGGCAGGCATGTGGGATCTTAGTTCCCCAACCAGGGATCAAACCTGCGCCCCACCCCCCTGCGTTGGAAGGCAGTGTCTTAACCACTGGACCGCCAGGGAGGTCCCAGTTGTCTATATTATATATAGTAGTGCGTGTATGTTCAGCTCAAGCTCCTGATTTATTCCTCCTAAACTAAATAAACTCTTACAGTTTTTAATATTTAGTTTACTTTTTTTCACAATAAACTACTGAGCCCGCGTGCCTAGAGCCCGTGCTCCACAACAAGAGAAGCCACCGCAATGAGAAGCCCACGCAACGCAATGAAGAGCAGCCTCCGCTCACTCAACTAGAGAAAGCCTGTGCTCAGCAACAAAGACCCAACATAGCCAAAAATAAATAAAATAAAATAAATAAATTTAAAAAAAATGTGAATGGGCCAAACTCATTTATTATGAGACAGACTATTAAAATCTGACAAAAGCAAATACTTTAGTTTAAAAAAATTTTTATACAATTTTTAAAAGTTACTTTCTATTTACAGTTATTACAAAATATTGGCTATATTCCTCATGTTGTATAATACATCCTTGAGCCTATCCTATACCCAATAGTTTGTACCTCCCACTAGTTTACCCTTTAACAGAACAAAATACAAGGAAAAACTGACTTTCCTTTGGGTAAAAGAGAAACCTGAAAAATGTGGTGTTGTGGAAGCCAATGTCTTAAGAAAGGCTTTTGAACAGGGTCAAATATTCCTGAGACAGACGCACACACAGTTATTATGAGGACTACAAGGCTAAGAGGCTAAGAGGAAAAAGCGCTCAAAATCTATTTGACCCCACACAACACTAACAATTCTAATACAAACATACTAGCACTATTCGAAAAATATATAAAATTCCTAACAAAGGTAAAAGCAGCTTGATGAAAGAGAACTTAAAGAGGGCTGAAGCTGCTGACTTTATATAGAGGATAAAATGCAAAAGTCAAACTACCAAGAGCTGGAACCTGGAGGGAATGGCATTACATACTTTGCTATTGGATGCTTTTACTCAGTGGTGCAAAACATTATTATGTTAGCAAAAAACTGTATATGAAGCAACAATGATTTATATTTTAGTCTGACACCACTCCCTTATCTGCTATTTACGTATGAGCTTATCTTCCTTTATTTTTTTTTGTGGCTTTTATTCCAACCTTTTTAATAGACTTTATTTTCTATTTTATTTTATTTTTTTTTGGCCACACCACGCGGCATGTGGGATGTTAGCTCTCCAACCAGGGATTGAACCTACGCCCCCTGCAGTGGAAGGAAGTGTGGAGTCTTAACCACTGGACTGCCAGGGAAGTCCTTAGACTTTATTTTTTAGAACTGCTTTAGAGTTACAGAAAAATTGAGAGGATAATACAGAATTTGCATATGCCCCACATCAAATTTCCCCTACTATTATCTTAAATTAGTCTGATACATTTATTAACATTAATAGACCAATATCGGTACATTATTATTAAATAAAGTCACAGTTTATTTAGATTCCCTTAGTTTTTAACCTATGTCTTTTTTTTCTGTTGCAGGATCCCATGAATGATATCACGTTACACAGAGTTGTCATGTCTCCTTTGGCTTCTCTTGGCCATGGCAACTTCTCAGACTTTTCTTCTTTTTAATGACCTTGACAATTTTGAGGAGTCCTGTGGAGGTATTTTGTCGGATGCTGCATTATTGGAATTTGTCTTCATTTTTCTCATAATGAGACAAGGGTTACAGGTTATTGAAAGGAAGCCAACAGAAGTAAAGTGTCATTTTCATCATATCATATCAAAGGTACATACCACTGGGACTTCCCTGGTGGTCCAGCGGTTAAGAATCTGTCTTCCAGTGCAGGGGATGCAGGTTCGATCCCTGGTCAGGGAACTAAGATCCCACATGCTGCCGAACAACTAAGCCTGTGTGCCACAACTACTGAGCCTGTGCTCTAGAGCTCCTGAGCCACAACTACTGAAGCCCGCGTGCCACAACTACTGAAGCCCATGTGCCTAGAGCCCGTGCTCTGCAACAAGAGAAGCCATCACAATGAGAAGCCCGCGCAGCACAACAAAGAGTAGCCCCCGCTTGCCACAACTAGAGAAAGCCCGCGTGCAGCAACGAAGACCCAACTCAGCCAAAATAAATAAATAAATAAAATAAAATTTAAAAATATATAAAATTTAAAAAACGGTACATACCATCATCAAGATTGATCACTGTTGATGCTGGCCTTGATCACCTGGCTGAGGTAGTGTTTGTTAAGTTTCTCACTGAAAAGTTACTCCCTTTTTCCTGCTTCCCATACTATACACTTTGAAATGAAGTCATTATGTGCAGCCCAAACATAAGGAGTATGGACTTAAGTTTCATCCTCCTCGAGGGAGAAGAATCTACATAAATTATTTGGAAATCTTCTGCGTGGGAGGTTTGTCTCTTCTCCTCCGTTTATGAATTTACTCAATCATTGATTTATATCTTTATAGACTCATGGATATTTATTTTATACTTTGATATTTATTTTACTTTTTAATTTTTTAACCACTTTTTTCAATTTTTAAAATTATTTATTTGTGTATGTATTTATTTATTAATTTGGCCTTGCCACATGGCATGCAGGACCTTAGTTCCCCAGCCAGGGATTGAACCCGCACCCTCAGCAGTGAAAGCACAGAGTCCTAACCACTGAACCACCAAGGAATTCCCTTTGATATTTATTTTGCAATCCAATACTACTTATTTATTTTTGCTCAGATTGTTCCACCTCTTTCAGTTGGGTCCTGTACTCCTTTTACATACCTCTAGTGATGTGTGTGTTATGGATTTTTTTTTTTTAACACTTCCTTACTTTCTGGCCCTACAAAGTGCTCTGAATTTATCCTGTACATTCCCTGCCTCAGTCCTAGAATCAGCCATTTCCCAAAGGAGCTCTGGTTCCTTTTACTGGAAAAGGGCACTAGAAACAAAGATTCAGGCACAAGACATGATCATTTGTACTGGGGGATGGGGGTAATGTTTTTTAGGCCCTCTCATCTGTCAGAGCAAACAAAATATGTGTTTATACTAATATATGTATATATCTTCACAGGATATTTGGTCCTTTCCAAAACATCCATTGAGACATTTGGTCCATGATTTGTTAAATAATACAAATATTTAACTTTGTTAAAATTTTACTTAACATTTTTATTATAATTCATGATGCATTTTGGATTTCACATTTCTTCTTGTTCCTCCTTGTCATTAAGTTTGGTATGATTACTCTTAAGTGGAAGAGCAATTGCTCTCAAGTATATATTGACCTGTTTATTGGCTTTATATTCATTATACCTGTTAACAATTTTAGTTACACAAATTTGATTTTGTCAGTATTACTGTGAAGTTGGTAGCAGTATTGGAGTGTGACCACCAATAACCTGGGTGATAACTGTTCATTGCTTTGCTGTTCATCTTTTAACATGTCAATAAATCTCCAGATTGAAGGATGACGTATTCCCATCAGCTCTTGAAACTTGCCATGCCAACCTTCCACCATGTTGTCTGTCCTGTGATCACTATTAAGTACTGATGTATAAACATTCCACCTTTCTGTTGGAAATCTTGGAGCTTCTGGACTTCTGCCTCTGTCCACCTTCCACAGACAAACACTCTCTCAACATAATCTATTAGGTCATTTAAATTTTCTTCCGCATGCTCCACAGTGTACTCAAAAGTTTAATTTATATCTTCCAAAGGCACAGATTGAAGTCCCAACAACATGGTGTACATTTATGGGTGTTACTTTCCATTGTCATATATCAATACTTGAGTGTCACACCCAAGGAAGATATTTCTTTTGGCCACAGTGATTATGAAAGTGAAACAAGCATCTTTTTACTTGTTCATTTGTTAGAAGTAATTGAATCTCGAATTCACTTTTGCAATCTCTAAATCCATCATGCACAATGAAGGGTTAATGTCAAGATTTCTTTTTCATGCAAATGCAAGTACTTTCTCATTTATACCTGTTAAGTGTCTTCTTACCTTTTCTTTTTGTTGTTTTTCACTCTCCCTCTTTTCATCTTTTCATTGTTAGTGCATGAATCAATGGCATAGGATAACCCGATACTACACTGTGCACAGTGAATTACTGAGTGAACTGTTCTGGTGTCATCTTCAAGGTGCCATCACTGAACAATGTGGTATTAGCACTGGAATATCAAATACTGTCACACATTGTGTAAATAAGAGTACTGTCATCATTTTGACAGACTCTCCTTCACAGCACCAGTTCATTTTACTCCTATCTCTGTTAAAGGAAGGGAAATGGTAACAAAAACTATTATAATGTAGCATTGGCTTTTCTTTTTGTGAGTATACTATTTCTGCCATATTCAGCTGAGAATTTTCAAATAAAGATGTCATACTGCCAAGCAACAGAAGAAGGGTTACTTTTTTCTTTTGTAGCTATCTGACTAATGGTTGCTGGTTTACTGGTAGGGAAAACCTTACTAATGTCTCATGGACATGAGTTTGGCTGGGCTGGATCAGCCAACAAGTAGGTTCCAGACAAGAGCATGGTAGTCCGTGCCTAATGGCAGGTAAGTATAGGAACCACACCCACTAAAACCTTTACAAATAGTGGCAGACAGTTCTTCCAGTCTACTGCCATCATACCTCCACAGGACATCCACTCAAGGGGAACACTGCCCATTAACCCTGAGCAATGAGATAACTGTAGGGGGGTTAATTAGATGCCCAGTTAATGAGATAATTGTAGGGGGGTTAATTAGATGCCCAGTTAATGAGATAATTGTAGGGGGGTTAATTAGATGCCCAGTATTCCTCTCTTGGTAGCTATTACACCTTACTTCTTTGTGATAGAAGAGCCACACCCATTCTTACGCCTCCCAAACTAATGAGATGCACGTAAAATGTCTACATCAATGCCTTTGCCGCTGTTTTACATAGTGGCTGGACCAAACTGCTCCTTTCAAATTCAGCCCTTATTGAATGACCCAGACACATCCAACCAAATGCCCAGTGACATACTAATGCACCACACACTGAGAGATCCCATCCTCAACTTGTCATTCTCTGTGCATTTCTCTATCTGTACGACTCTTCCTTGGCACTCATAGTTAATATAATATAAATTCCACTCTTCTGCAAGATTTGAAACCCCACTCTTCTACCTAACCCCATGTCCCAGCTGGGCTACCAAGGCAAAAAGAGTTATTATTGGCAATACAGTTACACAAAATTATTGGACTAATAAAACATGATAATATATATATATGTATTTTAATCCTGTAAACCAAAAGTATAAATAAAGTTATGGGCTATTTGAACCCAGGTACATGTTTGAAGCATGGACGTTTTTGACAGGACCAAATGTCAAGGACCATTTGGCATGGACCACATGTCTCAGTGGACGTTTTGCACAGGACCAAATATCTGCTAATCATATATATACATCAATTTTCAAATTAGGTGATTTTATGTCTTTTCAGTCTTCAGGGGTAGAAGATCAGAGGAAAAACAATGCTTGGTCCCTGGATTTCCTTTCTAAAAATCAGACACCAAGGCAGAATGTCATTTGAACAATTTGTACAGGGGCATATGGCACTGCTCTTATCTCTGACCAGGTTTTCAGAGTCCTCATTGGTTAACAGCCCCAATTGTTATGCAGCGCAATACCTCCTAGCTCTATTTTCACTTCCCTTTTCCAAACGATCTTCTATTTCAAATTCCTAATATTTTATTTCAATTTATTGACAGTAGGGGAATTCCCTGGCAGTCCAGTGGTTAGGAGGCAGCATTTTCACTGCCGTGGGCCTGGGTTCTATCCCTGGTCAGGGAAATAGGGAAATAAGATCCCATAAGCCTTGTGGCATGGCCAAAAACAAAACAAAAACAAAACTCTGTGCAATTTATTGACACTAGAATTCTACAACACTTGTATTCCATGAGACCTAGTGCTTCTTTCTGGGGCCAGTAAATAAAATGGAATAAAAGCTAATTGAAATCAGAAAGGCATTCAAACTATATAGCTGGCTTATAAAATGGGGATAATGATGGAGGAAAGACAGAGCTGCAGGGAAAAAGACAACTGGCATCATGGAAACTGTTATGGGGGAGTTAAAAAGCACGGGTGTTTAATCTACCCACTCTGTTCTCCTTCTGGTGGAGGGGATGGTTGGTGGGTACCAGCCCTGAGGCCCTCTGTCAGCATTTGCAAGGAGCAAAAGAGGCTGGTGGAAGAAGACAAAGTAAGTAAGAACTATTAGGATAAACTGCATGGTCTAGAAGCCCCGCCCCTCTCTCAAATCAGAAACCTTCTTTAATAAGTGAACAAAGGGCTGAACTGGAGGTTCTTCAGGGGTAGACAAAGGAAAGACCACAATCCTGTCTCTGGATTCCCTTTCTCCTAAGGAGAAGCCAAGGCAGAACATTAGTGAAACAACAGGGACAAAGGCAAAGGCACTCCTTTGCTCTCTGGACTGAATTTCCAGAGCTGAAATGCAAAGTGGAAACTTAAGACAGTGCCCCACCAGCATTACCTACTGCACATTCCGTGGAAACTTATAAAGAAAGAAAACATGTCCTTCTGGAAATCTCATCCTTAAGCAAACCTGGGAATGCCAACAGTATTTGCTACTCTCTTCTGAGAGGCCTAATTGACTTCATGTTTCCAGATACCTTCATTCAAACTGCAAAGTTTGGGAAATTGATCACCCATACTTCTCTCTTCCCCTCTGAACCCCAGCTGGTTGTCATATTGTAAAGTCATTAAATGTTGCCCACTAAATTGTTAAAAAATTGATAACAGAGGCAGGATTCTACCCCTGGGAGTATTTTTTTATTTTTCTTAAAAAAAAATTTTTTTTTTGAATATAGTTGATGGATGTCCCTGGTGATGCAGTGGTTGGGAGTCTGCCTGCCAGTGCGGGGGGCAGGGGTTCGAGCCCTGGTCCTGGGGGAACCCACGTGCCGTGAAGCAACTAAGCCCGTGCGCCACAACTACTGAGCCTGCGCTCTAGAGCCCACGAGCCACAACTACTGAGCCCGTGAGCCACAACTACTGAGGCCTGCGCGCCTAGAGGCGGTGCTCCACAACGAGGGAGGCCACCGAACTGGGAGGCCCTTGCACTGCAGTGAAGGGTGGCCCCCGCTCACTGCAACTAGAGAAAGCCTGCTCCCAGCAACGAAGACCCAAGGCAGCCAAAACTAAATAAATAAATAAATAATTTTATTTTAAAAATATATAGTTGATTTACAACGTTGTGTTACTTTCAGGTGTACAGCAAAGTGATTCAGTTATAGGTATACATATTCTTTTTTTACATTATCTTCCATTATAGGTTATTACAGATATTGAGTAGAGTTCCCTGTGCTATACAACAGGTCCTTGTTGCTTATCTACTTTATAGATAGTAGTGTGTATATTTTAATCCCAAACCCCTAATTTATACCCGCCCTGGGAGTATTGATTCTTCATTGCATAATTTCAAGAAATAAATTGGATCCAGGGAAAGGCAGGCACCGGTGGGCGGTAAGGGCCAGGCAGAGGCAAAGCGAGGGGCAGTTCTGGGCCACAGTGTGTCGGGCTGCGGCCAATGGGGGCCCCATAGCGGCGCCGGTACCGGGGTGCCCACTGCACGCCCGCACCCCGCCCTGGGCCTCAGCGGCTGGGATCCAGGGCGGATGCCTTGGAAGACTGGTGGGAACAGGCTTCCCTACACAGGGCGGGGGTGGAGAGCGAGCGCAAAGGGAGCCCAGGGACAGGGTAGGCCTGCGGTTGGAGGGACCCAGACCACGGGGTGCGGGGCGGCGTGGGGAACCCAACAGGGCCCGAGAGAGCGCAGAAATTCACTGTGTGTCTGGGAGAGTTTTCCCAAACGGCAGCCCTGGACTGTCCCTCTACCAGGCCACACCTCTCTTTGGAATACATTTCACTACCCCACCCTATATTTCGGATTCACGATTTGTTGTCTGCTCCCTGAGGGCAAAAGGTTTATTTTGCCTGCGGCTCTCTGCCCCACCAGAAACCAACCGGGCACAGTTGCATGGGAGGAAAAAAAAAATCATTCAACTGGAGAGAAAAGGTGGGCTCAACAGATAAGAGAGAAAGTGGAGCCGAGATTATCATCTGTATCCATCCTAGAGGCAGATTCGAATTTTAAAAGTATTCAATACTGTCTCGGATCTGAAAGACTTTGCCCCTCCTCCAGCCTCTGGCAGATGAAGCCATTTCACTGTTAAACACTCCTAAAGGGTAAATTTGGTTATAAAGTCAATCTCACAGAGGTTAGTGAGAAGTTAAGACGACTTCTAAAATCAGTTTAAGTTTTTTGGAGTTTCTGTTTGTTTGTTTATTTTTGTTTTGGCCACGGCTGAGCGGCGTGCGGGACCTTAGTTTCCTGGACCAGGGATCGAACCAGCACCCCCTGCATTGGAAGCCAGGACTCTTAACCACTGGACCGCCAGGGAAGTCTCTCAGCTGAAGTTTTAAACTTGTATTTTGTTCCTTTCTCCCAACCTTGACATTTTTTGAGGCAAAAATTTGATGCAAAACTGGTGCAGTCTCCCCAGTCCATCCTAGGTGGATTCTGAATGCCCCTTCCCAGAAATGAATGAGTCTGGAGACTCCAGGGTTCCGTGCTAGTAAAGGATAAACGGAGGCATGTTAAAATGTTTAAGAGTTTACCTGAGCAAAAACCGATTTGAATAGGGCTGCATCCAATCTAGCAGGTAGGAAGAAATTTCGCGGAGCTGTTTGGTTACAGCCAAAACGGAATGGGAACAAGGAACTTATATTAGGCAAGAAAGTGGGCTGGTTAGTACAAAGTTACATTCCTATAGGGGGTGGCAGATCACCTAACTAGTGCTGATAAGGCAACTCCTGATTGACTGGTTTGAGATTTTATTTCCAGGAGAGCCAAAACTAATAGTCTCAGTTTGGTGACGTGGGGATTAGCCCAACCAATTCCATTTGGGACCTGTTGTCTTGTTTTTAACACTCTAAATCTGTTAGTTTACATTCCTTTTGCCTTGCTTTTTGCTGTGCATTTTAAATTTACTTTAAAAACTGAGTGATATGAGCTTTTAAATATGGTCTGTTAGCGTTTCTGTTTCAGAACCTTTGGAATAGCCTACCTGGTCATGTTCTTGTAATCAAGTTAATTTCCCACAAGACAAAGGAATCTGTATGGGTGGAGATGTTTTTGAGAAATTGAAAATGTTCTACACTTGCTCAATAATTTGGTTGAATACAGGATTCTAGGTTGGAAATCATTTTCCTTCAGAATTTGGAAGCTATGGCTCCCTTATCTTCCAGCATCCGGTATTGTTGAAGAATCTGAAGCCATCATATTTCCTGATCTTAGATTCTCATTTTCTTATATTTTCTCTTCTATTTTACATCTGCTTCTGGTTTTGCTTTACTTACTAAGGGAATAACTTTGATTTTATCTCCAGACCCTTCTTTTCTTGTTTCTGATAACAAACTTCTGAATTCCAGGTAGTCTTTTTTTTTTTTTCCTCTCTTGAGTTTTCCTTTTATTAAAAGAGCATCCTGTTTGTTTCAAAAATATATCTTCTCAGAAAAAAAAATCATTATATGATTTTTTATCTCTGGAGAAATCAGTGATAGTTTTCATTATGAGTTCTTTTATAGTCTTTTTTCTAATTGCTTCATTCCACTTGGCTTTTAATCTCATATATCCTACTATAAAGATGTTAACTAAAATGGTGTTATAATTTTAAAACACGGATTGTGTTTTCTGAATGCTCAGCTTCTGTTAAGCTTAAGCAAAGAGAAACTCCACCATCATCTACATCCCATACCTCCCTTGAGCTCTGGTTCTCTCGCCTTTTTTCTTTTTCTTTTTTTTAAACTTTTTGTTTTATACTGGAGTATAGCCGATTAACAATGTTGTGATAGTTTCAGGTGCACAGCAAAGTGACTCAGCCATACATATACATGTATCCATTCTAACCCCAAACTCCTCTCCCATCCAGGCTGCCACATAACATTGAGCAGAGTTCCCTGTGCTATACAGTAGATCCTTGTTGGTTATCCATTTTAAATATAGCAGTGTCTCACCTTTTTCTTAAACCTGGATTTCTTGAGCGAGAGTCTATGTTGGCCCTTTTCACAATCTCACCTCTTAATTTTAAAACTCTTGCAATCTGATTTTTGCCCTCACTTCTCCAAGGGTTCTCTGAGACTGCTATAGGAGAGGTCACCTGCCCCAAAGGGCATACAGCTGAGAGCAGAACCACAGGAGCAGAACCTGCAGTCAGGAGTGCCAGGAAGAGGTGCTGCTACAGTTTGAGCACAGGTGGAATCACTAGGGGGTGGGGAGCACTTGTTAAGACAAGGACCGCTGGGCCCCAGTCTTTAATTCACTAGGTCTGGGTTGGAGCTCAACCATTCTCTAATCATATCTAACAAGTTACCAGGTGCCACTGATGCTGCCTGTCGGCAGGGCACACCTTTGACAACCCCTTAAATAAAGTGTTGTGACCTGACATGCATCTATAGCTACTCCTCATCCCCTACAAAAATAGTTATTGATCCACACTTCAACTTTTGCTCTTTACTAAAAACAAACAAGATTGCTTTTGGTATTTCTTCAGAGTTTCCAGCTATGGGGGAGATAGGGAGGTTGCACATTGAATAGGAGACAGTAAAAAAGAAGAGTGGGGCTGCTGAGGACCTTCTCTCCCACCATCAGCAGTTAATGTTAGGGCTCTTTGCCAGAATTCAATACCAGTTTATTTTGGGGGGTGGAGGAGGGGTGAGGGGGTAGCAATTTATAGATGTAGTTAATTTCAGTTGCTCACAAATCTTAAAGGCAATGAAATTGATAGTCTAGAAAACAAACTAAAATTACAGATCCAAAATACACATTCATAAAATACCAAGCTATTAAACTGTTTATAATGGATCCTTTATTTCTCCTCTCCTTTGCCTTACTAGCATCCAAAGGTTTAAGATGAGTCGGGCAAAGAAAACTAAGGAAACTTGCCATTAACTTAATTGGGAGTTAATTTGCAGTTGGAGGGAAACTGCCCTCTCCTCCCTGTACTAGAACACTTAAAGCCCAGTTCACAAACCAGTAGCCATCTCCAGAAGTAAAGTTGGGGGGAAAAAAAGGATTTTTAAGGCAACCTCAGGAAGACACAACCACAGAGGCTCTTTATAAAATTTCCAGCCTACTTGACAGAGGGCATGATTATTTTAATACAGAGCAGATGAAGAATTACCCTATTAGTCCACTAATTGGACTACGCCCACCAACTTGCCTTTTCCTTTTACTCATTAGTCATTTACATTAAAATAGGCTGGCTGATTGCCTTCTCTGTAGTTTTTAAGAGGAAACACGACCTAGACTTTTAGGTTGGATTCTTCTCTCACCACAGTGTGTCAGCTTGGATTTTTCTCCCTCTTTCTTAGCTCTATAGTTCTTCCAGGCTACTTTGTAGCAATTTGAGTCTAAAGCATCACCTTCCACTGGAACCCAAAGGTCTAGGAGAAGCTTCAAGCTGTGACAAGCCTCCCAATGGATTCATCTGAGGTTAACCCAACCTGGACCCTGGAGTCTCCTCAAATGTCCATCGATGAAAATTCCCAGGCAATTCCAGGTAAGCCAGACTTGGGGGGGTTCAGAAAGGTAAGAGGCTGCCATCCTTTCTGTTATACTGACTTCAGTCTTTTACAGAGAAATGCAGTTAAGTAAACCTCTTCAGAGCAGAGGAGAGCCAGGGAGTGTAGGGCACTCCTCTAAAGAAAGAAACGAGAGAGAGAGAGAGGAGAAGGAGAGAAAGAGAAAGAAAGAAGAAAGGCAGGACAAGGAGGAGAAAAGTGGGAGGGGTGTTGAGCTGCATTGTTTGCTTACTATGCTCAGGAATCTGTCAACCTTTTAAGGACATTTTCTGTGGAAGAGCAATCAGAGTTCTAGACGGCGGCTCACAGCGTCTTGTGCGATCAGTATTTCCATCAGCAATGTATTCCAATCAGGAATTGTAAAGGGAAAAGAATACAACCAACCTGGGCTTCCCTGGTGGCGCAGTGGTTGCGAATCTGCCTGCCAATACAGGGGACACAGGTTCGAGCCTTGATCTGGGAAGATCCCACATGCCGCGAAGTAACTAGCCCCGTGAGCCGCAATTATTGAGCCTGCGCGTCTGGAGCCCGTGCTCCGCAACAAGAGAGGCCGCGATAGTGAAAGGCCCGCTTACCGCGATGAAAAGCGGCCCCCGCTCGCCGAAACTGGAGAAAGCCCTCGCACAGAAACGAAGACCCAACACAGCCATAAATAAATAAATAATTTAAAAAAAAAACCAAAAACAAGCAACCTAAACTTCAATTTGACCTAAAGTTTTTCTTAATTTCACCAACATTTCTGGGATTGGCTTTCCAGCTGAATTTACGCTTTGGGAATGTTAATAAAGAGGGAAATGGCTTTTCAGAGGAAACTGAAGGAAGGGGCGGGTTTATAAAAGCCAGTGAGTGTGCTCTGTAATGTAAATAAGTAGTAGTAAGACTTAGGATGGAGGGCTTAGAAACCGTGCTCCAGGAATACTGCTAATTCGGTTCCCCGCCTTCCAGGGTTCTTCCCGAGGCGGAAGTCATCTCTCCTTGGAGCCGCACACGATCCCAGGCGTGGCCTCCCAGGCTTGGCCTCGCAGACCCACTCACTCATTTGAAATCTTATTACCCTGACCTCGGGCGGGGATGGGTGGTGTAGGGTGGCCGCAGATGACCTGGAGCCAACCAACACCCTCTGGGCAGCTAGGAAGTGGGTGGATCCTCGCTGGCATTATATTCTGCCCTCTGCCCCCGAGATCTAGACTGCCTCCCCTGCATCTTGAGGATAGAACCCTGGCCAAAGGGGAAAAAAATTAATGAAGACAGTATATATAATACGGCCAGTTTCTCCCATTCCTTGAATCTGCCTTAGTACCTGACAATTCCACAACTTGGAATCTTTATTTCCATGTGCACAAGTCCCTAGAAGTTGAATGGATCCTGACTCAATATTTAATACTCTCACGTACAGGGAAAATTAATGCTATCTGCCTTGTTGTATGAGATTAGTGTTTATGAAATTTACATGATTGTTCCGATGGGAAGAGGCAAGAGTGGGTGGGTTTTTTTGCTTTTTGTTTTGGCCGCGCAGGGCAGCGGCGGGATCTTAGTTCCCCGACAGGGATGGAACTAGTGTCCCCTGCCCTGGGAGCGCAGAGCCTTCATCACTGGACCCCCCACCCCCACCCCGGGGAAGCCCCAAGAGTGAATGATTTCTCAAAATACTGCGTTTGAGTGGAAAGATCTAGCAGCATGAAAAAGCTGGGTAGAACTGATGAGGGTAACAGCCACTTTGACATACTAGTTAAGGATAGGGGATTTGGGGAGAGGCTGTTATATTTGGGGTTTCTTTGTCTATTTCATAGATGTAGTTCATTTTCCAGAAAAAAAAACAGGTTTGTTTCTAATTGTTATAAAGGTGAACTGCTGAAACTTGTTATACTGAAACATTTTGACTTGCATTAATGCTTTATGTCCCTGCATTTATATCAAAAATCACACAAATGAAAATGGGAAAACTGTCAATACCTGGTTTCTATTCCATGTTTTTCCACTTGGAATCATAGTTAAGCACCTTTTGACCCCATGGGAAAACATCTACTATTCAGAACTACCCATAACGGGAAGAAACCACTTTTTTTTCCTTTTGCCGCACCCCAGGGCATGTGGGATTTTAGTTCCCTGACCAGGGCTCTAACTGCGCCCCCTGCATTGGAAGCCCGGAGTCCTAACCACTGGACTGCCGGGGATGTCCCATAAAGAAAACAACTTTTTATTTTGAGAAGAAAGTGTTTCCCATTATAGTGGATTCTTAGGATGCTCTCAAGGCATGCAGCACGCTAGTTCATGCCCGTGGTATCTAGGATCTTCACCCTGAGGAAACTTCCAGTGTCCATTGTTGAGCTGCTTAAGAGCAGACCTAGTGTGGGCAAGAGATAAGTGGCTTCTGGATATTGCAATTCGCACTAATGGACCTTAACTTTCTTTTTTTGTTTCAGTTGCCTCTCAACCTATGTCTGAAGTGTTAATAAAGAACCTCAGTAACTTGACGCTCAACCCTAGTATCAAATTGCCATTCATTCTGCCAGAATGTCTACCTCAACCAACTGGGCGGTTACTTGGTGAAAACATACCCTATAGGAGAGGGGTGAGGACCGTGTTAACGGATCGGAGAGATAAGATGGAGAGGCTGATTCAATCCATTAAAAAACGCTACGGCAAAGGAGTTCCTCGGGTGAGTTTCTGTGGCCTGGGTAGGCAGCAGTGCCCCACTCTAGGCGCTGGGGGGCGCTCACATAAATCAAGATGTAAATAGCGACGGGGGGGGGGGCGGGTGGTGGTGGCGGGGAGGATTCCCCGGTGGTCCGGTGGTTAAGACGCCAAGCGCCCGCTTCCACTGCAGGGGGCAAGGGTTCGATCCCTGGTGGGGGACCGCGGCCCCCAAAATAAATTAAATAATATAAATAGAGATAAGCAGCAGCGGTCACTCATCCACTGTACTCATGAGGGCAGGGTGTGAATAACACTTAGGGTTTTAAGACGCCAACTCTTCTTATGTTAGATGGGTAGCATTAGTAATCCAAATTTTCCTTGATAGTTTGTAATATACGTATTTTTTTCTTCCCATGAAGTCTGACTCTGAAAGAGAACCATGGCAGAATGATGTTGAGGTAACTAGAAGTTCCCTTACTATACAAGTGGGTGGGTATGTGGTTTGGGGAGGGAGGAGGAAAGGCAAATTGGCTTGGACTTTCTCAATCCTCAGAGACTCTGGAGCAATCAGTTCATACTTGTGCTTTTTTTAAAAATATATAAAGTCATAGTTTTCGAGCAGTTTTAGGCCTCCAGCAAAATTAAGCAGAAAGGACATATATTTCCTGAACCCACACATTCATAGCCTCCTCTGCTGTCAACATCTTCCAGTTACGTGGTGTTACAGTGATGAACCTACATTGACACGTTATTATCACCTAAAGTCTGTAGTTTCCATGAAGTTTCACTCTTGATGTTGTGCTGGTACTTTTTCACCTGCTGTCACAAACATGATATTCAATACCATGTAGTAAGAGGGCAAACACCCGAGCACAGAGTGTCCAGCAGCTGGTTGAGTGTCTCACGTTTAAGGCATTCAGAGAACTGACACTAGGTATATGTTGATATATATGCATGTATGTGTGTGCGTGTGTGTGTATAATTTTCCTTTTAAACTGAAGTATAGTTGTTATACAGTATTATAAATTACAGGTGTATGACAGAGTGATTCAGTTTTTAAAGGTTATACTCCATTTATAGTTGTACAGGAATATATTATTGACTGACAATCAGCAGCTGTTAGCATTACAAAATGGCAATCTGGTATTCTTTGGCAGCCATACATTTCGATCCATTTTTCCCAAAAGGTTTTTTGGTTTTGACCCTTTTTTTTAGTGTTCCATATTCCAAAGTCTCTTCTAACAACCAACATTAGATGTGAGGGTTGTTAACGTCTCTTTGGTGTACAAGTAATTTATTATTTTAAATTGTTAACCAATTAATCCATTTCATTCTTTTTTCCAGACTCAGTCAAGAGGGCAAAGATTTAGATGTAGCTGTCGTTTTTGCCGGTTTCATAGAAATCCTTCTGAGGATAGTTATGAGAATTATTACAACAATAAGTATTACAGTAATTATGACACAGAGTCGAAGGAGCCATAAACCTTATTCTTGTACTATTTTTTCTTCCTGGTAATTTTAGGATCATTATGAAGCTTGGGAAAGATTGTGTACCAATATTTTGATAACCTATATTATAAGTTCTGTGATGTCTTTTTCTCTTGCATCTCTTTTCTACCTTAATACAGTAACTTATAAGGAATCTATGTAGCTTGCATTTGAATGACTTGAATATATTTTAGTTCCACTTTGTGAAACAAATTAACTTGTGTGGAAGGAAAGTGAAGAACACCACGTTGGGTGGCTTGGCCACAGCATTGTTAGAACAGTGTGTTGAATAGCAATAAAAATTTTTGATGTGCTGTTTTCAATTTTCAGTAGCAAATAAATGTGTTTATAGAGGATCTTATTAAAATTTGAGACTTATTTGAGTACCTTTAAAAAAAATTCTTATTTTAGACTTGTTTTTGCTGGCTATGTATTAAATGAATAATACTTATCCCCATCACATTCCCAGGGTGTAAATATCTGGCATTCTAATATTTTGTGATATTGTCCTGTTGGGAAGGAAGTTTATACATTTGGGTAAGGTTAGAAAACAAGGGCACAGATATTTGCACATATTAACCTCCTGGAAGAAGTTATCAGTTGGTCTTGGTTGGAGGGAATTGAAAGAATGATAGTGGTATATAATACTATGGGAAGATGCAGCCCCAATGGTGTTTTAGTTCAGTTATTTTCTTTCATAACCTAAGTGTACACAGACCTGGATTTATTTGTGGGATAAAAGAGATACATAAAACTCATCTTCTGCCCTCCAACTATCTTTTGTTCACTTTAAAAAGATATTAAAGAATTGGGTACATGGGACTTCCCTGGTGGTCCAGCGGTTAGGACTCCTGCGCTTTCACTGCCCAGGGCCTGGGTTCGATACCTGATTGGGGAACTAAGATCCCACAAGCTGCGTGGTGTGGCCAAAAAAAAGAGAATCCAGTTGCAAAGCAACTAGAGACCTGATGGTATTCAGAATGAAGTAGAAGCAGAAACAGCCCAAACCTGGAGGACTGTGCGAACAAATGGCAAAGAATTTCAACAGTGATGTTAAAAAGGGAATATTAAATATTAATATCCACCCAAGTAGGTCTTCAGAGGTTGTCCTACTTAGAACTACTCAAACCATCATGGTCTACAGCATGGGTGAATGTGGGTGGTCTTGAGGTTTTGTTAAACTTGCAAGCTGTTCCTAGAGGCAAGGCCCTCTTGAGTGCTGTATACATTTGAAAATCATTGACTAGTGAAAAAACTTACTTGTTGCAATCGTGTTAAATTTATATGCTTGTGAGATCTAATAATGCGAGAACATGGGTGAACAAAATACATTCTACTGTAGTGCCCTTCAGTATTTAAAGTTTTCATGCTTTGAGTCCTATGTGATGTTCTGTTTGTTTTATATGTTATTAACCCTAATCCTCAAACATATGAGGCATGTTACTTTTAATACCTTCATTTTTTTTTTAACTTTTTTTTTTTTAACTTTTTAAAAATAAATTTATTTTTTTTTTTGGCTGTGTTGTGACTTCACTGCTGTGCACGGGCTTTCTCTAGTTGTGAGCGGGGGCTACCCTTCGTTGTGATGCGTGGGCTTCTCATTATGGTGGCTTCTTGTTGCAGAGCACGGGCTCTAGGCGCGAGGGCTCAGTAATTGTGGCGTGAGGACTCAGTAGTTGTGGCTCACGGGCTTAGTTGCTCCACGGCATGTGGGATCTTCCTGGACCAGGGCTCGAACCCGTGTTCCCTGCGTTGGCAGGCGGATTCTTAACCACTGCACCACCAGGGAAGCCCTGAAGGCCTCATTTTAACTTAATCACCTCTTTAAAGGCCCTATTCCCAATACAGTCACATTGTTAGGTACTGGGGGTCAGGGCTTCAACATATGAGTTTTGGAGGACACAAGTCCGCCCATAACAAGTACCTAACTCCTTCATAGAAATTAAGAGTTGGAGGCACATGACCCTTCCATCTGTCTGCAGAAGGACCTCTCCAGGACAGTTCCTGGCACATGGAAATAAACTTCCATTTTATGAATGAAACAATGAATGAGTGTGTGAACTGATTCTATCATCAGTGGAATAGGTGACAGCCTCCTGAAAACATTCTGCTGGCATCTCTTATGCAAGATTTACCCATAATGAAAAGAGCAAGTTAGCTCTCTCCATAATGGTGGCTGCCGATCCAAACTCATTTCTGTGGAGACTGTTGCATTCAGAAGTAGATCTTCATCACCTTGCAAATTGATTTGTGAGGAACATGACAGAAAGTATCGTTCCAGCCCCAGTTTCCTGGTGCAGGACGAAAACCTAGTGAAACACACCCACATTACTGGGTTCACCTGAGTGCCAAAATCTGTGAGGGAGAAAAACGATGAGGGAGTTTTTCCGGTGTTTTGGGAAGGTTGGACAGTGTAAAAGTCAAAGTCACATGGACCCAAATTATCCCTTCCCCACTTCACCCAATGCAGGGGGTGTTGGTTTTATCCCTGGTCAGGGACCTAATATCCCATATGCTGTGGCACAGCCAAAAAATTTAAAAACAAAACCTGTGGATCTGCTGCTTACTCCCTGTTTTGGGCAAGTAATTTAATCTCCCTGGTTCTCAGTTTTCCGATCTAAAAAAAAAAAGAAAAAAAAAAAGGACTTCCCTGGAGGTCCAGTGGTTAAGACTCTGTGTTTCCAATGCAAGGGGTGCTGGTCGGGGAACTAGATCCCGTGCAGTGCACCCAAAAAAACAAAAATGGGGATCAATTTCCCTATATAGTTTACAGTTATATGTAAGTCAAAGGTGGTAATGTATATGAAAATGATTTAAGGTTTTTAAGTAACCACATAAGTAATAGTTATAAGACCATCAGAATTTAGCATTTTTGTTTTATGAAAAATATTAAGTTTTATTGATTGATTGTGGTCTTAATTGACGTGATTCCTTGTTTTGTTTTGAGATATAAATGTGCTTAAAAGCACAGACTCTGGCATCAAAAAAAATTTTTTAAGTGCTGTGGGGTGTTTTTGGTTTAATAGCTGGTAACTGGAACATCCTGCAGGATCCAGGACCCAGGGTTCCTTAGTCTAATTCTATACTCACGTGGCACTTCCACTGTGCGGTGTCTGGTCGACTTATTGCCAATGTCTTTTCCCCTGTGGGTCTGACAGCCCCACATAATATACAGTATCTTTTTTTTTTTTTGGCCGCACCATGTGGCATGTGGGATCTTAGTACCCCGACCAGGAATTGAACCCGCGCCCCCTGCAGTGGAAGCAAGGAGTCTTAACCACTGGACCGCCAGGGAAGTCCCAAGTCCAGAATATTTTACTCCTTCATGTTCCCTGGAGAAATGAAGCCTAACTCTCCCAGTACTCTATTTTTACACATTTAATACTATGATTAGAATGTGAATAGATAATCACCAAGGAGTAGATTTAGGAGAGATAAGGGAAAAAAGAAAGCATGTTTTTATTAGGAAAGGGTTGGGGAGACTCAGGGATATTGACACACTGTTAAGCTCATATACGCTCCAGAATTGCTTTCAGGTATTTGTCGTGAGTTTATGGTAGCAGAGAAATTAAAATCTCCTCGAGAGCAGAGGAATAGGAATTATCACATATTTATATCCTGATTTATTCACTGATTTGGGGAAAACAGACATAATTTCAGAAACCTTAAAGCAAACAAACAAACAAAAATCCCAAGAGAATGGAATCCAGAATTCGAGCACTGGAAATGGTTTGGCAAGAAGTGGACACTCCCTCCAAAGTCACAGAGGGAAGATGAGGTAATCTGATTGCTTTCATTTTCAGTCAATGGTACATTTCCATAATATGGTTTTTGAGTACTGCAGCTGGGTTATCTGATAGGATGATCTGAAACTACCCTGTGATAGGTGACAACAAATATACCAGGACTCTGCCAGCCACTGTCTGTCACACTGATGCCAAATCAGGCCTCTGTACCCAGCACCAAATTTAATCTTGGAGACAAGAGTTCTGGGTGAAGTGGAAAAAAATAGTTTTATTGCTTTGCCAGGCAAAGAGGGCCACAGCGGGCTGATGCCCTCAAAACTGTGTGTCCCAACCAGGGGGGGCCTGTGAGGAGTCTTATAGTCCAGGGGCGGGGTGCTGATAAGGATCAATGTGTGTGCAAGGCCTGCATTCCTTCAATCCAGAGATCATCTGGCATCAGGTGGTGATGGGCGAACTGTGACCTTCTCTCTGGAATGAAGAGTGTGCTTCATCAAGCAGTTAACATCTACCATTTGGTGGGAGTTTTAGTTCTGCAGAAGAGCTCAGAGATATTATTATGGATATCCCTTGAGGAGGAATCAGGACCCTGCCCCAAGGCTGCACCATTGTTTCTTGACTCTTCCTTCCTTGTCTCGGCATCCCCTCCTTTCCCTAATTAGCAACTGTTTGAACCTGCCCTTTGGAACTCAGGGAGGGTCATGGAGGCTGAATGAAGCCTATTGCTTACACACTAGAAGTGGGGGACACAGAATGGCTTTTGTGCCCAGGAGCCCCACAGGGTCCTGCTCAGTTTCAGTATCAAGAGTTCTGCATCTGGCTTCTGTAAATCCTGAGCTCTATCTGACAACTTGGGAAAATCTAGCTTTATCTTCCTGTTCGATGCATTCGGAGAGACCTCCCTGGAGCCAGAGCAGAGTTCTGATCCGACTTTGATTTGGGAGTTTCTCTGGGTTCCAATTTGAAAACATTCACAGCAAGATTTAGTAAAGCCTAATACCCGCCTTGAAAGCTCTACCCCAGCGCTCCTCAAATTTTAACCTGCACACAAATCACCAGGGGATATTGTTAAAATGTCGATTCCAATTCAATAGGTTTGACAGTGGGTCAGCTTCCACATGATGTTAAACGCTGCTGGTCAGTGGACCATATTTGGGCTGACGTAGAGAAAAAATGTTACGGCTGGAAAGAAAGGAGTCCTGCTGAGTCACTGTTTTGACAATAATTCAAAAAATAAAAAAAAATCTGGAGGACTCATTAAAAGATGACCTCTGAGACCATTCTGCACCAGAGTGTAGGGTCTTCCAATGGGAACACACTGAGGGACAAAGGGAAAGAAACCGAGGTGAGGATGTGTCTTGCGCCACCTGCTGGGGTGAAGACCCCATTACTCCTAGAACATCTCTGGGAAGCACAATCTATCACCTACGTTGGTGTTGAGGCAAATCCTCCGTCTCCTGAAACTTCCCTTATCATCAATAAAACTCTAGGATGGTGGAAATATTCAAATTTCAAGGTATGCAAAATTCTAACTAGCCTCGAAGTCCTATTTAAGTTTTTAGCCAACATTTTATTTCCCATCCCAAACTGTCCTTAGCTGACTCAGGTGCCGAAGAAGAGTGAAATGGCTTAAATCACCCAAGGGAAGAGAGGGGGGAAGGATCTGGAAAACAGGATCCTGGTAAAGTGCTTTGAAAATGTCACTTCCTTCAGGAATGTAAAATGTAAATGTAAATGTAAATCAAATGATTATAGGTGGTATTACTATATCTAACTCCTGCCAAATTGCCTCTTTGGGTACTTGTGCTAACTTCTGATGCTTCGTTCCATTGTTCTCAATGTCTGCTACTGGGGATCCTATTGTCTTAAGAACTTTACCAAGTATTATGCCGTTAATATTGAACAATGGTATCTTTCAGTTTCAAAGCAAATTACGGTATTGAAATTTTTTCCTGTTTTGAATTTTTTTAACCCCTATTTTCATTAAGAAATCTTTGGCATCTAAGAGACAGCATGATATTATTCTGAGGAGTGTGGGTTCTGGAACCAGATTGAATATTCCATTCCCAACTTTGCCATTACTAGCTGTGTGATTTTGGGGAAGTTACTTAGCCTCTCTGTATCTGTACCAAATGAGTCAGTACATGTAAAACACGTGACCTTTGCTTAACATCTGGTAAACACTTGGTTGATGTTATTTATCTCCCTCTACTAGTGTTTGGCAATCAAATGAATTAGTAATAAAAGAAACCCAGAAAAGTCATTTCTTAAAAGAATTCTGTAGTTGTGTGATGTGGTCCCTCGCCGTCATATTTCCTATTACATATCAAACACCTAAAGACCTAGTATTTGTCATGAGCCAGGCATTGTTCTAAATGTTTTACATGTATTAACTCACTAGCTCCATTTTACAGAAGAGAAACCTAAGGCACAGAAGGTAGAATGACTCGGCCAAGGTCACACAGTCAATAAGTGGCAGAGATGGAACTCAAACCCATACAGGCTAGTTCTATAGTCCGACTTTTTTTTGGCCATGTCATGCAGCTTGCAGGATCTTAGTTCCCTGACCAGGAATTGAACCCAGGTCCTTGGCAGTGAAAGCAAAGAGTCCTAACCACTGGACCACCAGGGAGTTCCCTAGAATCTGAGTTTTAGCTGGACCCATCTACTGCCCCTTGGCCAGAGAAATGGACTGGTAATGACTGCTCTTCATTGATATGAAGGTATTACGTCTGTCAGAAATTCACAAGCCACAGAAGGATATCCAGCTGTTTTACCACCTAAAAATGCTTGAACTATTTTTCCAGTGATGAGCTGATGTGCCAATGCAGGGAATGTAAAGGCTTCAGGAACCTCTGACCTGTGACATCTATCAAATGTAAATATATGAATAAATAGAAACATTAATTTACATAAATATACCTGCATATGCATTAATGCATTAAATCACCTCGAGCAGGGGATTTTAGGTGCTGGGGAGAGAGCAGTGGAAAAAATATATATAAATTTGAACAGAAAGCTCTGCCATGATAGAGCTTATGTTCTACCGGAAGGAGTGACAATAAACATCGTAGTAAAATATATGGTATATGACAAATGCAACATAGAATATAGAGCAGGGAAGGTGGATATGGATTGTTGAGGTGCGTGTTGTATGCGAATCTAGATGGAGGAAGGTTAGGAAAGGCCTCAGGTGACTGCTGAGTAAAGGTCTGAAGAAAGTATGGGAGGGAACCGTGTGGTTATTTACGGGAACGGTATATTCCAAGGTCCTGAGGTGGGAAAGTGCAAGGAGAGTCTGAGAAAAAGCAAAGAATCCAGTGTGGCTGGAATAATGTGAGGGAGGGAGAAAAAAAGAGAAGATGGAGTCAGAGAGAGAAGGGACTCCACAGAATAGATAAGCTCTACATAGGATTCCATAGGCTACTATGGGTACTTAAAATTCCTTAATAAGGGAATTTTCTGGCGGTACAGTGGTTAGGACTCCGCACTCTCACTGCAGAGGGCCCAGGCTTGATCCCTGGCTGGGGAACTAACATCCCACAAGCGGTGTGGTATGGCCAAAATAAATTTTTTTAATTAAAAAAAATTTCTTAATAAGACACCAGTAGTCTGAAGAAGTGGTATCAACTGTGGTATATGACTTCTATTTACAACCTCAGTGAAGGTTAATAAATTAATGATGATTTCCTAACATGAAAGCACAGTTTTAATTCTGATGATGAAAGGGATGAGTTTAGAAAGTTGTAAGGCACCTGTGTAAAAACTGTAATCTTAAGTGGTTTTATCTGCCATTATTCATGCTACACTACATAAAGTTAAATATTTTTTTCCTAAATGGTACAAATTTATAAGCTGTCGTTTTTCACTTACTCAGTTTTTGTAAATAGTGCACTACGAAATCAACCCTCCGAGGAAGAAATAATCATTTATTTATATTAGAAATAATTTCTACAGCAATCTTTAAAACTCAAAACCAAGCAAAAAAATTTGTAAGATACATGGTATCTATTTGGAACAAAGGTTTTCTGTAACTAACTTGTTTCATTTTGTTTAATAAAGACAACTAAAAATCAAAAAAAAAAAAAGTTGTAAGGCAGATAGTTACTCAGGAGACACTTTAGTAGAAGGATCTGAAACCATAAAGTGACTAGAATTAGTACCACCAGGAGGCAGCAGAGATCAGTTTTTACCTATTCAATAATCATTCAGGATGCTTTTTCTGGAAGCGACTAGAACATCCTGAACATATTAGAATAGGTATTTTAGGGCTTCCCTGGTGGCACATTGGTTGAGAATCTGCCTGCCAATGCAGGAGACACGGGTTCGAGCCCTGATCTGGGAAGATCCCACATGCCGCGGAGCAACTAGGCCCGTGAGCCACAACTGCTGAGCCTGCGCGTCTGGAGCCCGTGCTCCGCAACAAGAGAGGCCGCGATAGTGAGAGGCCCGTGCACCGCGATGAAGAGTGGCCCCCGCTTGCCGCAACTAGAGAAAGCCCTCTCAAAGAAACGAAGACCCAACACAGCCAAAATAAATAAATAAATTAAAAAAAAAAAAAAGAATAGGTATTTTAAACTGGTTTCCACAGTATGTCCAGCGACCAAAGGGCCAGTACAGCCTATTAGAATTGACAGCTTGAGAAAACCAGACGGTCATTTAATCAACTATCTGCCTCCCTGAATTCTGAGAGAATAAATGTTGGGACGAAGTAAGAAGGTTTTATTGGGTTTTGTTTATTTGCTTGTTTGTTTGTTTTGCTTTGGCTTCTTAATTGCTGAAGAACCTCTTGTTCTGTGTTGATCCTTATCACAGATCTTGTTTGGTGTAAGAGTGGAAAGTGCCTTTGAAATGATTCTATTTAACCTACTATTCCTTAGCAGCAGAGATAGAGGAATAATAAGTTAACTCATACGTTGAGTTAAATTTTCTCTTTAACTTACTATTCCTCCATCTCTGCTGCTTCCCTGTTGATCCATCAACACACTGCACAAATACAGTAAGTCCCCTACATACGAACAAGTTCCATTCCGAGAGCGCGTTTGTAAGTCCAGTTTGTTCGTTAAGTCCAACAAAGTTAGCCTAGGTACCCAACTAACACAATCAGATATATGTACTGTACTGTAGTAGGTTTATAATACTTTTCACAGAAACGATACATAAAAAACAAACACAAAAAATAAAGAAAATGCTTTTAGTCTTATAGTACATTACCTTGAAAAGTACTAGTACAGTACAACAGCTGGCATACAGGGGCTGGCATCGAGTGACAGGCAAGAAGTTACTGGAGGAGGGAGAGGAGGTGGGAGATGGTAGAGCTGAAGGATTGTCAGCAATAGGAGATGGAGGGCAAGCTGCAATTTCACTCACGCCTGACATTGATGGCACAGGTTCTGGTTCCTTGCTGGATTCAATTCTATCTACCCTCTTGAAAAAATAATCCAGTGATGTCTGGGTAGTAGCTCTTTTTTTCTCGTCATAGATGACATGGTAGCACTGGATTGCATTCTGAACGGCTGCTGCCACCTTCGTGCACTGTTCTACGTTCGGGTCCTGTGCCTCAAAAACTAACAGTGCCTCCTCAAATAAAGAAAATCCCCTTGCCATTTCCTGCATCGTGAATCTCTTCAGTTCTTTAGGTACTTCTTCTTCCTCTAGTCTCTCTTCGTCCTTTCTCTGGGCACGTTCACATCTTTGAAAGTTTGCAACTTGAGGGTTCGTATGTAGGGGACTCATTGTAACTTAATAGCTGCTGTGGAGAAAACTGTAGGTCTTGTTAACCCAAGCAGAGTATCCAACAAGAGAGAAGGGATGATGGAGAGTGAGACACAAAATGAGTTCTCTACAAGGTGCTTCAGATAAAGACCAAGATAGCTCAGAAAACAGAAATGTTAACAAATCTAGAAATGAACATTTCACACAATATCAGAGCCAATTTTGATCATTCCTATCACGTTAGTTTTGGGACAAGTGACAAATGTAGATCAACTCGCATAGAGGACCGGAGGGGACCGATGTGTCTCTTTGCTAAGCCAATGATAACCTCTAGTATCTTCCTCCTGATATTTTAATGTATAAAGATGGCTGAGATTATAAATTTGGCTTTTTTGGAGGAAATGCTGTCGATAATATCTGTTTATTTTCCTCCTCATTGAAGGTTGAAGAACTAAGAGAACCGATTTGTTAAATAATGCATGCGGTGGAGGTCCAGTAAAAAGCCAGAAATTAAAAATTTTTTCTTTGTGTGTGTGTTATAGTTAATTTGAGAGGGAAGAATGAAGTAAAGGGGACTTCCCTGGCGGTCCAGTGGTTAGGAATCGGAGCTTTCATGGCCAAGGGCACGGGTTCAATCCATGGACAAGCTGTGTGACTCGGCCAAAAAAAAAAGAATGACGAGAAGGCAATCTTTCAGAGGTCTCATACCCAGTTTATTCCTGGAGGGAGGGGAGCCCTGGACCAGCATCCTTGTTTGTGCTCTAGGTGTTTACACGCTTCCAAGCACTTTAATAAACGCCAGCATATGCGGGCTTCCCTGGTGTCGCAGTGGTTAAGAATCTACCTGCCAATGCAGGGGACAAGGATTCGAGCCCTGATCTGGGAAGATTCCACATGCCACGGAGCAACTAAGCCCGCGAGCCACAACTACTGAAGCCCGAGGGCCTAGAGCCCGTGCTCCGCAACAAGAGAAGCTGCCACAATGAGAAGCCCGCGCACTGCAACGAAGAGTAGCCCCCACTCGCCGCAACTAGAGAAAGCCCGCGTGCAGCAACAAAGACCCAACACAGACAAAAATAAAATTAAATAAATAAACGTCAGCATATTTGAACTTCATACTAGCAGTGTACCGTGAGTAGGACAGGTATTATGGTCCTCATTTAACAAATTAGAACATGATACCAAGGAATCATGTGATTTCATGGGGCTTAGAATGAGTTAGTGGAAGAGTCAGTGGCAGGCATGAGTTAGAGGAGTAGCTGATGACCCACATGAAGCCCTTTTCCTCAACGCATTATTTTCCTTGCCATTCATACTACTGCTAGCTTTCCTGAAACAAAGCATTTCTCCATGCAATTCTACCCCTCCCCCACCCCTGAGCCACAGTTTCTCTCTCCGCAGCTTCAATTATCCGCGGTCAACGGCAGTTCAAAATTATCAAATGGAAAATTCCAGAAATTTATGTATGCATAAATTATGCATGAAGGTATGCCATCCATACATTTGAAATTGCCCATTGTTGCATAAAGTGATGAAATCTCACCCACCCAGAACGTGAATCATCCCTCTGTCCATCGTATCCTGCCCCTTAGTCACTTCGTAGCCCTTTTGGTTATCAGATCAACTGTCGGGGTGTCACATGCTTGTGTTCAGGGTTCAAACCCTTGGGTATAAAGTTCAATACCATCTTTTGTTTCAGGCATCCACCAGGGGTCTTGGAACATGTACCCCCCAAGGATAAGGGTGGACTACTGTAGATCGCATTGTATATAAGGGTTGTCACACCCCAATTTCAGATCCAAACACTAATTTTTTTTCCTTTCTTTTCTTTTCTTTTCCTCCCTCCACTACCTTCCCTTCCCCCCTCCCTCCCCTCCTTCCCCTCCCTTCCCTTCCCTTCCTTTCTCTTTTCTTTTGTGTGTGACATAGAAAATATTTATTGCTACCGGCAGCAAGTGTACTCAATCCATCCCACCACCAGCTGTAAGAGTCACAGAAACAGACCTCACATATAAAGTACAACACAGACTCGGGGACAAATGGTCCCTTGGACTATACTGGCTGTGATACTGAGAGAACCAATTGACCTTGTTTAGTGACAATACCTCTAACACAATGAAAAAATCAACTGGTTATGATATCCAATTCACATATCCAGTTCAAATTAAAATATATATTATTTGCTTCAATGTATAGCAAGTTTAAAGCACTAGTGTTTACAAAATAACAACTGCATTCTGCTGAAACTTTTCTTGTGATCTTCCCCTTATCAGTAAGCTTGAAAGACCAGATGGAGTTGGGCCAATAGAAGGTAAAAATTGCCTCCTCTGTTGGCTGAACACTTAAAAGAACTTTACAGTGTGGAACAACCAGGGGTAGCAGCCAGACCTCAGGCAGCAAGATTCAAAATAGAGTAGCTCACATAATACGGCTTGTTGATATCAGGGTCAGTAGGGGGGAGTCACCCTATGAAGAGAAGCAAGTGGAAATAGCTCCAGTGAACGTGGTAGGTCCTGGAAAACAGTTTTTTTTAATGTCCCACAATATTCAGTTAACTGATTAATTCTGTATTTAATTTGATTGTCTTGCTATTTCTTACTCCTCAGCATGAAGTTGTATACATTAAATTCCCACTTTGATTAGGAATGTTATTCAAAAGTGAGACGTGTAGCAAATTGAAAATGATTATTTTCTTTTTCTGCATAACCTTTTATCTTCTCAGGAATTAATATGTTTTCCTATACACTTAGTTTTCTCTATGCTGACCAGTAATTCAACTCGAAATTCTTCACCAATTATTTCCATTCCTCTTTGAAGCCTTCCGAGCACTCACGTGGATTTTTTGCCCTCTGTGCCTGTGTTCACTTGTCATCCTGGGGTGATGCTTTGGATCTCCTTTTTCCTGATTTCATGTTTACCTCTCTTTTTGGTTTCCTTCCCTTTTTTTTTTTCAGCTGTGCTGTGCGGCATGTGGGATCTTAGTTCCCTGAACCCATGGCCCCTGCAGTGGAAGAGCGGAGTCTTAACCACTGGACCCCCAGGGAAGTCCCTCCTTCCCTATTTTGATGACTATGTCCTCTGCAGGTTGTTATGAAAGGAAGCTTGCCTAGCTGAATTGCCTTTATTTTATACTCACTCTATAGTATGTTTGGGTATAGAATTCTAGGTTGAAAAGTATTTTCTTCATGTTATCACACAACCCGGAGCTCTGAGGGACTCTGGATCTCCATGATAAGTAGACCCTATTTAGGACAAAATCCTTAAGGCATTGCTGATCTTATAGGAAGTATAGGTGGTCTTCAGTTACCTTATCCAAACAAACAAACAAACAAACATGTTTGTCTCTCAGCATCTGGGTCCAGAGGTTGGGCCCTGAGCCATAAGGCTTCAGATGGCAGAAACTAAACCAGGGCCAGGGTTGGCGCAACAGGAGTCATTCCTTTATACAGTCTCTGTTTACTACTTTATCAAAGACAGTCTCAAGCTGAAAGTGGCCTTTATTTTGACTGTGAGTACATGTGGTAAAGAATACAGTAACTATAGCACAGTTTGGTGCCACTGTCTTGATTTGTGCTAAGGCACCAGCAGTCTGACCCACCATTGCTTTTGCACCATCAGTGCAAATGTGAACACAATTGTTACAGGATAGCCATGAGTATAAAAAGTTATTCAGTATTTTAATATTTATCTTTGTCATTGTGCTTTGCTACTCGCTGCCCACCTAAAGCCAAGTAAGGGGACGCTTCAGAAAACCACTCACATACTTAACATGCGCTCTCTAGAGTTTGGGAGACTGGTACCGTCTCATTTCTTTAAAAACAAAAATCTAAAGGTGAGTGGCCCAGTTATTTTTCCATTTGTTCTCAGCTCCATTTCTATTCTTCGGTGGAAGAATACAAATGATCTGTGGTGCTCTGCTCTGTCTTGCAGGGGGCTGGATCCCTATAAACTGCACTTCCTGGAATCCCTGGGCAGCAGATTCTAGTTATGTTTGACCAATGGCAGAAACACGGGGAAGATGAGAAGGCAGAAGGAGGGGAGAAGTCACTGTTTTATCCCTCTGTCTGGAAACATCTCCTGCAACCATGGGTGGCTGCAGGCTACAGCCTTTGGCAGTTTCAGCAGCAGAAACCAGGGGTTCTGGCGGCAGCAGGCTCGACCCCTGTGGGCAGTGAGTGTGCTCCTGCCTCAGGATCTTCCAGATCTGGGCCTGGAACAATTGCCCGCAAACACTAAATTCTGTGTTACACTTCCTTCCCCGTTTTGCTCCATGAGCTCTTGAAATATTTTCTTAACAAATCCCCATTCATACATTTTCTATGTTTGAAATACCTAGTGTGGTGTCTGTTTTCCTGGCTGGATCTAGACTGGTAGAGTGAGAGACTGATTGACATGAACAAAGATAGAGGGCGCTGTTGGCAACTGCCTGTACTTCCAGAGTCCTGAGGACAAATGTGTCAGCTCCCTGCTGTGCAGATACAGCTCCCACAGAAGGGAGTTGAACGTGAGTCATCTTGAAAGGGACTCCATCCAAGAGAAGCACCTACAAGGCCAAGGTGAACTCAACAGGCAGAGACTACATGGTCTGGATAACTGGCAGCCATTGGTCGAGGCACGAGTCCTAAGTGGCATCTATGAGCACAGTTTTAATTAATTAATTAATTTATTTATTTTTTGGCCACTCCACACGGCTTGTTGGATCTTAGTTCCCCAACCAGGGATCAAACCCGGGCCCTTGACAGTGAAAATGCGGAGTCCTGACCAGTGGACCACCAGGGAATTCCACATAAGCACATTTTTTAGAGGACCAGCTAAACTTTCTGTGTCACCAGGAAAGATTTTTTTCACACTGTTCATTCAAAAGCATAAATACTGGGAGACTTGAAGGGCCATTGATCCAGCAGGCCTATCAGAGTGGGGAGGCCTTTGTGAGGCTCTAATTTCTAAGTGCACTTCCATAGATGGTATTCAGGTTTCTTTCTACTTTAATGGCTGTTCCTCTCACTGGATGCTCTGTCCTGGCCTTGTGTGAGCACTGTGTACTCTTCCCTCCTACGCTTAGCTAGGGTGGTCCTCTCTGGCCTCACACACATGTTTCGATCACACAGCTGAGGACTCCAGGGGGACCGTCTGCATATTTCCAGACTCCTTCCCTCTGTGTAGCTCCCTCCGCTCTGTGATGCTGCCCTGCAAACTCTACTCACCTTGGCCTCCCTCGACTCCCAAAGGCAACTGCTTATCTCAGAGAGACTGCTGGGCTCTGCTGGGTTTCTCTTCTCTGCCCCGTGGCTTGTAAATGGTTTAGGCCATAGGCTGGCACAACTGTAGAGCTTGCCTCATTTGTTTCCCATGTGTCAGGGATTCCCTGCCCTTCATTGCCTGATATCCAATGTGTTGAAAACGGTTATTCCATATATTTTGCACTGTTTTTCCATCGTTTCGGGTAGGAGGATAAATCTGGTTCCTGTACTTCATCTTGGCTGGAAGTCCTTACAGTCTATCTTAATTTGGATAAGACACAGTACCAGTGCTCAGCAGCCATACATGGTTAGTGGCTACCATATTGGACAGTAGGACTAGAGGGACCGAGAATCTAGATGCAGGTGAAAGCCATGAACTGATAGTAAAATAATTCTTCAGTGTGATGTGTTTCTCTACCAGTTCTTTTTTTGTTGTTTGTTGTGTTGTTTTTTGGCCGTGCCACGGGGCATGTGAGATCTTAGTTCCCCAACCAGGGATCGAACCCACGCCCCCTGCACTGGAATTGCAGAGTCTTAACCACTGGACCACCAGGGACCAGGGATCGAACCCACGCCCCCTGCACTGGAATTGCAGAGTCTTAACCACTGGACCACCAGGGAAGTCCCTCTATCAGTTCTAACTAAACAAGAGTAGTATAACTGAGCAGGACCCAATGGGGCCTTCCTGGGGACAGGGCTTCCCCCATATCCTCTGCTCTAGCTCCTCTCTGAAGTACCTAGATAACAGTGTTTGATGCACATTTCCTGAGTTGTTTTGCAGATGTGAAAACCCCCCACCAAACGGAAGATGTTAACTACCGGATGACCGTGAGCGAGTAGCCCCAGGGCTCCTGGAGACTAAGGACTGATCATGTGAACCCCTGTGACACCGCCCTGTTACCTCACCATCAGCCAATCAGAGAACTGTGCACGGGCTGATCACAGACCCTGCAACACCCCTCCCTCACCTGGCTTTTTTATTTTTGGCCTCGCCTCGAGGCTTGCAGGATCTTAGTTCCCTGACCAGAGATTGAACCCAGGCCCTCAGCAGTGAAAGTCCTAACCACTGGACCGCCAGGGAACTCCCTCACCTGGCTTTTAAAAATGCCTGCCGATTCATCTGTACCAATTTTCCTAGATTCCACATATATGCGTTAATATACGATATTTGTTTTTGCACCTATTTGCAATGCAGAAATAGAGACACGGATATAGAGGACAAACGTATGGACATCAAGGGCAGAATGCGGGGGCCGGGGTGGGGTGGGATGAATTGGGAGATCGGGATTGACATGTATACACTAATATGTATAAAATAGATAACTAATAAGAACCTGCTGTATAGCACAGGGAACTCCACTTTGCTGTACAGTAGAAACTAACACAACATTGTAAAACAACTATATCCCAATAAAAAAAAAAAAAAAAGGAAATGGTGGGGAAAAAAACGCTTTGCCGAAACCCTTCAGAGAGCTTGGGGGTTTTTTAGAGCGTGAGCCACCTGTCTCCTTGCATGGCCCTGCAATAAACCTTTCTCTGCTTCAAACTCCAATGTTTTGGTTTGTTTGGTCTCACTGGGTGTTGGGCACACAAACTTGCGCTAACGGGTGGGGGGTGGGGTGGGGTGGGGTGGGGGAAATACTTTGGATTCTAGCAGTCAGTCATTCGTCCAGGGTGTGAGGTTTGCTAGGCAGATGGAATGGAAAGAATGAAATGCAAAACCTTTTTAAGCACTGATGAAAAATACAAAGAAGAGGTGTCTCTGAGCCTCTTCAGCATCAAAGGAAAATCTCGCCAAAATGCTAATACCCAATTTTCTGAATTTTCTCTGAAACACATTGGTTCAGGGAACTAATCTGCTCAATACCTATCTAGTAAGTGCGTCAGGTCAGTGAGCAGACATAGAAGCTTTTGAGTATGTTTTCCTCCCTTTATCTTTCTTTTATTAGAGAAGACAGTGTAATATGGGAAGAGCCTAATAACATGCCCTCTGGTAATACACATGCTCTTCCAGACCACTTCTCCACTTTACATGCCTGATAGGAGTTATATAAACAGATAGGCTGATTGTTTAGGGAGAGTGAGTCATGCTTTATTCAGAAGGTTGTACTTAGGCGAGCTGACTTCAGCTCCCAATAAGGCGCCATGGAGAGCTTGTCTGTGGCTTGAAAGCCATAGAATTATAACCTCTAGGGAACACAGAGGTTTTTCTGCATTTGAAAGTTCTAAAAAAGACACAGCACTTTGCTACAATTAGACAAATCTAATGAAAGATTTTAAAGGTCTGCATGCTAGTGACCTTCTCTGAAATATCCTGGTAAGCTCTTTAAATTCTGGTAAAAGTTGTTTGGTTCCAATCCTCCCTGGACCCCATCCCCACCCTCAAGCTGCCTCCTTCCCCCAGTAACAAGCAGAAATACCGGTGATGTATTTTCACAGGCTGGTGAAAAGTGCCTGGTAAGATCTTACGGAAAAACACGAACAAGCTTTTGGGCCAACTCAATATTATCAATGCTGTTAGCTTCTGTTTGAGGAAGTACTACAACATAATCCTCCCTGAGATCACTTTATAGAGGGACGACGCCATGAGCTATTTGATGACAATGAGCTATTTCCAATGGAAAAGGAAAACTTTGTAATAGCTTCAATCTCAGGTCTGAACGAGAAAAGGAGAAATTCTTTTAAAAACTTCATTCACTACAAAAAGCTCTTCATCTAGTTTCCTGAGAAAATGTCCTGCTTTAGTAACGGAAAGGCACTGGGTTACCAGGCTGAGTGCAAAATAGGTACAAAACCCTGAGTACAACTGCATAATCTTACTTGACTCTGGAACGCACCCTGTTTGGTTAGAGGTGGATGGTGCAGCTCTACGGGTCAGCAGTGGCCCCTGGACCAGCAGCATCACTCACTTGGGAACTTGTCAGATGTGCAGATTCTCGGGCCCACCCTGGCCTACTGAATCAGAACTCTGGGTGGGGGGTGGGGTGGAGGGAGGGTGGAGTCCAGCAATCTGTATTTTAACAAGCCTTCCAGGTCACTCTGATGCACCCTGAAGTTTGGGAACTGCTGGTACAAAGCAGATGCTTGGATGCACCTGGCAGAGTCTCTGCAATTTCTCTAAAGTTCCCACAATGTCTCTAAAAGGCATGTGGTCATGCAAGCATCGTTTACATATATTGAGAGGAAATTTATTTTTCCTTTTTTAAAATACATTTATTTATTTATTTGTTTGTTTATTTATGGCTGCGTTGGATCTTTGTTGCTGCACTCGGGCTTTCTCTAGTTGTTGCGAGCAGGGGCTACTCTTCGTTGCGCTGCGTGGGCTTCTTATTGCGGTGGCTTCTCTTGTTGCACAGCATGGGCTCTAGGCACATGGGCTTCAGTAGTTGTAGCATGTGGGCTTCAGTAGTTGTGGCTCACGGGCTCTAGAGTGCAGGCTCAGTAGTTATGGTGCATGGGCTTAGTTGCTCTGTGGCATGTGGGATCTTCCCAGACCAGGGCTCGAACCCGTGTCCCTTACATTGGCAGGTGGATTCTTAACCACTGTGCCACCAGGGAAGTCACTGTTTTCTTTTTTATAAGAAATTTTTTTTTGCTTGTTCCGGTCCAAGAATTTCACCTCTAGAGATGCAAGACAAATGCCCCCCTAGGGACATTTAGAGGGACGCCACTTGATCACGGCCTCAGTTCCCAAAACCAACAAAATAGATCCCTGGTCCTACTGCATTATTCCCAGAGGTCGTACCCAGGTGGCTCAGGCCTGCTTTGAACAGTCTTTTTTATTTTCTCCAAAGTAAATGCTTTGGGACATTCAGCTGAGAGTATGGAGGCAGGATGGAGAGGCAAGGAGTGGGACAGGTGGCCCCTCTGCCTCACTGCCCTACTCCCCACCCCACCACTCCCAAGATCCAACTGCAGCAACTTTAATATATGCTGTTGGAGCTGGAATTACCTCGGCTGCAGTCACCAGACTTGCCCTCCAAAGGATCCTCGTTAAAGGATTTAACATGGGCTCATTTCAATTACAAGGTCTCTAAAAGAGTCCTGTATTGTTATTTTTTGTCACTACCTCCCTTCTACGAGGAGTGGGTAATTTGCCCACCAGCTCCTTCCTTGGATGTGGCATCCATTTCTCAGTTCTCCTTTCCCCAAACAAACCCTGATTCCCTATCACCTATGGTCTCCAGGGTAGGAGAGAACATTTTAAAAGGCTGGAGGGAAAGAAAACCTTCATGGTAACTCATTTCGTGTGGTTGGATATTTGTTTGTTTGTTTATTTATTTATCTATTTTCTTCATTCTTTTTATATTTTTCAAACTTTCTACAAGGAAATAAAATACATTTACTTAAAAGGGAATGCAGGGCTTCCCTGGTGGCACAGTGGTTAAGAATCTGCCTGCCAATGCAGGGGACACAGGTTTGATCCCTGGCCCGGGAAGATCCTACATGCCGCGGAGCAACTAAGCCCGTGTGCCACAACTACTGAGCCTGCGCTCTAGAGCCCGTGCGCCACAACTACTGAGCCCGCAAACCACAACTACTGAAGCCCACGTGCCTAGAGCCTGTGCTCCACAATAAGAGAGGCCACGGCAATGAACAGCCCGCGCATCACAACGAAGAGTAGCTCCTGCTTGCCGCAACTAGAGAAAGCCAGTGTGAAGCAATGAAGACCCAACGCAGCCAAAAATAAACAAATAATTAGAGGAAAAAAAAAAAAGAAACCGAGTAGAACAGTGTTGCCAGGGGCTGAGGGGGTGGGGAATATGGGGAGATGTTGGTCAAGGGTGCAAACTATAAGTTATAAGTTAAGTCCTGGGGATCTAATGTGCAGCATGGTGACTATAGTTAACAATACTCTATTGTATACCTAAAGGTTGCTACAAGGATAGAGCTTAATGTTCTCACCATAACAACAACAAGGGAATTCCTGGTGGTTCAGTGGCTAGGACTCTGCGGTCTCACTGCCAAGGGCCCAGGGAAACTAAGATCTCACAAGCCATGTGGCCAGGCCAAAAAGTTAAAAATAAATAAATAAATACGTTCTCCGAAAAAAAAAAAAAAACAAACGGTAATTATGTGAGGTGAAGGATGTAACTAACCTTATCGTGGTAAACACTTTGCAACATGTACATGTATCGAATCATCACACTTTAAACTTACACGATGTTATACGTCAATTGTACCTCAAAAAAAGCTGGGAAAAAAAGAGAATTGAAAGCCCATACAAAAATGAAAAAATTCCTAGGAAATCACAACCTACCAATAGTGTCTGAAGCAAAATATCTGAAGAGTTATATATGTATTTTTTCAGAACCATTTATTCCTTTAATAACAAATTCATTCATTAATGCATTCATTCAATAAATTCAGTGAGTATGAACCGAGGATCTATTATATGTCAGGCACTGTGCATTGTAATGGGGACCCACAAATGAACAAAACACCATCGCTGATTGCGGTGGACTGAATGAGTTCCCCCCAGGTTCATAGGTTGAAATCTAATCCCCCATGTGATGGTATTTGGAGGTGGGGCCTTTGGGAGGTGATTAGGTCATGAGGATGGAGTCTCATCAATGAGATTATAAAAGGGACCCCAGCGAGCTCCCTTGCCCCTTCTGCCATGTGAGGATGCAGTGAGAAGATAGCTGTCTATGAACCAGGAAGCAGACTCTCATCAGACACTGAATCTGCTGGCATCTTGATATTGAATTTCTCAGCCTCCATAGCTGCTGGTCTCAGAGAGTCTCCTGGGGGGTAGGGTTGTGGTGGCTGACTTTGGCTCAACCTGGGGACATACACACTGGTGGCAGACACACTTAGGAACAGTCAACCATGCAAACACTGCTGCAGGCTGCTGCCATCCTGGCCCATTAGCCTACGTATGGTATTTTTGTGTGTCTGGGGTGGGGGGAAGGCCCCGCGGCATGCGGAATCTTACTTCCCCGACCAGGGATGGAACCCGTGCCCCCTGCAGTGGAAGCGCGGATTCCTAACCAGTGGACCACCAGGGAATTCCCACATATGTATTTCTAATTGACTCTAAGTAAAACCTTGTCATGAGGGAAAAAGAAAATAGGTTGGAGTACCATTGATATATCAGCAGCTGCAGACTTAAAGTATAAACAAACAAACACTGAGCCACAAATGCTACTCAGTCCTCAATCCAGGAGGATTCTGATTAAACAGCAGCGGAAGGAGGCAGGTAGTTCTTAATCATCACTGACTTTGCTCCGCCCCTCTGTCTAAAATGTGAAGGATGAAGTGCTGTCCCGCTTCCTGGCAGCAGATGGAGCCACTAGGACATGTACAACTTGCTAGAGGTAAAACGCTAAATGCATCTCAGAGATTCTTCTATGATCGATTTAAAAGAGGAAGGCAAGGGGTCCTTCGTGATCGAAACTGGCAATCCTGACTCTAAGGCATAAAACCTGGTAGGAATTGTAAATCCTGGTATGTCCAGATCCCAGGCACACGAAAGCTTGGCTCAGCTGTGCGTACTGTGGAGAAGCAAGGATTTTATTTAGGTTTGAGGATTTGCACCCCAGAGAAATTAAAAGTGAAGCCTTCTTCATGCCTGAGACATCTGTGACTAGAGATCATCTTTCACTCCTATCCAAGAGAAACACAAAGATGTTTACCAGGGAGCCTGTCCACAGGCAGGAAATGAGTTAGCCAAGAGGCTCAAACGACCTAGTGAAAATATGATTTTTAGGACTTCCTGGTGGCACAGTGGTTAAGAATCCAGTTCTTCCTTGGGGCTTCCCTGGTTGCGCAGTGGTTGAGAATCCGCCTGCCAATGCAGGGAACACGGGTTCGAGCCCTGGTCAGGGAAGATCCCACATGCCGCAGAGCAACGAAGCCCGTGCGCCACAACTACTGAGCCTGCGCTCTGGAGGCCGCGTGCCACAACTACTGAAGCCTGTGTACCTAGAGCCCGTGCTCTGCAACAAGAGAAGCCATCGCACGAGAAGGCTGTGCACCTCAACAAAGAGTAGCTCCTGCTTGCCGTAACTAGAGAAAGCCTGCGCGCAGAAACGAAGACCCTATGCAGCCAAAAATAAATAAACAATTTTTAAAAAAATATGATTTTTAATTAAGGAGAAATGTTTCCACCACTACTTCCACCAATGCTGCAAACCATCCTTGGGATGAGGGCTAATTTGTGCAGAAGAGAATGAAAATATCTGCTTTAAGAGAAGGAAAATCATCCTCTGATCAAAATACCTGTGTTTGAATTGGGTCAGAATGCAAGACATGGGTAACTAAAGGTGTCATTCAGGTTTCGTTTTATGTTGTCGTTTCCCTTTTCATGAACCATCTTGTCACTTCACTCATTATTAGCAAAATATGTGATCTGATTATAGGAACACCCTTACCCAACACACACACGCTACTGACAAAGCGAAGTACAAAGTGATGGCCATGGGTGGTAATCATGATTCTCTGGTACTAACTGTCTGGAAACAAAACATCCATAGCTTTATTTATTTATTTATTTTAAGTATAAGAGTCATTTGATAATGAACACGTTCTAGTGGTGGGTCTAGAAAAGGTTTTAAAAAAAATTAAATGGCTTTTTCATATGTAACACTTTGTGCAGTAAATATTATGTTGCCTGTTACACAGAGGTAGAAATGAAGTCTTAGAAAAACTACAGGTTTGACTAAGTCACACAACGAGAGAGTGGAGAAACCGAAACCAGATCTGACTTAAAAATTATGCTGTACAGACTCATTCTCTGGGCCAACTTCTAAAGTACATGTTTGGAAGTCAGGAGATGGGATGTGCAGGCAGGCAGTCTCTTATCTAGCGTGGGGACCTGCTGACACCACCAGAGCTCTCATCTCATCCATTCCTGCAATTAGGAGGCTGTGCCAATAATCCTCTTTCTCAGAAATTAAAAGGCTTTGTCCATTATTCATCCTCCACCAGCTGAGAAATACATTCACTTTTTCTACTCCTGGGACCAAATAAAGAAGCAATTTATGGTGCTAAAAACCTGGTTGATCTGGATGAAAGGGAGTAGAGGGGTTGGTTGAGGGAATCAGAATTCCAGACAGAGAGTCAGTTGCGGTGTGAACCAGGAAAGCAACATTTAATACCATTAGAGCAGTGGTTCTCAACTAGGGGCAATTTTCCCCCAGGGGATATTCAGCAATGTCTGGAGACATTTTTGGTAGTTATTGGGGGAGGGGTTGCTGCTACTGGTTATCTAGAGGGTAGAGGAAGGACACGGACTAGCATGGGGCAAGTAAGACCAGGGCAAATGGAGGAAGAACTTTAATTCTCAAAAAAGATTTTTTTTGATAAATTTATTTATTTATTTAGGTTGCATTGGGTCTTCATTGCTGCGTGTGGGCTTTCTCTAGTTGCGGCGAGCGGGGGCTATTCTTTGTTGTAGGTTGCAGAGCATGGGCTCCAGCAGTTGTGGCTCATGGGCTCTAGAGCACAGGCTCAGTAGTCGTGGCTCACGGGCTTAGTTGCTCCATGGCATGTGGGATCTTCCCAGACCAGGGCTCGAACCCCTGTCCCCTGCATTGGCAGGTGGATTCTCAACCACTGCATCACCAGGGAATCTCAAGGAAGAACTTTAAAACCTCAGTATTCAAGATAAATGTTTTCAAACGTTATTTTTCTTCCACATTGATATAATCCACTAGCTTTATTCAGATTTCACCAGTGTTACATGTATTCAACTTGCGTTTATGTCTTTGCATGTGTGTTTAGTTATATGCAGTTTTTCCACATGTGTAGATTCAGATTCAATCACAGTCAAGATTCAGAGCAATTCCATCACAAGCTTCCATTTTATTTTATTTAAAAATTTTTTTTAATTTTATTTTATTTGGCTGCACGGATCTTAGTTCCCTGACCAGCCATCAAACCTGTGTCCCCTGCCATTGGGAGTGTGAAGACTTAACCACTGGACCACCAGGGAAGTCCTTAATCTTTATTTTATATTGGAGTATAGTTGATTAACACAAGCATTATTATTATTATTATTATTATTTTATTTGGCTGCACCGGGTCTTAGTTGCAGCACACGAGCTTCTCTCTAGTTGTGGCGAGCAGGATCTCTAATGCACAGGCTTAGTTGGTCCGCAGCATGTGGGATCTCAGTTCCCTGACCAGGGATCGAACCCGTGTCCACTGCATTGGATGGCAGATTCTTAACCACTGGACCACCAGGGAAGTCCCACAAGCATTATTTTTAAAAATCTAAATTGGGCTTCCCTGGTGGTGCAGCGGTTGAGAATCTGCCTGCCAATGCAGGGGACACGGGTTCGGGCCCTGGTCTGGGAAGATCCCACATGCCGCGGAGCAACTAAGCCCGTGAGCCACAACTACTGAGCCTGCGCGTCTGGAGCCTGTGCTCCACAACGGGAGAGGCCACGCGACAGTGAGAGGCCCGCGCACCGCGATGAAGAGTGGCCCCACTCGCCGCAACTGGAGAAAGCCTTCGCACAGAAACGAAGACCCAACACAGCCAAAAATAAATAAAATAAATTTTAAAAAAACAAACAAACCAATCCATTAAAAAAAAAAACAAACCTGCGTATGATTAAAGAAAAAGACACATACAGGTAATATCAATGAATCATTCCATGAACAAAACAGTTATTACTTCTGCCAGTGTACTCACTAGATTGCATTTACTCCGAGCATACACAGATTTTCCCCTTGTATACGGCATTTCAAATTTTGATTCCCATCCTTAAAGAGACATGTCAAGAATGGAGGTAGTTGAACAGGATGATGATTAGAACCCCTCGGGGAAAGCTATTGATGGGCGGGGAAATGGACAACAACATGGGAGAGGCTTGAAACATGGCCCAGGAGTGTTATACTCAAATTATTAAGTATGTGTTCATTACCCAGAACCAACGGTTTCTATGTGGGATAATAAGTATTCTGAGATCTTTGTCCTCAACAATCTTTCATTATTATGCAAAAGCTTTTAGCATTATGTTGAGACTAGCTCTGTCTTGATAGATTATGAATATTTCCCAGAAGTGGAAAAGGGGAAAAGTGTGTATGGTTGAGCCTTGAAGATCATTAACTGAGAGGCAATAATATTTTACTCAGGAAAAGTATGAGAATTTTTGGATATGTTGGAAATACCCCTATTGATCTTCCTTGATGATGAATTTGATGATGAAGTAAATAAGTATTAGGCTTGAGCTGAAAGCTTTGCTGGTGGTATTTAGGATTGACTAGTTACAGAGGAATAAACCCTTTCAGACACCAATGGGAAAGCAGCTGAACGTCTAGTGCAAACAGAAATATCTGAGGACAAAAATAGAGAAACATCAGAAAGGAATTTGAAAGCAGCTACATTCCAAACCTTAATATGGGAAAAGCTTTCCAACCCGAGCCCGGCAGAATGGCTCCCACAAAGAAGGGCAGTGAGAAGAAGAAGGGCCGGTCTGAAATCAATGAGGCAGTGACCAGAGAATACACTATCAACATTCACAAACACATCCATGGAGTGAGTTTCAAGAAGCACGCCCCTCGGGCACTCAAAGAAATACGGAAATTTGCCATGAAGGTTATGGGAACTCCAGATGTACACATTGACACCAGACTCAACAAAGATGTCTGGGCCAAAGGAATAAGGAATGTCCCATACTGTATCTGTGTGCAGTTGTCCAGAAAACATAATGAAGATGAAGATTCACCAAACAAGCTCTATACATTGGTTACCTGTGTACCTGTCACCAGTTTCAAAAATCTACAGTTAATGTGGATGAGAACTAACAGCTGATTGTCGAATAAAGTTATAGAACCACCTTCGCATCTTGATTTTCTTTCTCTAGTTGCAGCGTAAAGGCTTGTGTATGTTAAAGCAGTCTCCAATTACAGGATGATTTGTAGAGTGTCTCCCAAATACTGTGCCCAGGCCCCTTCTCCCCAGTCCCTGGAGTTTCTGAATATTTGGACAGGTGTTCTAAGGCGGTTTTGAGCATCCTGGCTTGAGAATGTTTAGGTAGTTGGGACATTCGGGGTATAATGTTAATGCTCTTACTTGCGTGTTTTGTTAATTCTAAGATAGACATTTTTCCAGAAAAAAAAAATATGGGAAAGTTATCTTGATCCACCCATGCTCAGTACCCACCGACACCCACAATTAACTCTGTAGCAAGGTCTACTTCAGCATCAACCTTGACACCTAACATAACCCCAACCCAATCCCATCAAAGCCAAATACCTGGGCAACTGTGGTTCACACAGCGAGTGTTAGTTACTCTTCAAACAAAACTATTTTGGAGGACAGCTATACCTATCAAAATGTAAAACATGCCTGTCATTTGAGGAAATTATGCTCCTTCCATAAAACTATTTTAAACATGTGCAAAAAGGACTCATTTCAAGTATTTTTGTTTCAGCATACTTTGTAATAGGAGTATTATAAAGTGAATGTTTTAACAAGGTAAAGTATTTTTATATTGTGGAATTACCTTCTGAACTTGTAAAAATGAGTTAAACTTTCCAGAACTAATTGGGCAGGGTATCCGTAACATTTGTATTTCTATTTTTTAAAAGTTATATATAAATGCTTTTAAGAAGTAAATCAAGTTGATTTACTTCTCTCTTTTAATTTTTTTTTTTTTTTTTGGTTGTGCCATTTGGCATGTGGGCTCTTAATTCCCCTGCATTGGGAGCACGAAGTCTTAACCACTGGACCTCCAGGGAAGTCCCTCACATCTATCTATTGAATGGAGAAGACTCTTACAACCTAACATCAGCACTTGTACTGTACTTGTACTCTGCCTTTTCTCCTGTTACAACAGACAACCTTTCTGTGCTCCTAATGCTAAACTCAGCATTTGTGCATTGGATCCCATCGCCTCCTGCTTAGTCAAGTACGTTGCTCTAGCAATCCTCCCCTATCTCCTTCTTTATCAGTTTTTTCCTCTCTGTGGATTATATCTATGAGCATCAAAATTTTTCTCATTTCTTCCATTCTAAATAAGCCCTCTCTTAAAACTCTTTCACCATCAGCTACTGCCCTGTGTCCTTGCTCCTCTTCACAGTAAGTTCCTCAAAGACTTTAGTAGTCCTTGCCGCTATCACAGCCCAACATGAGCACTCTTGGATAGGTGGCTTTCCACATGACCAAGACCTAGGCTTCTTCTAGCATGTGTGCTGCCATTTTCTAGGTTGTAAGAGTCTTCTCCATTCAATGGATTGATGCACAAAGAGAGAAAGGATCATGCATGAGAAGGTTTTTAGAGCCCAAAATGGAAGTGGTGTCCATCACTTCCGTTCACATTTCATTGGCCAGAATCAATCACATGATCATCTTTAACTTCAGGGAAGGCTAGGAAATGTAGTGCAGCGATGTACCCCCAAGGAAGAAAACACAGATATTGGTGAATATTAGCAACAGGTGTCTTATCCCCATTATCCAGGCTGCTTTAAAAAGGGCAAGACCCTTGTGTTAGCAACAATTTTCCATACCTTTGCACAACCTCTAATCCTCTAATCCCTCAACATTCTCTCTCTCCTTTAGTGCCATCTTGCTGCATTCCCCTCCTTAACCATGGCCTATAATTACAATCACTCTTGCAGATAGTTTAGCATCCTGGCCTTCCTCTTTCAGTCATTTCTACCACATAAAAATCCATCCCTGGGACTTCCCTGGTGGTCCACTGGTTAAGACTCCATGTTCCCAATGCAGGGGGCCTGGGTTTGATCCCTGGTCAGGGAACTAGATCCCACATGTGGCAACAAAGATCCTGCCACAACTAGGACCTGGCACAGCCAAATAAATAAATAAATAAATATTTTAAAAAATCCATCCCTCCAGTTCAGTCTGTAATCCCACCAACCCAGGGGTCAACCTTAGCCATATTTATTGTGGGATGACTAGAAATTCCACTTGTCCTGATATGAAGCTATATAACACAGGCATCCATGATTTTATATTGTTGTCAATATAACAACAATATTTTATATACAACAACAATATTTTATATTGTTACCAAGCTTATTTAACTTCCAGTTTATAGAAAATATAGGGAATATAAGAATAAGCTATATGATATAGGGAGGAAATGACCAGAAAAAATCCAAAATATGAGACAGTAAAGAGTATCCAGTCTCTTCAGCATGTCAGTGTCATGAAAAACCACTGTTCTAGATGACAAGAGACTTAAAGGATGTTACAGACAAATGTAATGCCTGGTTTTAGATGGGACACTGGATTGGATGGTGGAGCTGCTGGACCAGGGATTCTGAACAAGATCAAGCTCCAAGAAATGGATGGAGCTAACAATCTTCTTCAAGATTGAGGAGAAGTGGTCTGATTTCCATTTTTTCCTGACTCACTAAAACCAAATATTTCAGATGAGATAGAAGCAGTAATTAGAATGATTGCTGAAAAACCACTGGACTCCTGCAGCTCCCACGAAGCACTTCATTTCTTGGTCAACTGAAACAGACTTGGGCAGAACTGTCAACTACTAACCATTAAAAACGACCCTAGGAGATAGGTAGGTACTCATTTCCCTCTGCCAACTCCCTAGCCACCATCTACCCCAAGGTCTTTTTTTTCTTCCTCATCTGGTCATTTGTATCCCTGAATATTTCTTCCTTATTGTTGCTGTATACTTAGGTTTTATGACTGCATATAGCAGTTAGTTTGGTTTGGTTCTTCAGCTTCTCATTCTTGAAGTCTCATTGGCCCTCCTCTGGGCCAATCTTAAGAAATATGTCTTGAAATTCAGGACAGATCTTTTTTGTTTTTTTAATATTTATTTATTTTGCTGCACCGGGTCTTAGTTGTGGCACGCGGGATCTTCATTGCCACGTGCAGGATCTTTAGTTGCGGCATGCAGGATCTAGTTCCCTGACCAGGAATCGAAACCAGGCCCCCTGCATTGGGAGCATGAAGTCTTAACCACTGGACCACCAGGGAAGTCCCAGAAGTCAGGACAGATCTTGTCTAGCCAATGCTAATACCATGTAAGATACCAGCAAGTGTCTCTATCTTTTCCTGGGGTCAGCATGACTTCAATCTTCTTTCTCTAGAGAGATTGCACCAATAGTCAGTCAGTGACACAGGAAAAGAAAGTCTGTCTAGTCCAGTGGTTCTCAAATTTGGCTACACATTCAGAAGGAGCTACACACTCCTTCATCAGAAGGAGCTTTAAAAAACACAGACCCCTGGGATCTACACCACCCCCCACAAATTCTGATTTAATCGGTCTCTGCACATCAGGATTACTTAAAGCTACTCAAGTGATTCTGATGTTGAGAACCACTGATCTCGTCTAGTGCTTTTCAAACTTTTATGAATCACCCAGGGCTCTTGTTAAAATGCAGACGCTGATTCACTAGGCATGGGGTGGGACCCAATTTTGAGATTGTCTCATATGAACACAATTACATCAAGAATTTCAATTCTCTCATTTCCTAGAGCCAACTGGGAAAAAAATTAACAGCGTAAGGAATTCTAATGCCTACTATCAGATATCCCCAGAGGGCTCAAGAATTCTGCGTTAATAGCTTGTTTGTATGCTGACGGGAAAGATCAAGTTCTGAGGGAAATAGTGATGATGCAACCGAGAGCAATGACAATTCCCAGAGTAATGACCTTGAGCAGTTAGGGAGGATGAGATTAAGTGCAAAACAGGAGGTTCTGGCCTTCCAAAGGAGTGTGGACATGTCATGCAAGGACCGTTTTATGATGCAGAACTGTACCGGATTTTTTTTTTTTTTTATCAATAGATCAACCTATCAGTTGATCGGATAAATAGGTATATCAGAGAGTTTTTTTAACAGTTGGACTGGAGAAAGAAAATGTTTGGTTCTCCAACTGAGAAATGAGCAAATGGTGGTTCTGCATTTTGTACTGAATGCTGAGATTCATAGATAATTGCTTGAGAAAAAAGATGATCCTGCATCTCTGTGTACAGAACTCTCCTTGACACCGTTGTTGCCTCTCTGCTAAAACAAGCACCCAGGCAGGGGGTTGCTTGGAACTGATCAATAGCCACAGATCTATTTGCTTACAGTTTGCTTCTCAGATACACTCATTATTTCTGTTAATGGTATTTCTGGGAAGATAGCTCCAAAGCTTTGTATCTTAAATTGAATTCATGTCAGTTAATAAAAACATGATCTTTTTTTAAAAAATTAATTAATTAATTTTTTATTTTTGGCTGCGTTGGGTCTTTGTTGCTGTGCGCAGGCTTTCTCTAGTTGTGGTGAGCGGGGGCTACTCTTTGTTGCAGTACGCGGGCTTCTCATTGCCGTGGCTTCTCTTGTTGCGGAGCATGGGCTCTAGGCACTCGGGCTTCAGTAGTTGTGGCACGTGGGCTCAGTAGTTGTGGCTCGCAGGCTTAGTTGCTCCGCGGCATGTGGGATCTTCCCGGACCAGGGCTCGAACCCTTGTCCCCTGCATTGGCAGGCATATTCTTAACCACTGCGCCACCAGGGAAGCCCCTAGTCATATTTTTTTTAAGTACTATTTATGTTAACCTGTTTATTATTTTTAAATGAGTTTTATAACTTTCTGCCTTAATTACTATTACAATAAATAGCAATAGATATAACCCACAGAAACAAAAGCACTTTGGAGTTTGCAACAATTTGAGAACCCCTGATCAATATGAAGCAAAGGACTTCAGGCCTGACTCCTGGCAGGTTTAACACGGTCCCAGACCCTTCTAGGGAGCCCCCAGGTGCGGCCCGCTCCACTGACACCCAGACTGGGTGTACTCCGGTGAGAATCCTCGCGAATAGGAACAGATATTGACGAAAGGGCAGGATTGGTGGATGTAAGAGAGCGGACAAGTGCAGGTTCACTGTGCACTCTAATACTAGATGACCCCTAGTCATTTTTAAAAGCAATCAAGATCTACAGTTCTTTTCCCCTCTCCCTCTCCTCTTTTTTTTTTTGGCGGCATGCGGGATCTTAGTTCCCCCCCACCAGGGATCGAACCCCATGCCCCTTGCACTGGAAGCGCAGAGTCTTAACCACTGTGCCACCACGGAAGTCTCTCTTTTTTTATTAAATGATTATTCTATGTTTATTTTATTTATTTTATTTATGGCTGTGTTGGGTCTTCGTTTCTGTGCGAGGGCTTTCTCTAGTTGTGGCAAGCGGGGGCCACTCTTCATCACGGTGCGCGGGCCTCTCACTATCGCGGCCTCTCTTGTAGCGGAGCACAGGCTCCAGACGCGCAGGCTCAGTAATTGTGGCTCACGGGCCCAGCCGCCCCGCGGCATGTGGGATCTTCCCAGACCAGGGCTCGAACCCGTGTCCCCTGCATTGGCAGGCAGATTCTCAACCACTGCGCCACTAGGGAAGCCCTCTCCTTTATTTTTAACTAATTTTTTTAGCAGCTTCTACTTCCTATGCTCAGTAAATCCTGAGTATTACCCTCTAACTGATCTCATTCAGATCAGGAGTTTCTTGGCTTTTAACCCAAATCCCTAACTCATCTTTCTAAACTGAATCATATCACCTGATTCTAATATTTGTATGTTTCTCAACCCGGTCTTGATATTCTAATCAAATTTATATTTTTCTTCCTAGTGGTTTTTTTTTTTTTTTTGGCCATGCCACTCGGCATGTGAGATCCTAGTTCCCCAACCAGGGATCAAACCCACCCTCCCTGCATTGGAAGCTCAAGAGTCTTAACCACTGGACCACCAGGTAAGTCTCTTCCTAGTGATTTTTAATTAATTAATTAATTAATTAATTAATTAATTAGTTTATTCGGCTGCGCCGGGTCTTAGTTGTGGCATGCGGAATCTAGTTCCCTGACCAGGGATCGAACCCGGGCCCCCTGCATTGGGAGCTTGAAGTCTTAACCACTGGACCACCAAGAAAGTCCCCCTAGTGATTTTTAAACTATTTTTACCTTTATATTTTATCCTTGGCTTATATTTATTAAACAAATATCGATTGAGAACATGTAACAGAAGATGAAAAAGGGAGACCAAGTATAAACAACTCTTTTAGGAACTTTGAATGTTATGAGTAGTGCAGTGTTTAGAATGAGAAGTATCCTTAAGAGAGAATTGCTCTTTTAAGATAAGACAATTCTGAACTTGCTTAAATACTTATGGCAATAACCCAGTATTCTTGCATGTTGCCTCAAAGTAGTTGTGCAAAAGAAATTTTCTTAATACTTTCTTTTCTTAATATTTTCTTAATACTCCCACAGGCTATCACAACTCCAACCCAACCCTAAGAACTACAGAAGGAAGGAAGGAAGGAAGGAAGGGAGGGAGGGAGGGAGGGAGGGAGAGAAAAAGAAAAGAAAAAAACAATTTCAGAAGTACTTGAGCACTGTTGCAGCTTAAATCAAAACACCACTTTCTGGGCTTCCCTGGTGGCTCAGTGGTTGAGAATCCGCCTGCCAATGCAGCGGACACGGGTTCGAGCCCTGGTCTGGGAAGATCCCACATACCGCGGAGCAGCTAAGCCCGTGTGCCACAACTACTGAGCTTGCGCGTCTGGAGCCTGTGCTCCGCAACAAGAGAGGCCGTGACAGTGAGAGGCCCGCACACCGCGATGAAGAGTGGCCCCCGCTCGCAGCAAATAGAGAAAGCCCTCGCACAGAAACGAAGACCCAACACAGCCAAAAATAAATAAATAAATAAATAAATTTAAAAAAAACAAAAACAAAAAAAACACCAGTTTCTTGAAAATAACACTTCCCAAACAAAATTCTTCCCAAGGCTCAAGTCTTAAAACAAAACACGCCTCTCTATACGTTGTTCACACACATAGATCACGGTGATGACTTGGTGATAGCTGGAAGAAACAGGCAGGAAAAACAGAAAAGAGGGGGAAATGTTTTCATGGTTTTACATTCAAAATGGTGCCAGTTTTCCAGAAAAGAAAATCCTGCCTATGAATTTAAAAAGTATTTAGAAAATTCTTACCAGTTCTAAAGGTTAACTGTGATTCCTATGCTTCTCGTTTTCTGGAGGAAGTTCACCAGTCTTGCAAATCTCTCTCTTTTCTCACTACAGTGTAAGCTCTACCAGTTCTGGTCCCTGTCCTCTTTGTTCACTAATGTATCCCAAAGACCTAGAAGATTGTCAAGCACATAATGGGCCTTTAGTAAGGACTTGATGAATGAATTAACCACTAATGACTTCTAATGCAGTCCCGTCCTCTTGCCAGATTTAGGAATTTGCAATAGTGTCAGTATCGACCAATAGGTTTTCCCTGGAAGTTTCCTTCATTTTTTAGTGCCAATATCATGTACATGAAAGCTCTCTTTTTCCTTTTACTTCTCTTTTTGATCCCTGGCTCCCCAAGGCTGAAATGAGCTTGGACTACTCCCCTCTCTCTTATGAGCAGTTATACTGCATTGAAAAACACAAAGCTTCCAAGCTTTGCTTCCAAGCAAAGTCCTGCACGTGTGTTGCTCACAGGCCCGATGGTCCTTCCACACACACGTTCATTTCCCTGCCTCACTGTTTCCTGTGTCTGTCTCCTATCCTGCCGTTTCTTTTTCTTTTTTTAAATTAAATTAAATATAATTTATAATTTAATTTAATTTAATTTTCCACTTTTTTAGATTCTTTTTCCATACAGGTCATTACAGAGTATTGAGTAGAGTTCCCTGTGCTATACAGTAGGTCCTTATTAGTTATCTATTTTATATATAGTAGTGTGTATATGTCAATCCCAATCTCCCAATTTATCCCTTCCCACTATCCTGCGGTTTCTTAGGAGAGTGAACCCTACCTGTCAGACAGACATCCCCTACCTGTTTCCAAATGTACTCTGAGCAGAAAATCGTCCCCCCAACTCTCAGAAAGGTGCCTTGAATTGTTGGAATCTGTCCAGTAAATTCGCAGCTGGAGGAAATGTCTCCGAGTTGAAGCCAAAGAACTGAGTTAGACTAAGAAGATTTTTTTTTAATTTCACTAAAAATGCTTATTAGAACAACATAGGACAGACATAATTACAAAATATACGATAGCATTTTAAATTGAAAAAGCATTAATGACTGCAATGGATTGAAAAATATCAAATATATAAAATTCTTTTTTTCTTTTTGGTTGAAATGGTAAGTTTAATGTATATTTTACCACAATTTTTTAAAAAAGTTTTTAAAATAAGGCATTTGTTGAGTGTAAGCCCATCTCTAATTATCTTAGAAAGGACCTAGTATAGATTTGTTTCAAATACATAAAATTCTTGAGTTCATAATGATAATACTAATAACAAAGCCCATTGATTGTTACTAGGGCACCAATATACTTTTAATGATTTGGATTAAATGAGGCAGACTTTCTACCACTTGCCACTGTGATACTCCTACTATGTGTTAGGGTCAGGCTAGGTCCAGGGGGTTCATAGTGAATAAACTATATCCACCTTCTTAAGTTAGCTCAGCTCAGCAGCCTGCATAATATCTAGCTTTGGGGATCGAGATTCCTTGAAAGCTACACTTTTTGGCTGGTGACTTCACCTCTTTTAGCTCTTCATCTAGGATTGCTGGACAGTTACCTTTTCTAATCTAACTAAAGCCAGTGAAGTTTGTAATTCACTGGACGTGTGAAATGCCTTGTCATCTTTGAATACCCCACTGTAGATTCAATCTTAGGAATTCCTCAAGCCACTAATCACTGGCAGAGATGAAGGACTTCAATGGTAACTTGGTAACTTCCATGCTAACTTCCATGGTCAGTTAGCAGTTGGGCTGTCCATGGTGGCACAGTTGATGCCCCTCACCCTTTAGCCTGTCCTTGTAACTCTTAGAAAGTGACATAAAGAAAGAAAGAGAAGAACAAGTTTTGAAGATGTGTGAAAAATTCTTGAGATGATTCATGAAGCCATTATGCTAAGTGAACTAAAAGTCAGAAAGAGAAAGACAAACACTGCATGATGTCACTTATATGTGGAATCTAAAAAATACAACAAACTAGTGAATACAACAAAAAAGAAACAGACTTACAGATATAGAGAACAAACTAGTGGTCACCAGTGGGGGGATGGGGGGGAGGGGCAATATAGGGTTGGGGGAATGAGAGGTACAAATACTGGGTGTCAGATAGGCTCAAGGATGTATTATACAACACGGGGAATATAGCGAATATTCTGTCATAACTATAAATGGAAAGTAACCTTTCAAAATTTTGTAAATGTTTTTAATTTTTTAAAAAAATAAAGGGGGGTTTGATAGGTCTAACCCCCCGACACACACAGTTCAGGTATTACTATACAATTTATACATGAGAAGACAAACAGATGGCATAAACTTATCCAAGTTCACAAAAGTAAGTCAATAATATTTGAATCCATGGCCTTACCTCTTGACTGGGTTCTGGTCCATTATATAAATGGTAGAGTTTTAAATTGTCAGAGGGTTGTTTGAAAGGACTAATAAAAATTAAGTAAGATTCTTCCTCTGAAAAACAAGTGAATAAAAAACCTAATCAAAAAATGGGCAGAGGGGGCTTCCCTGGTGGCGCAGTGGTTGGGAATCTGCCTGCTAATGCAGGGGACACGGGTTCGCGCCCTGGTTCTGGGAGGATCCCACATGCCGCGGAGCAACTAGACCCGTGAGCCACAACTACTGAGCCTGCGCGTCTGGAGCCTGTGCTCCGCAACAGGAGAGGCCGCGATAGTGAGAGGCCCGCGCACCGCGATGAAGAGTAGCCCCCGCTTGCCGCAACTAGAGAAAGCCCTAGCACAGAAACGAAGACCCAACATAGCAATCAAGCAATCAATCAATAAATAAAACTTTAAAAAAAAAAAAAATGGGCAGAAGATTTAAATAGACATTTCTCCAAAGAAGACATACAGATGGCCAAAATGCACATGAAAAGATGCTCAGCATCGCTAATTATTAGAGAAATGCAAATCAAAACTACAATGCAGTATCACCTCACACCAGTCAGAATGACCATCATCAAAAAGTCTACAGGGACTTCCCTGGTGGCACAGTGGTTAAGACTGCACTCCCACTGAAGGGACCCAGGTTCGATCTCTGGCCCGGGAACTAGATCCCACATGCATGCCACAACTAAGAGTTCACATGCCACAACTAAGGAGACCGCCTGCTGCAACTAAGACTCTGTGCAACCAAATAAATTAATTAATTTTTTAAAAAGTCTACAAACAATAAATGCTGGAGAGGGCATGGAGAAAAAAGAACCCTCCTACACTGTTGGTGGAAATGTAAATTGGTACAGCCACTATGGAAAACAGTATGGAGGTTCCTCAAAAAACTAAAAATAGGGCTACCATATGATCCTACAATCCACTCCTGGGCATATATCCAAAGAAAACCATAATTCCAAAAGAGACATGCACCCCAATGTTCATTGCAGCAGCATTTACAATAGCTAAGACATGGCAGCAACCTAAATGTCCATATGTCCATCAACAGAGGAATGGATAAAGAAGATGTGATGTATACACACACACACACACACACACACACACACACACACAATGGAATATTACTCAGCCATAATAAAGAATGAAAAATGCCATTTGCAGCAACATGGAGGTACCTAGAGATTATCATACTGAGTGAAGTAAGCCAAACAGAGAAAAACAAATATCATATGATATTACTTATATTTGAAATCTAAAAAAAGTGATACAAATGAACTTACTTACAAAACAAATAGAATCACAGACGTAGAAAACAAACTTATGGTTACCAAAGGGAAATGGAAGGGAAGGATAAATTGGGAGTATGAGATTAACAGATGCACACTACAGCAAGGTCCTACTGTATAGTACAGGGAACTATAGTCAATATCTTGTAATAATGCATAATGGAAAAGAATCTGAAAAAGAATGTGTATATATATTGTGAATCACTTTACTGTTCACCTGAAACAAACATTCTAACCCTCCCCCCCACCCCAGCTTCTGATTGAATTGCTCTAAGATGTAGCCCAGGTGCCCACAGGTGATTCTAACGTGCATCAATGGTTGAGAACCACTGGTGTAAGGATGCCCTGTTGCTGTAGATATGGGTGTCTGGGGGTGGGGAAGATATGAGGGAGCGTCTGCTGCTCACGTTACCTAGAGAGTCATTAGATCCTTTGCACAATGCACACTAGATAATCTGTACAGTAGCTGCATCTCCAATCAATACACTTTCATAATCATCTGAGATAGTCAGAGATCAAATCATAAAGAGAATTTTCATACCACATTACAAAAACGATTTATATCCTTTGTTTGCTGGGAAATTTTCTACTTAGCTGAGGAAAAATCTAACCCTTAATATTACCCTCATTTCTTCCTTTAAAATTCTCCCAGAATTGGGTAACTGGGTATGCTAGATGCACTATATGCATAGTCTATTTTTTCCTATTTATTTGTATTACACCAGTGGTCCTGTACATTACAGAAAATTTAATAAACAGAAACAAGCAAAACAATAAAAATGAAAAGAATCACTTCCAGCAGAGACTTCTGGCTGTGTGAGTCTGAGGATCCGCCGCCGGAGGTGCAGCCAGTTTGCCCGGGGGACAGTGTCCCTGCTGAGACTCATGCGGCAGTCGTGTCCCTGTACCTGGGCCCCTCTCCCCCTCCCCCCCAACAAGTCTCTCTTTGTAAGGAACATGGCCGATGATACCAGGTCTGAAGATTTACAACATGAATTTGGTCGTTACGGTCCTATAGTTGATGTGTATGTTCCACTTGATTTCTACACTCACCTCCAAGAGGATTTGCATATGTTCAATTTGAGGATGTTCGTGATGCCAAAGATGCTTTACATAATTAGGACAGAAAATGGATTTGTGGACACCAAATTGACATACAATTTGCACAGGGGGATGGGAAGACTCCAAATCGGATGAAAGCCAAGGAAGGGAGGAAATGTGTATAGTTCATCACTCTATGATGATTATCACAGATATAGATGTTCTAGAAGCCAAAGTGAGAAAAGAAGGCGTTCAAGAAGTCAGTCCTTTCTTCCCTGTTAGCGCAGTGGTTAAGAATCCGCCTGCCGGGCTTCCCTGGTGGCGCAGTGGTTGAGAATCTGCCTGCCAATGCAGGGGACACGGGTTCGAGCCCTGGTCTGGGAAGATCCCACATGCCACGGAGCAACTGGGCCCGTGAGCCACAACTACTGAGCCTGCGCGTCTGGAGCCTCTGCTCCGCAACAAGAGAGGCCGCGATAGTGAGAGGCCCGCACACCGCGATGAAGAGTGGCCCCCACTCGCCGCAACTAGAGAAAGCCCTCACACAGAAACGAAGACCCAACACAGCCAAAAATAAACATAATAAATAAATAATAAATAAAAATTAAAAAAAAAAAAAGAATCCGCCTGCCAATGCAGGAGACATGGGTTCGAGCCCTGGTCCGGGAAGATCCCACATGCCATGGAGCAGCTAAGCCCGTGCGCCACAACTACTGAGCCAGCGCTCTAGAGCCCGTGAGCCTCAATTACTAAGCCTGTGTGCCACAACTGCTGAAGCCCGTGCGCCTAGAGCCCACGCTCCGCAACAAGAGAAGCCACTACAATGAGAAGCCTGCTCACCGCAATGAAGAGTGTCCCCCGCTCGCCGCAACTAGAGAAAGCCCGTGTGCAGCAACGAAGACCCAATGCAGCCAAAAATAAATAAATTAATAAATAAGTTAAAAAAAAAAAAAGTCAGTCCTTTGATTACAACTATAGAAGATCTTATAGTCCTAGAAATAGACCGACTGGAAGACCACGGTGTAGTAGAATCCATTCCAATAATGATAGGCCAAACTGCAGCAGGAATATCCAGTACAGTTCTGCTTACTATGCTTCAAGAAAGATCTGAAAAAGCAGAAACAGAACCAAAAAAGAGCAGTTCAAGCGACCAAAGGGTGGGTGGAAGGTGCTTCAGTATGAATACTGTACGAATATTTGGACTCCGGTCTGAAAAGATAAAAGAATGTTATCGAAACTCCATGGAATCATTGAAAGTAAGCATTTTAGGACAAATAAAAGGTAATTTGGGGTGGTGGTGGTGGGATGAATTGGGAGATTGGGATTGACATATATACACTAATGTGTATAAAATAGATAACTAATAAGAACCTGCTGTATAAAAAATAAATAAATAAAATTCAAATTTTAAAAAAAGGTAATTCAACTTTGTACTTGTGGAAACTAATCCTAAATCTGATTCGGTTTATATTGATTCATGGGTAGCAGGTCCATGTTAAATTATTGGAAACTAGGACGTCTGGGATTTCCCTGGTGGTCTAGTGGTTAAGACTCCATACTTCCAATGCAAGGGGTGCGTGTTGGATCCCTGGTCAGGGAACTAAGATCCCACATGCCATTCCACATGCCATACAGCATGGCCAAAAAATTAAAAAAAAAAAAAAAAGGAGACTAGGATGTCTGAAAATCAAGGAAGACAGCCATAGTCTCTCACAGTGCCTCTACTGGTTTGTCTCAAACTGAATTCAGTGAGAAAAGGTTTGGTCCAATATAAACTTTTCCTTGGTTATCTCTTAAAGTCAGTTCTATTTTCGCTATTGGCAAATCTTGCCTTTGCTTATTCCAGTGCCAGTGTTTTCTGCTTAATGGTTTGCTTTGTTGGCATTTGTTTCCTTACTTGTGTGGCACATGTGGTTTACATCTTAAACATTCTCCCACTGTAAATTCCAATTTTAATACTTGACATTCAGCTAAGAGGGTCCATCTCTTCTCCCCTCTCTCCTAGTCAGTATATTCAGCAAACATTTACTGAGCCCTTACTGTGGGCAAAAATTGTACTGGGTAATTAGGGAGAAAAATAGATAAAATTCAGTTATTCAGTAAATGTCTACAGAGCACAGTCTAGTGAATCATTACAGTGTGGCCTCATTGTTTTGCTTGAGATATATTATTCATAACAATATTTTACACCATTTATATCCTATGTAATTATAAAACCCAATATACTATCACAGATAAGTCACTTCGTGGTTATTTGCCATTTAAAAGTATCCAGTATTTGTTTGCCTCCCATTAATACAAATAATGAAAAAATGATCTGTTTTAATCTGTAATAAACTGATTTATTGTACAGTGACTGTAATATACTAGAGTTATATTAAATTGTTAACTCTGCCTCCTCAAACATACATTAGGAAACAATTCTCACAATAAGTATTTAAGGACTTCCCCGGCGATCCAGTGGTTAAGACTCCGTGTTCCCATTGCAAGGGGCACGGGTTCAACCCCATGTCGCGGAACTAAGATCCTGTGTGCTGCGTGGCACAGCCAAAAAAAAAAAAAAAAAGTCCCTGAGTCATCACTCTCATTTATTCATTCACTCAGCAATACTCCCATTAATTCAGTTTTTTTGTTTTTTTTTTTAAGTATTTAATTTTGGGCTTCCCTGGTGGCACAGTGGTTGAGAATCTGCCTGCCAATGCAGGGGACACAGGTTCGAGCCCTGGTCTGGGAAGATCCCACATGCCGCGGAGCAACTGGGCCCGTGAGCCACAATTACTGAGCCTGCGCGTCTGGAGCCTGTGCTCCGCAACGAGAGGCCACGATAGTGAGAGGCCCGCGCACCGCGATGAAGAGTGGCCCCCGCTTGCCACAACTAGAGAAAGCCCTCACGCAGAAACGAAGACCCAACACAGCCATAAATAAATAAATAATAAATAAATTATTTTTTTAAAAAAGTATTTAATTTTGCATCGGATATAAAGGATACTCTGGGTACTATAATTAGATTATTTTGAGGCAGACAGAGAGCTGTTATCCCAACTGATTTAGTATGTTCTGTAATCGAGAAAATGTTCACCAAATTATACTTTTTAGTGTTTTTTATGTACACTTTATAGGGGACATGTTCTGTGTATAGTGAATAAATAACTTTTATAGTATCACACACACACAAAAAAAATCACTTCCATATCTATCTGCCAGAAAAAAACCCTATTTTATTTTATTTTATTTATTTATTTATTTATTTTTAAAACCCTATTTTAATATTTTGGTATATAATCTAGACTTCCCAACACAGTTTGTTGATTACCTAAGTGGTAAATAAATATTTATGGAATTTTTTTTAATAAAATTGCATCATAATGCAAATAATTTTTTTGTATATGTACATCTCATTATTTAAGATTTTGTTTCTTTGCACCTTAATTAAATTGAACATTTTTCATGTGCCAATTGGAAACGTGTTCTTTTTGTGTTTTTTGTTGTTTATACACTTTGCCCACTTTACCACTGGGGCTCATTTTTGTGGCCCATTGACATCTAAGATTAATGACAATTACCTTAGTTCTAGTCACCATCACCTCTGTAACCTCCCCACCAGCAAATTATTGGTCTTTCCATCTCCTTCATCCACTCTGTCTCCACCCTAGAGTTCTCCTCATCACTTACAACCCTTTTAGTACAAAATCCATAGCCTGAATTGGAAAGTCTTCAGGCTGGTCTCCAGTTTAGAAGAACTCTCATCAATTCTCAAATTTCAATTTTACCTAATCACAACCCAGATTAAACCCCCCAGGAGGTTCCATTAACTCTCATACTCTAATCCCAAATCCCTAATGTCTTCTCTAACACTGACTGCAGTCTCATTTTTGGTCACTGCCTTGTCAATAAATGTACTGGAAAAGAAACCAGAAGAAGGTAAGAGAACAAGTCTTACTTTTATCTGGAGAAATAACTTTCTAGGCAGAGCAAACAGCAAGTGCAAAGGGCTCAGTTGGGACCATGCTTGGCTTATTAACTGAAAAGCAAGGCAACCAGAGGGGATGGAACAAAATGAGTGAAGGAAAGTGTTAATAGGAGTCAGAAACGTAGCAAGGGATCAAGCCGGATTTTTTTGACAGGTTGAGTTTGGACCAAGAGTAAAGAAGCAGAGTCACGATGCTGAGGTTCTTGACTCGATCAACTGGACTAATGGAATTGGCTTTACTTGAATGGTGAGGACTGAGAGTGGGTCAGGGGTCAGTGCAGAGCATCGTGGTTGAGGTTGGGAGTTTTAAGTTTGACTTAGGACCTATGAGACGTCCAAGTAGGGATACTGAATTGGGAGTCTGGATATATATAAACCTGGAGATTAAAATCCAGACCTAATCACTGTGTGGGTGGTAGCAAAATCCTTGTGATTAGATTTCCGTGCTTGGACAGTATATATAGGAGCTCAGAGCTCTAGGGCTTTAGCTTTGAGAGACATAGTAGGTCCAAAGTCAGGGAGAGGTAGAGAGAAGGAGAAGGAAGAAGCAAAGAAAACTCCCAAGGAGCAGCCATTGACATAGAAGGAATCTCGGGAAAGGATTTGGTCCTGGGAGCTCTGAGAAGAAAGCCTTTAAAGTGGAGAGATCTCCGGATACTTCAAGTAAGAGAGGGCTGGGAAATGATCACTAGATTTTTATAATGTTAAGATCATTAACTGGTGACTTTGACAAGAGGGGTGTCCATGGGGGTTGAATGTAAAAGCCTGACTGGAGTAAGTTCAAGAGACAATGAGCAGGAAATAAATCACCAACATGCAAACAGCAAATAGAGAGAATGCTTTAAAAGAGTTTTCCTGTAAAAGAAAATTTAAAAATGGGGTGATAGCAATAGAGCCTTGTGGGATTCAAGGGACTTTTTTCTTTCCTAACCTGGTAATAATTATAGTATGTTTATATTGTGGATGGAAATGACAGAGGAGAGAGGGGGGAAAGGATGTAACTAATGATTTGAACCTCACACATTTGAAGTTGCAAATTTTAAAATAGAATTAGTAACCTTGAATTTAAATTTTTTTAATTAATTAATTTATTTATTTTTGGCTGCATTGGGTCTTCATTGCTGCCCGCAGGCTTTCTCTAGCTGTGGCGAGTGGGGGCTACTCTTCGTTGCAGTGCGTGGGCTTCTCATTGCAGTGGCTTCTCTTGTTGTGGAGCACGGGCTCTAGGCGCCCAGGCTTCAGTAGTTGTGGCACGTGGGCCCCGGTAGTTGTGGCACATGGGCTTAGTTGCTCCGCGGCATGTGGGATCTTCCCGGACCAGGGCTCGAACCCGTGTCACCAGCATTGGCAGGCAGATTCTTAACCACTGCACCACCAGGGAAGTCTCTTAAGGCATTTTTTTTTTAAATTATTTATTTATTTATTTATTTATTTTGGGCTGTGTTGGGTCTTCGTTTCTGTGCCAGGGCCTTCTCTAGTTGTGGCAAGCGGGGGCCACTCTTCATCGCGGTGCGCGGGCCTCTCACTATCGCGGCCTCTCTTGTTGCAGAGCACAGGCTCCAGACGCGCAGGCTCAGTAATTGTGGCTCACGGGCCCAGTTGCTCCGCGGCATGTGGGATCTTCCCAGACCAGGGCTCGAACCTGTGTCCCCTGCATTGGCAGGCAGATTCTTAACCACTGCGCCACCAGGGAAGCCCTCTTAAGGCATTTTTTGATGTAATTAAAATCCATATCAATTGATTTAAAGTAATAAGATTATCCTAGATAATCCAATAAGCCTGATCTAATTAACTAAGGCTTTAAGAGTAGAGTTGAGGCTTCTCTGAAGAGAACAAATTCTGTCTGTGGAGAGCAGCTTCATCGGTGCCAAAGAGTGCCAGCCTGCCTTTTCCGATGGCTGCCCCAAGGATTTCAGACTTGCCTAGACAGTTCCCACAATCCTGTAAGCCAATTCCTTGCTGTAAATCTCTAATACACATCTCTTACTGGCCCAGTTTCTCTAGTTGATCCCTGATTGATAACACAGGGTAATTAATACTGGCCTCTTAGAGTGAGCTGGAAATGTTCCTTTCTCTTCTGTATTTGGGAAGAGTTTGGGAAGGGTTTAATTATCATTTTCATGTTAGTAGAATTTCCCAGCGAAGCCCTCTGCTTATGTGAACACTTATCAGATACGCTTTTCAATCTAAGAAATTTATTCTGCTGTAAGTGTTCATTTGATTTATCTCAAATATATCTGGCATGTCATTTCACATCAGTATTTATTGACCTACTTCATAGTTTTTTTATTGCTGCCTTATATTCCATGGTATAATACATGAGGTTTTTTAGCTTGGCAGAGCTGAGTGTAGATCCTAACCACAAATCTTACCAGCAGTGTGAGCTTGGGCGGCTCTTTTTCTTGTTTTTCAGGGACTGGGATAGACTGTGGATAAACCCAGGACTGAGGAGCTTGGGTTCTCTCTGTGGCCCTCCTGTTCTCCAAGGGCCACATCCCCTTGTAAGTTCTCAAGCCTTCTGTTTTTCCTTGGTTTTCTTCACTCTGTCTCACGTTATGTAAACCTTGACCTTTGGAATTTTGTGGAGGAAAAGCAAATGAAACAAAGAAAACACAAATGCCCGGGACTGGAGTTGCCTGACCCTGTTGCAGTCTGTTACCACAGGCATCCTCAGTGAACAGTACATTTTCTCCGCTAACACTTACGGATTTCAGTGATAACAGAGCGTAGGTTCAGCTGCAGCAGAACTGAACAGTTGAATAGGAAGAGAGGTTTTATGATACAGAGAATATGTAATCCTCTGAGTCACAAATGGGGAATGAGCGTGTGTGTGTGTGTGTGTTATATTTTTTTCTGTCTGCCAGCGCTTGGTAGGTGAAGTTAAGCAGGCTGTGTAGACTGTAGCTGATTCGGGAAACCAGATTCCATCTAAAGGGGGCAAGTCCTCCTCAGGTCCAGACAATGGCTGTTCACCTGGGGACTTAGGATCACTCATATCAGATTTTATTTTTCACATCAAAATTTGAATTTTAACATTGAGCCTCTTGATTTTTAAATGTTGGCTGTAATTCAAGATTTTGCTTGAAAAAGAACATTTTACAATATAAACAAACTATGTGTTTGCTGCCTTCTGCCCACAATGGCCAATTTGCAGCCTCTCACTTAGTGATCTCACGCATTTCCTGGCTTCAGTGGTCTTCAAAGGGCAGTAGATTCATCCCGTCCAGGATCTTCTCCACTAAATCACTGTCTTCAGGGCACACTGCTCTGTCTCCCTGGATGGAGCCAGAAACCTGGTGGTCAGTGGTCTCACCCCCTCCCTCCCCACCAGCCCCCAACCTTCAATGGACCCTCAGTACCTCTCGGTGCCGCTCACTCCTCCACCCCTCCCCCCCCTACAGCCCACATCCACTACCAGCCTAACTAATACCTGTCTTCCTACTGCCCCCTTGTCCTCAGTGGCTCCCTTCTCAGCCATTCTCCCTCGGCAGCCACAATCTCTTTCAAAGAAAATCATTTTATGTTAATTCTCCGCTTAAAATATTAGAAAAACTTACCTTTGTTCTTAGCTCAAAAACCAAAACCTTTCACTGTACCTAGAGACAATTGCTTGGCCCATGTATAAGTGTTCAAATTATAGTTAAATGAATAAATATGTAGCAGGAAAAAAATTAATAAAATCAAGAAGAAGAAACTTCTAACTTGAATGGAAGATTCAATGAATGAAGAGGCATAGCAATAGTATATAAAAATACAAGGCATTTGATCTTAGACACTAATTTTGAGTCAAGATTTGTTTCAGAATTATTGCTTTTGATCTCTTGAGTGCCAAAGGTTAAAGGGACATGTGATTAGATTTTGAGAGAGAGAATGTATTAGTTGTCTGGAGAAAGTATAGTTTTTCCTAATTTTTAAAAAGAGTAATAATTTTATCTGAGTATACATTCAGCATGTGATCATTATAGAGAAGCGTCTCAATTGGCCAATGAAATCACCTCTGGGACATAAGACTCAAATTACATCAATAGTAGCCAGTAGAACTGTCCTCCTATTATCTACTCAGGAAAATGCATATTCCTATCAAGAAAGATCCGTTTTAAGTACTAAAGCTTTGAAAAGAAGGGGGAGTAGATCATAATCCTGTTTCTCTTCCTAAACAGGCAGCCAGGGTAGAGGACGGCGAGGGTCCTGACGGGCGTCAGCATGGACCTGGACCAGGACGACTTCGGGAGCGCGGCAGAGTGGGGCGACCAGCAGGAGGAGGGGTATGCACAGGGAGAAGAGGACGCCCAGGTCCAGCAAGAATGCCTGCAGAAATTTTCTACCAGGGATTATATCATGGAACCCTCCATCTTTAACACTCTGATGAAGTATTTTCAGGCAGGAGGGTCTCCGGAGGAGGTGATCCGGCTCTTATCAGACAACTACACAGCTGTGGCCCAGACCGTCAACCTGCTGGCCCAGTGGCTCATTCAGACAGGGGTTGAACCAGTGCAGGTTCAGCAAACTGTGGAAAATCACTTGAAGACTTTATTGATGCAACAGTTCGACCCCCGCAAAGCAGATTCTATCTTTACTGAAGAAGGAGAGACCCCCGCTTGGCTTGAACAAATGATTGCACATCCCACGTGGAGAGATCTTGTTTACCAACTGACTGAAGCGCACCCAGACTGTTTGATGCTGAACTTCACGGTCAAGCTGATTTCCGATGCAGGATACCACGGGGAGATCACCGGCGTGGCGGCAGCCTGCCAGCAGTTGGAAGTGTTTTCTAGAGTTCTCTGTACCTCTCTGGCTACGCTTTTGGATGGAGAAGACAACCTTGCTGAAAATCTCCCTCAGTTTGCTAAGATGGTGTGCCACGGGGAGCACACGTACCTGGTGGCCCAGGTCCTGATGTCCGTGCTGGCCCAGGAAGGGCAGGGGGGCTGGGCCGTGCGCAGGATTGCACAGGAGGTGCAGCGCTTCGCCCAGGAGAGGGGCCGCGATGCCAGTCGGATCTCTCTTGCACTGGGCACAGCTGCCTCCTACCCTCAGCTGTGTCAGGCCCTTGGGGCGATGTTGTCCAAGGGGGCCCTGAATCCGGCCGACATCACTGTCCTCTTCAACCTGTTTACCAGCGTGGACCCACCCCCTGTTGAACTCATCCGGGTGCCGGCCTTCCTGGGCCTCTTCATGGACTCACTCTTTAAACCAGGGGCCAGGATCAACCCGGACCACAAGCACAAGTACATCCATATCTTGGCATATGCGGTGAGCGTGGTGGAGACCTGGAAGAAGGACAGGCGTGTGAGCATCAATCAAGACGAGCTGAAGTCAACGGCCAAAGCTGTTGAAACTGTTCACAGTTTGTGTTGCGCTGAGAACAAAGGGGCTTCTGAACTCGTGGCTGAGCTGAGCGCCCTCTATAAGTGTATCAGGTTTCCAGTGGTGGCAATGGGTGTGCTGAAGTGGGTGGATTGGAGCGTATCAGAGCCGAAGTACTTCCAGCTGCAGACCCGCTGCACCCCCGTGCACCTGGCGCTGCTGGACCAGATCAGCACCTGCCACCAGCTTCTGCACCCCCAGGTCCTGCAGCTGCTGGTGAAGCTCTTGGAGACGCAGCACTCCCAGCTGGACGCGATGGAGCAGCTCGAGTTGAAGAAGACTCTCCTGGACAGAATGGTGCACCTGCTGAGCCAAGGCTACGTACTCCCTGTGGTCACTTACATCCGCACGTGTCTGGAGAAGGGGGACACCGACATTTCCCTCATTCGCTACTTTGTGACCGAGGTGCTGGATGTGATCGCACCTCCCTACACCTCTGACTTTGTGCAGCTTTTCCTCCCCATCCTGGAAAACGACAGCATCGCTGGCACCATTAAAACGGAAGGTGAACAGCACCCTGTGACGGAGTTTATAGCTCACTGCCAGTCTAACTTCATGCTGGTGGGCTGATTCAGAGCACCCTCCAGAGCTGGAGCAGAACATTCCAGGAGACCCGTTGCGGAAAAACCCTTTCCAGAAGCTATTGATGAAGAGGCCCCGTCAGCATCCTGGCAATGGGCTCTGGAGGGAGGAGGTGGAGATCTTTCGTAAAAAGGAAAATGTTAGCAGTGCAAGTGGAGAACTGCTATTATGAACAGTCCCCTTTCCTTGTAAATCCAGGGCTACCCCTAAATCCTGTTTTCGGTATTCATTTCCCCCAATATTGGAACTAGGTTCCCATTATCCTTTGTGATGTAGCCGACTGGCAGCCCCAGGGTGGTGGAAATTCAGAAAATGGGGCACTTAGATGAACTATTTTCAAAGTTGACTTAAGTTTTCTCACAAGACCTGAACAGTCAGTTCGTATTGCTGTGAATGCTTTAATTTTCCAAGAACAGATAAAAGCCTTTCTGTGTGTGGAACATGTAGATCCCAGTGTTAGGTTGTTCTCGTAAATTAGACACTCGTCCTCAAAATAAAAAAATAAATAGCTAAAAATTTAAAAGGCATATGACTTTCTAAGTTTTTATGAAATAACTGCCGTCACCCCAGATTCAAGAGGCAGGATTAAGCGTAAGTCCATCACCAGCATAAGGAATTTTTCTACGTGCATAACTGAGCACACACCACTGAACCCACAAATGCACCCACACAGGCAAGTCTAAGTGTGAGACAGGCTGGGACCTGGGACCCTTTGCTGCAGGGCTTGCACCTGGACACACCTCTCCTCTAGCAACAAAATACAAAGAAACTATAAGGGGCGAAAAATCACTGCATGCGTGCATCATTGGGGCAAATTATGGACAACAAGATATAAAAAGACCGAAACCCCAACTGCCACTTCTGAAGAGCTGGGAGCAAAAACAGTGTCCGGAGCAAAAGCGGGGTACTGCGCATGCCTCCTGCACACACCACCACCAAAGGGGCGGGCATACCCCTAAACCACCCCTCTGGCCTGACCCCTGGACACTCCTCTACCTTCACCCCATAGAAGGAACCATCTTGCCCCCTCGGGGGGCAAGTCAGTGAGCAAGGGAAACTGTTACTTGTTCTCACTCCCTCCTGCTGCAGCAGGGGCCCCCATAAAGCCTTGCCTGAATTTCTTGTTCAGGCCTGTTATCAATTTCTATTGATTTAGGAAACCAAGAACCCCTGTCGGTAACAAGGGCAGGTGAACAAAGACTTTCAAGGAAATATTTACTGTCTCTATTGTGAATTATCAGGAGACAATTATATTACTCTATTGATATTTGGAGAGATCGAAATTATGGGAAACAATGCTACACTGAAATTAGAGTCATTGCAACCAATCCAGTGCTGAATAGTGATCATCGAAGTTTTAGTAATAAACATATTCTTGGTACTTTATATTATTTATTTATTTATTTTGCTGTAAGCATGTTACTTGGAAACTTTTATTATAAATAATACTTATTATACTTGGAAATTCAATAACTTTAATGTCCTTTTTTTCAAATCAGAGACTTTCCAGAAAATAGAAAATTCAGTCATTTACTTATAAGAGCTTTTGAATGTGTTTCTATAACAATAAACTATATTTTCAGGACTTTTCTTAGGTAAAACCGTCTGGTGCTGAGAAGTTTATCTCTGAAATTCAAGCAGAGCATCTGGGAGAGAAGACCTAGAGAAAGACAACCATGGACCTATGTCAACAAGGGCTGGAAGCTGGTGACGACGTCACAAAATCAGAAAGTTGGAGTCAGGGTGAATTAAGTAGAAATCAAATAATAAGCAAATTCATTGCCTCTTATCTTAGACTCTATTCTTACACCTATAACCAAATCACAGAAACTCATTACTAATTCACTCTTAATTTTTAGGCCACACGGGCGCATCTAGTTCACAGAATAACTGGATTCCCCTGAACCACCATGCAAATCAATCTTCGGAGGATGGCATCAAAGACCTGAGCTTGGAAGAAATCATGAATTCAATACTACAGATTTTAGCCCAAGATGCACAATATATGGACCATCTGCAACATCTTCAGGGCACAAAGAGACATGAAAAAGCCTTCTTAAACAACTCAGATGCTTCTCAGTCTGCAGGTATTCCATGGAATTATTAACATGATACTTTTCACTAATGTATTTAAACATGCACTGCTATTGCATGAGGGTCAAAGATCATGGAAATATACAGCATAAAATGCAAAAGTCACACCTCCCCTTCATCAGACATTTTATTTCATTCCCCTTTTGTAACCACAGTCACATTGTATGAGTATCATTCAAACTCTCCTTCCATACCTGCACAATCATTTAAGTACATAATTTTTACATACATGAGATTATAATTTTAAAAACTCGAAATCTGTATAGAATTCTTAAAGTAGGTATAAAATACTTAGGCAATCTTCCAGTGATGAACAATAGTTTAAAAAAAGTAACATTGGGGCTTCCCTGGTGGCGCAGTGGTTGAGAATCCGCCTGCCAGTGCAGGGGACACGGGTTCGAGCCCTGGTCTGGGAAGATCCCACATGCCGCGGAGCAGCTGGGCCCGTGAGCCACAACTACTGAGCCTGCGCGTCTGGAGCCTGTGCTCCTCAACAAGAGAGGCCGCGACGGTGAGAGGCCCGCGCACCGCGATGAAGAGTGGCCCCGACTCGCCGCAACTGGAGAAAGCCCTCACACAGAAACGAAGACCCAACACAGCCAAAAATAATAAATTTTAAAAAAAAAAGTAACATTAACTGTAATGTTACAATAAACATATTTTTCCATACAACTTTGACATCGGTGTGATTTTCACAATTCATATGCATGAACCATCTTACACCTATAGTTTCTGAACTTTCTGAAATGTGCTGACCTTCACCCACTATGGCTAAGATCAGACCTTGTTATCTGGTGTATTTCACACCAGAAATCTCAAACTCCAAATCCCTTTCCTTAACTTTTTGCTCTTCATCCAGCTGTTTCATACTGTCCTTCCGCAGCTTCAATGCACCTTACAGAGAACTTGTGATTTGAGGCCTCAACTTTCTCCTACCTAGGAGCATCCTGCCGGCCTCATTCGGCTCCTTAATGTCTGGATCATGCGGTTAATAACCTGAATTACCATCTTAACCGCAGTTGTCTTGCCCTTTTGCCTTCCACACACGTGACAAAGTCTCAGTCCTTCAGGAGTCTCAAAATGCCCCTGTCACAAGGCAGTTGAATGTCTGTTGGTAAAAATCAGCTTAAAATGGACTTCCCTGGTGGCTCAGTGGTTAAGAAACCGCCTGCCAATTCAGGGGACACGGGTTCGAGCCCTGGTCCGGGAAGATCCCACATGCCATGGAGCAACTAAGCCTGTGCACCACAACTACTGAGGCTGCGCTCTAGAGCCAGTGAGCCACAACGGCTGAGCCCGTGTGCCACAACTACTGAAGCTCACGTGCCTAGAGCCCGTGCTCCCAGCAAGAGAAGCCACCACAATGAGAGGCCCGCGCACCGCAACGAAGGGTGGCCCCCTCTTGCCGCAACCGGAGAAAAGCCCGCGTGCAGCAACGAAGACCCAACGCAGCCAAAAAAAAAAAAAATCAGCTTAAAAAATCACAGACAATGCGCCACAACTACTGAAGCCCGCGTGCCTAGAACCCGTGCTCCACAACAAGAGAAGCCACTGCAATGAGAAGCCCGTGCACCGCAACGAAGAGTAGCCCCCGCCCGTCACAACTAGAGAAAACCTGCGCACAGCAACGAAAACCCAACGCAGCCATAAATTAATTAATTAATTAATTAAATTAAAAAAATTTTTTTTTAAATCACAGACAATACAGAGAAAATAGGGCTTTCTGGTTGTCTGTATTGATGCCTCAGGAATGGGAGAGAGTCAAATGAGGTCAGGGTTTCTATTGTACATATAAATTGGTAATTTGGAAAAGTACCTTTGCAGTTTATATGAAAGGCTCTATCAAGGTTATGAATACATTATTCTTCCATCCCTTGGTTTTTATCCCATCTTACATCCTTTTATCAACTTATGCCTTCAATTCAGGCTTCACCAAGGCATTTCTACTCATTCTTTCCTCTCAGTCTACAAATATATTCAAGTCTCTCTGGTCCTAAGAACAAAAACTCCTTGCCTTGCCTTGCCTGCTACCCTAACTCCTTGTATTCTCATATGACCTTCTTTTCCTTTTCACCTTTTTGTTCTTTAAATATATAAGTAAGACACTCCTTGTGGGGGGAAAAACACGAAGGTAGAGAAAACTCACCTGTGTGCATGTCATCCAGCTATAATCCCATTAAAGTTTGGTTGCATTTCCTTCTAGGCTACTTTTGGTGCATATTTCAAACAACTTACATTCATATTCTACGTATAATTTGTTTCTTTTCTTTCAAATAAACTACAAATGCGGGACATTTTCAAATCATATAGTGCTTAAGACATTTCTATGGCTGCATAATATATCACCTATAAATGCATATTTTTAACCTTTGTTTAAACCTCTAGATGGGAATTACTGAGTTCAAGAATAAATTGTTTAAAATTATTTTTCATGTAGCATTATAGAAAGGGTTTAAAAATTTGTCCTCTAGTAATATATGAAATCAGTTTTTTGTTTACTCGGTTATAATTTTAAAAATCATTGACAATAACAGCCAAACTTCTTAAAAGATCTTCCACCAAATGTTTCCAACAATTAGGCAATAGGTACTTGTCTGGTTGCATCAAAATCACCTGAGAGGGAATCCCTGGCAGTCCAGTGGTTAGGATTCTGCGTGTTCACTGCTGAGGGCCCGGGTACAATCCCTGGTGGGGGAACTAAGATCCCTGCAAGCCATGGGGTGTGGCCAAAAAAAAAAATCACCCCAACTGAGCATGACGTGCAACAAGGTTGGGGAGCACAAGTTGACATTTCCAATCCCTCCTTTCTCTTATCCCATTTACTCCAATCCACTGAAGACGGATGTTGACAGCACTTCTGTTCTGAAATTGCGGTGGCACAGACACTCATTGACTTTCACATTGTCAAATCCAATGGACTCCTCCGTCCTTAACTTTTCAGCTCACTGCCTCTAGTATTCCCACTCCAACAATTCTCCAATCCTCCTCTCACCTTCCATTCCCCATGACACAAGTTTATATTCCATGCTCTCCTAACAGGACAATCATTTCTTTCCTTAGAGCTCCTTTTCATACTCACCTTGCAAAGCCACCACTCTCTAAATCCTCCATTCATTTCATATTGCACCTGAGCAGGTGAAAAGCACAGCCACACTGGCTGGTCTCATTTCAAATTTATGATCATAACGCTCAAGTGAACTCTCACTACTACACTACAAACCTGCTATATTTCCCCAATCCATTCATTGTTCCATTCTCCTAGACACTCTCACCCTTTTTTTCTATCCTCCAACCACCAGCATCTCTTCCCTTTCTTCAGTCGTGGCTAATGACCCTTTTAAAATCCTTTATAGAATAGAAGCAAAGAGAGGAAAAACTCTTCATTCTCCCAGCACCGATTATACCAACCTACCCACGTGTGTACCTGAATATCCTGACTGCCTAAAGCATCCCCCCTCCGTTCCAGCTACTGCACATTTCTTGGCTTCACAGACCTCACATGACTTGATTTCTCAGCATCATTTGGAAAAACTGATCATTGCTTCTTTATTGATATATTTTTTTCACTTACTTCTAGGAACCACTCTCTCCTAATTTGTTTCTTACTTCATTGCCCACACCTTGGTCTTCCTTAATCCTCCTCCTTCTTTTCTCCAAGTCTATGGCTGGCACAACTCAGGCTCCTCCCTGGCTCTCTCTCTCTCTCTCTCTCTGTTTTTTTTTTTTGGCCGTGTGGCATGGCATGCAAGATCTTAGTTCCCCGACCTGCGCCTCCTGCAGTGGAAGCGTGGAGTCTTAACCGCTGGACCACCAGGGAAGTCCCTGGCTCTCTTAACATGCACTCACACCTATGATTTTGGCTCTAAATACTACACATGAAAAGGAGGGAGTAAAACTATCCTTATTTTCAGATGATTGTTTACTGGAAGACCAAAAGAATCACCAGAAAAACTACTACAAAAAACTTTAAAATTCAGTAAGTAAAAAGGATAAAATTATTATTCAATTTATTATTCCCTATATACAAAAAACTAGTTTGGTAAAACATTAAAAGCTTTCACTTTTAGACCGAGAATAATTCATAGCTCCCCATTATTCCCACTTCTAGTTAACACTGTACTGGAGATCTTAGCAAGTACAATAATACAAGAAAAATAAATACAAGGTATAAGAATTCAGAAAGGAAGAAATAATATTGTTCTTATTAAGTTATGAGCACTTCTTATTTAAGGATCTTCGACCTCTGTCGTACATGTTGCAAATCCTTTTTCCAGTCTATTATTTATCTTCTGACTTTTACCATACAAAAATTCTGAATTCTTCTGTAGTCAAATCTTTCAATCTTTTCCTTTATAGATTCTGAGTTTCTGTTTTGAAAGAAAAAGTTACTTCTACCTGTTTCAAGTGTTTTTTAAGAATACTTTTATTGTTCTACAGATTGTATGTTGAATATAAACCCATCCAGAATTTAGTGTCTCATTGAGATTTTTTTTTTCAGATGATTTTCCAAGTATGTTAGTACCATTTTGGAAATAAATCATTTTTCCACTTTGGATTGTCTAGTAGAAAGTAGATAAATCAAAATTAAAACACATTAATAGGAACTTCCCTGGAGGTCCAGCAGTCAAGGCTCTGCGCTTCCACTGCAGGGGGCACGGGTTCAATCCCTGGTTCGGGAACTAAGATCCCGCATGCTGCTTGGTACGGCCAAGATAAAAGAAGTAAACAAATATATTAAAAAAATAAGATCTTGGCATTTACGGTGTGCACTCTATTTTTCCCTACGGTTTTTTAAAATTGAGGTATAAGTAACATACAACATTATATTAGTTTCAAGTGTACAACATAATGATTCAATATTTGTATATATTGCAAAATAATCACCATAATAAGTCTAGTTAACGTCCATCACCATACATTTCCCTGATGATTAGTGATGTTGAGCATCTTTTCATGTACATGTTGACCGTTTGTTCTTCTTTGGAAAAAATTTCTATTCAGAACCTCTGCCATTTTTTAATTGGATTGTTTGCTATTTTGCTATTGAGATGTATGAGTTCTTTATATTTTTTTGGATAATAACCCCTTATCAGTTACATGATTTGCAAATATTTTCTCCTGTTTAGTAGGTTGCCTTTTCATCTTGTTGATGATTTTCTTTGCTGTGCTGAAGCTTTTTAGTTTGATATAGTTCCATTTGTTTACTTTTGCTTTTGTTGCCTTTGCTTTTGGTGTCAAATCCCAAAAGTCATCTCCATGACTGATGTCAAGGAGATTACTGCCCATGTTTTCTTCTAGGAGTTTTATTGTTTCAGGTCTTAAGAGTCAAGTCTTTAATACATTTTGGGTTAATTTTCGTGTATAGTATAAGATGGTGGTCCAGTTTCATTCTTCTGCATGTAGCTATCCAGTTTTCCTAACACCATTTATTGAAGAGACTGTCCTTTCCCCCACTGTATATTCTTGACTCCTTTGTCAAAAATTAATCGGCATAAATTAATTAATATATGCATGGGTATATTTCTGGGTTGTCTATTCAGTTCCACTAATCTGTTTTTATGCCAATACCATACTGATTTGATTATTTCTACAATTTGACCTTCACTTCTACTTAATGGTTTTCTGCATCCTGGTATTGTTATATTTTTCTATAGAATATGCACCTTGCAGATACCTCAAATCCCATGTAAAAAAAAAATGGTTGATAAATCTCTCTCCCTGAATATACATATTTCATTATTACTCTACTTCCTACAACATAAAATTTAATCTTTTTTTCTGTTGTAACCTGCAGCCTGAAAAGGTGGAAATTTGCCTATTTAGGGGGCTGAGGACATTGGAGAAACAAATGGAGACTTCGGGCATGAGATGTGGGAGATATTTCAAAAGATAAAATTTGAGTCCCAGAAGTAAAAAGGAAGTTGTACGGTAGGTGAAAACATCTGGAAAAAAATGTTAGTGTGGTGAGTGAGGTGGGCTAGGGACAGATCTTGAAGTTTCTTTTATGGCCTGTTAAAGTGTTTAAATTTAATCTGTAAGTAATGGGTGGCAGACATTAAAAAGTTTAAGTAGGAGAGTGATATGCTTAGATAGACATTTCAGATCTATTACTCTAATATCCATATAGAGGATGAATTTGAGATAAAAGTGGAAGACAGGAGATAAACTTGAAGGCTCTTAAGTAGTCCAGTAATAACATGATTAGGGCCCCCCTAAAAAAACAGAAGTCAGTAGCAGGATGATGATAATAATAATAATGAGACGAAGGGTAGAAGAATATGCCACTCCAAAATAAGGCTTGTGGAGTTCAGGACATGTCACCCCAAAATATGCTGCTTTGGCACATTGGTTTTAAGCTGAAGGCACTTGAAAAGCAACAAATTCAGGGAGAGACTTTCTCTGAACTTCCCTTTTCTCCCTAAAGACAGATCCTCCAAAAGGAACCCAATTGTCATAAATCCCCTCCCCAGGAATTTCAACAACTAGGGAAGTTTTTTTTTTTTTTTTGGTGGTGCAGCGAGGCATGCAGGATCCCTGACCAGGGATGGAACCCGAACCCCCTGCAGTGGAAGTGCGGAGTCTTAACCACTGGACCGCCAGGGAAGTCCCAAGATGGACTCATCACAGGAGAGAGACTAGAAGTTGACACCACACCCTGACAAACTTTATCACAAACTGTCATAGCTCCCATCTGTTCTTCTAAGGGCCCATTCATCTTTCCTAAAAATCTCTTCCCATAAGAGGTCTACATCCCCCTTCTCCTTTACCTATTTTTTTAAAAATTAATTTATTTGGCTGCACCGGGTCTTAGTTGTGGCACTCTAGATCTTCATTGCTGCGTGCTGATCTTCACTGCTGTGTGCAGGATCTTCGCTGCGGCATGTGAACTCTTAGTTGCGGCATCTGGGATCTAGTTCCTTGACCAGGGATCGAACCCGGGCCCCCTGCATTGGGAGCTCGGAGTCTTAACCACTGGACCACCAGGGAAGTCCCTCTGTTACCTATTAAAATGGTATTTAATCCTGGATTTTAAAGCCACCTCTTTAAGTTACTCACTTTTCCTAGGTATCTCCCCAGGTATCCATGGGGTATACATGTTCATAAATTTGTTTGCTTTTCTCTTGTTAATCTGTCTTTTATTACAAGAGTCTCAGCTAAGAAATCAGAAAGGTAGAGGGAACATCATTTCCCCTTTCCCACAATAGTAAATAACAGCTAACATTTATTGAGTGCTTCCTATATGCCTGGCATTCTTCTACCGCCTTACATGCTTTATGTCTTATTATTCTTACAAGAACCCTATGAGGTAGCTACTACAGCTATTAACATTTTACAGATACAGAAACTGAGGCCCTACATCAACTAGTAGGATTTGAACAGTCTTCTAGTCAGAAACTTCTGATTGAACTCAAAATGTTGTGGGTAAAAAAATAACCTGAGATTCTTGTTATATGTACGAACTTCTAGTCACCACCTCCTCTTTTTCCAAAATTCTAATTTACAGAGTTTGGAATTGGGCTATGGCATCTAAAATCTAATTTTTAAAACAGCTTTATTGAGATATAATCCACGGACATATAATTTACCAATTTAAAGTGTACAATTCAATGATTTGGGATATATTATATCATTACTTTTTTTGGAATTTACATTTTTTACAGGCATCCTAGTTAATTCTATGTAAGTGCCCAAAGAGCAATATTTTGAGAAAAATTATCTTAACCACTGTGCTCAGTGCCTCTTAAAAAAAGTACATGTGGGGAATTCCCTGGTAGTCCAGTGGTTAGGACTCTGCGCTCCACTGCAGAGGGCATGGGTTTGATCCCTGGTCAGGAAACTAAGATACCACATGCCACAAGGTTCAGCCAAAAAAAAAAAAAGTTCATGTGAACAAGCCCAGCACAGTACCTACCCAGTAAACTTTAGACACTCAATACACATCGAATATGAATGTGCAGGCTGCAAACAACCATAAAAAGGAATGCAAACACCGAACTTCTACTTCATGTAAGACATTATGGTGAAAGATTAAAATTTGATATTTCATGCTAAAATTGGAATCTAGTATCCAATTTCTTTTGGATGATGAGATGACAGCATTTTATAGCAGAAAAATATTTTCTTCATAGTAGGGCTTGCTTTTATGTAGTGTAATCTTAAAATTCTTTCAATTTGCAATATTATGTAGTTCATGGCCCCTCTTCATCAAAATCTGTATTAAAAATATTTTTATTCATTTAGCATTTATTAAAATATTTACTGAGCATCTTCCTAGATAAGTGGCATGATGCTAGGTGCTAGATGAGTAAAGTAGACAAAAATCTTATTATCATGGCTTTCTCATGATTGAAGAGTCTACGGGGGGACTTCCCTGGTGGTCTAGTGGGTAAGAGTCCCCGCTCCCAATGCAGGGTGCCCTTGCTCGATCCCTGGTCGGGGAACTAGATCCCGCATGCCATAACTAAGAGTCTGCATGCTGCAACTAAAAGATCCCGCGTGCCGCAACTAAGACCCGAGCAGCCTAAATAATTTTTTTAAAGGGTTTATGGGGAGTACTTAATGTTAATCATTTGTACAGTTTTTTTTTTTTTTTCCTTTTTGGCCATGCTCTGTGGCATGGCTCTCAGCAAAGAAATCACTGGACCACCAGGGATTTCCTGTCCAGTTTCTTAATTTTCAACTTATCCTAGGCAATTATTATTTATCCCTACACTTTGGTCATAATCAGATGCCACAATTATATTAGCAACCTATGTTAGAAGGTAAGTGGTCATCACAGAAAATTAAGCCATAAAAATGATATACTAACTGCTTTTTGAGTCTTCATTTTCCTGTGAAGAATCACATATGTAAAAATATTAGGTAAGATGAAATGCTTTTCTCTTGTTAATCTGTTTTATGTCGACTTAATTCTTGGACCCAGTCAGAGACCACAGGGTAGAGGTAAAGTTTTCCCTTCCCTATAGCTGTTTTATAGATAATGGAACTAGAAATCAGGTTAAATGAACTTGCCCAAGATCCAAATAGCTGGAGTAATGGTAGATCTGGAATTCAAACCCAGGTCTGACTAACCTCAAAACTAAAATCTGCCTTTCCAACTTCCCCAAAACCATACCGCACTACCTATGATCTGTAGAAGTGAGTATGGAAGAATGCGATTAATCTGAATTTTGCAATAGGAAAACAGAATCCTAAAAATGCTAGCTATCTACCGTGACCATAGAATCTTCATCTTTTTTAGTTATAACCTTTGACGTTTTGGAGAACACCCACCATCCTTAAGATAAAGATCTTAAGGAAAAATAATAATGCCTTTAAAAGCAGTGAGTATGAAACAAATTATGTGTTCAAGGAGTAGGCAATAAATACAAGTAGAGAAAAAAATGCAAGTAGAGAAAAAGTGTAGAAAAAAGAAATAGAATCTAGAATAGATGAGGACATGGGTGACATGGGAGTCCTTAAAACAAAACAGACCAACTGTCACAGCCAAGAGGAGCCTTGGGAGGAATAATGACTAAATGTAATGTGGTATCCTGGACGGGATTCTGGAAGAGAAAAGGAAAATAGAGCTGAGCCCTCCTGCCCCGAGGCAGCCGGCAGCCGGAAAACGGAACCTAGACGCGGGCGCCCCTGCTTCCGGCCGGCGCGCCGGTGCAGCACCAGCGGCGCAGGGCTCTGCAGGGCTCGGGAAAGCCTGCGACTGGGAGCCACCCCCGGCTGGCTGCCGCGGCTTGAAGAGGCGTTTTCTCCTCGATGGCGACCACTCGTGGGCTCCCGAGGACGCCTGGATGGGCACCCACCCTAAATACTTAAAAATGATGGAATTAGATATAGGCGATGCCATCCAAGCGTATAGCATTCTTTGTTTACCAGGACCCCATGGAGAGTAAACACTGGCATAAAGTAAACGGTGTGGAATTACCCGACCGCCAGCTCAATCTGACTTGTCGGTACTGAGACAGGAGGTTACAGACTGTGGTGCCTACACCCATCAGTGCTACGCTCAACCATTACAGATTCTTTCTCTTAGAAGATGGCATCTGTACTTACGATGCTTAATTTATTCATAAAAGGTGGAATTTGAGACCCATCTGACTGCTTTGCTTCATCTTTTACCTGGAAGATAGTCAGGGTTGACTTAGCTGCTCCCATTCCCTAAGTTTTCTTGCTGAAAAATAAAACTTTTCCAGATAGAAGTGGGGGTTTTTTGTTTGTTTGTTTGTCAAAAATATAGGGTAGTTGCTCTAGAATGTTCTCATCTAGAGACAGTTTAATTACAGTTGTATACAAATTTATGCCTAGGATACGTTCAGAGGGGTGGAAGACACGTTTCTTCTATCAACCCACACTCATAGCTTTCTCTTTGTTCATTGCTGCCACTGCTACGTCACTGTTGAACCTGTTTCGCTTACTCAACCCTCCCAGTGCCTTTTGGCCCTTCAGCTAGCCTGGAATGGCATTACATACACACTCTGACACCTGGAGGGTTTACTTCAGCTGCTTTTTCATCTCCAGGAGAAAGTAAAGCTTTTCTTTCAATTGGTTTTCATTCCAATTACTGTTATATCCCTCTTTAGTTGACTTTAAGTCAAAACTAAAAATATGCTCTTCCAGAGTGTAAACTTACATGTCTAGATTAATAGGGACCAAAGAAGTTCTACCTACCAGAGCACTCGGCCTTCCTTTCCATGCTTATTACCACCACCCTTATTATATTGTAGGTAGGATATTACAAGAGAGATAATGAAGGACAGTATAAGCCTTGAAAACATCTTTATTAAGTAGACCCAGTGATGCAACTTTTGTCAATTCCTCGCAAGTAAGTAAGTTGTCTAAAGTATAAAAAAATTACATGCACAAAGATGTTCCAAGTGGCATTGCTTGGAAGAGCCTGAATTACAAGCCACTTAAAAGTTTAGGGCAGGTTTCAGCAAATTTTTTCTGTAAAGGGCCAGAAAGTAAATATTTTAGCCTTTGCAGGCTATATAGTCTCTGTCACAACTTTTTTTTTTAAAATAAATTTATTTATTTTATTTATTTATTGTTGGTTGCGCTGGGTCTTCGTTGCTGCACGTGGGCTTTCTCTAGTTGCGGAGAGTGGGGTCTGCTCTTCATTGTGGTGCGCGGGCTTCTCATTGCAGTAGCTTCTCTTGTTGCGGAGCACACCTCTAGGCCCACAGGCTTCGGTAGTTGTGGCTCATGGGCTCAGTAGTTGTGGTGCACGGGCTTCGTTGCTCCGCAGCATGTGGGATCCTCCCGGACCAGGGCTCGAACCCATGTCCCCTGCACTGGCAGGCGGATTCTTTTTTTTTTTTTAGAAATTTTTTCTTTTTAAAAACATTTATTTATTTATTTATGGCTGCACTGGGTCTTCGTTGCTGCACGTGGGCTTTCTCTAGTTGTGGAGCAGGGGCTACTCTTCCTTGCGGTGCACGGGATTCTCATTGCGGTGGCTTCTCTTGCTTCAGAGCACTGGCTCTAGGTGTGCGGCCTCAGTAGTCATGGCTCACGGGCTCTAAAGCGCAGGCTCAGTAGTTGTGGCGCACGGGCTTCGTCGCTCCACGGCATGTGGGATCCTCCCGGACCAGGGCTCAAACCCGTGTCCCCTGCATTGGCAGGCGGATTCTTAACCACTGCACCACCAGGGAAGCCCTCACAACTTAATTCTGCTGTTGTTGCACAAAAATAACCACAGTAAATATGTAAACAAATGGGCATAGCTGTGTTCTGATGAAACTTTAGTTACAAATGGGCACTGGTGGGAGGACCCAAACTGGGTGCTGGAGGAAGGCTCTCCATCTTTTTAAGCTTTAACCTTTGACATTTCAGAGAACACCCGCCATCCTTAAGATAAAGATCTTAAGGAAAAATAATAATGCTTTTAAAAGTGAGTATGAAACAAATTATGTGTTCCGGGAGTAGGCAATAAATACAAGTAGAGAAAAAAAATACAAGTAGAAAAAAAGTGTAGGAAAAAGGGAAATAGAATCTAGAATAGATGAGGACATGGGTAAAATGGGAGTCCTTAAAACAAAATAGACCAACTGTCACAGCCAAGAGGAGTCTTGGGAGGCATAATGACTAAACGTAATGTGTTATCCTGGACGGGATTCTGGAAGAGGAAAGGAAAAGAGTTGAGCCCTCCTGCCCCGAGGCAGCCGGCAGTCGGAAAGCGGAACCTAGACGCGGGCGCCCCTGCTTCCGGCCGGCGCGCGGGTGCAGCACCAGCCACGCCCCAGAGATTGGGAGCCCGCCCCACCCGGGAGCCCGCCCCACCCCGGCTCCGGGGCTTTGGAGGCGGTGTTTTCAGCTTGGTGGCGTCCGCTCGTCGGCTCTCCGGATGGGTACCCACCCTAAGTACTTAAAACTGATGGAATTAGATATAGGAGATGCCACCCAAGTGTATAGCATTCTTTGTTTACCAGGACCTCGTGAAGAGTAACACCGGCATAAAGTAGTTTGCCAACCCCTGGTCTAAGGAAATAGTCCATAAGCAGAAATATACAGCCAATGAATGGTACATTATGTACTCATTAAAACTTAGTAATAACTATAATGAAAGACATAAGAAAATGCTATATTAAGTTTAAAAAGCAAGATACAGGAATGTACGAATGGGTATGATCATGGCTGTAAATAACACACCAAGCATATAATAAAAAGATAAAATAAATTACTAACTATGGCAGGACAGTAAATGAATGACTTTGTCTTTCTTCAATAGTTCAGTTTTTTTTTTAATTTACATTACTTTTACAATAAAGTGTTTTAAAATAAAAAAGAAAGATAAGGGAATTGCCTGGTGGTGGTCCAGTGGTTAGGACTCTATGCTCTCACTGCCAAGGGCCCCGGTTCCATCCCTGGTGGGGGAACTAAGATCCTGTATGCCACAAAGCACTGCCCAAAAAAAAGATAAAAACTTAGAAAATATGAAGAAAGTATGGGCTTTTGTTAATGGCGGTGTATCAATATTGGTTCATTAGTAGTGACAACTGTACCATACTAATCTAAGATTTAATAATAGAGGAAATTAGGTATGGAGTATATGAGAACTTCATGTACTGGCTTCTTAATTTTTCTGTAAATCTTCTTCTAAAATAGCTTATTTTTTAAATTACCCCCAAATGAATAAAATATACCTAGAATATTATTTTATTTTTTTACTCAATATATGTTTGCTAATATCGTTCAAATAATATCAAAGGTGAGTGAGTTTTTAATGTATTTTTTTAAAGATCAAGAAATATTTATATAGGCCAAATGAGAAGAACTTTGTGAATAATGAATGCCAAATTCAACAAACCAAATATGTCAACTGCCACTTTCAACACCTAGGTGTTAACTTTGAGTTTATTCATAGGTAACATACAAAACAGCTGAATCAGTCAGGATTCTACCAGTAGGTTATACATATACATGTATTGCGTTGGCCAAAAAGTTTGTTCGAGTTTCTGTAATATCTTACAGAAAAGTCCGAACGAACTTTTTGGCCAACCTAATATATAGATATCTATTCCAAGGAATTGGCTATGTGGCTCTGTGGATCCAATAAACCCAAAATCCAGAGGGTAGTCCAGCTGGCTAGAAGCTCTCAGGTAGAAGCTGAAGCTGCAGTCCACAGGTGGAATTTCTTCTTCAGGAAAACCTCTATTTTGCTTAAGCCTTTTCAACTGATTGGATGAAGCCCACCCACATTAGTAAGGATAATGTTCTTTTACATAAAGTCAGCTAGTGGTAGATGTTAACTGCATCTACAAAATACTTTCACAGCAACACGCAGAGCAATGTTTAATTGAATAACTGGGTACTATTTTAACTAGCCAAGTTGACACACAAAATTAAGCGTCATAGCTCATCCCTTGTCAACACGGCACCCATACACATCTCCTTAAACCATATTTAACCTCCAAGTAAAGAAAATAGCAAAGTCATATTTCTACCTAACGTAACACAACTATCCTGTGTACAACCAAAAACGTGCCCTTTCCCAGTAAGAAAATACAAAGTGTGGGTGATGTTTACTCTTCTCCTTGATACACTGTATCTTAAATACCATGATGTATAGTTAATTATTATCAGACTTGCCTGGCTGTCCAGTGGTTAAGACTCCGCGCTTCCACTGCAGGGGCACGGGTTCAATCCCGGGTCGGGGGACGTTCCGCATGCTTCGCGGTGTGGCTAAAAAATAAAATAAAATAATTATTATCAATACCTCTATGTTAGATGATACGGGGATCAGAGCAGGATGCAAACAAAAATATTTGCTACACACACACACATTTGTAACTGTTATGGACTGAATTATGTTCTCCTCAACCTCTCACATTGTAGCCCTAACTCACAATGTGACTATGTGTGCAGATAGGTTTTTTTTGTTTTTTTTTTTCTTTTTTTTGCCGCACCGTGCAGCATACAGGATCTTAGTTCCCTGACCAGTGATGGAACCCATGCCCCCTGAAGTAGAAGCTCAGAATCTTAAACACTGGACCACCAGGGAAGTCCCCAGATAGGTCTTTTAAGGAAGTAAATAAGGTTAAATGAGATCATAAGGTAGGGCGCGAATCTAATAGGACTAATGTCCTTGTAAGAGGAAGAGATACCATGAGTGCACACACACAGAGGAAAGGACATGTGAGGGCACACCAAGAAGGCAGCCATCTACACGCCCGAAGAGAGTTCTCACCAGAAGCCAACCTCACCAGTACCTTGATCTTGGACTTCCAGCCTCCAGAACTGTGAGAAAATGAATCTTTGTTGTCTAAGTGACCGAATCTATGGTATTCTGTTATGACAGCCCGAGCAGATTAATACAGTAACCAAAAAGGGAAGAAATACTCATGACAATTACAGTCTGTTTCTGCAGCTGGTCACATGGTCACATGGTCATAAGAAGTAGGAATAAATACTACTTTCTTCCACTACGCATTCCATATTTCCTTTGCATGCCAAAAGTAGTATACAGGGGGCTTCCCTGGTGGCACAGTGGTTAAGAATCCACCTGCCAATGCAGGGGACACGGGGTCGAGCCCTGGTCCAGGAAGATCCCACATGCCGCAGAGCAACTAAGCCCGTGTGCCACACCTACTGAGCCTGCGCTCTAGAGCCCGCAAGCCACAACTACTGAGCCCGCGTGCCACAACTACTGAAGCCCGCGCGCCTGGAGCCCGTGCTCCGCAACAAGAGAAGCCACCGCAATGAGAAGCCCGTGCACCACAACGAAAAGTAGCCCCCGCTCGCCACAACTAGAGAAAGTCCGCTTGCGGCAACAAAGACCCAATGCAGCCAAAAATAAATGAAAAAAAAAAAAAAAGTAGTATACAGAGATCTAATGCATACTATAGTGAATATAGACAACAATATTGTATTATAATCATCAAACTTGCTAAAAGACTAGAACATATTCCCTTTGCCCTCAGCAAGCACTTCAGCTCTAGTGATTCTCTGCCTAACGGAATGACTCAAACCTTCATTCCTGGAGAAGAGTCTGGGCCAGTAATAGTCCTGTTTAGCTTGGGCTGTTGTAGTTTTCTATTGACTTTAACCACAGGGCATGACTTCTAGATCAGCAGAGCATAAGGTCTTGGTGGCTGGAAGCAAAAATTTTGCCAGTGTATCAATACGATAAGAGTAGGTAATGCCACTCCCATTTCTAACCCCTGGATTCCTGGACTTGTAAATCCTGGCTATGGGAGAAACATTACCATGTATTGGATGCCGATTTAGAGCACATACAGCCCTCCTGGAGAACGACGTTGCCCCAGGCCTGAAAGGTACTGCCACCTAGCTGGCACTATAACTAAGTATTCTAAAAGCCCCCCCTTTTTTTTGGCCGCACCGCGTGGCATGTGGGATCTTAGTTCCCCAACCAGGGATCGAACCCGTGCCCCCTGCCGTAGAAGAGCAAAGTCTTGACCACTGGACCACCAGGGAAGTCCCGAGGCTGTTACCCCTACAGTAGTAATATCAAGCCAACTACTTTAGGATGATGGGAAACATTGTGAGTTCAGTCAATTCCATAAGCCTGGGCTCACTGCAGCACTTCATTTGCAATGAAGTGAGCTCCTCAGACAGAAGCAATGCTGTGTAGATACCATTATGGTGCATAACGCATTCTGTTAAGTCCACAGATGATAGTTTTGGCAGAATCATTGCATACAAGGAAGGTAAATCCATATCCAGAGTAAGTGTCTATTCCAATAAGAACAAAGTGCTGTCTCTTCCAAAACAGAAGTGGTCCAATGTAATCAACCTGCCACCAGGTAGATGGCTGACCACCCACCCCGGGGAATGGTGCCATACTGGGGACAAAGTATTGGTCTTTGCTGCTGGCAGATGGGGCACACAGCAGTGGCTATAGCCAAGTCGGTCTTGGTGAATGGCAGTCCCTGTTGCTAAGCCCATCCATAACCTCCATCCCTGACATCAGCCTAGTCCCCACTACACCCTGTTGTCTCCTGGACTCCCTATCTCCCCTCCAATCCAAGAGACATTTGCCAAATACCTTTGTTATTGAAATGTTTATTTTGCCATTACATAAAAATTAAGGGGAAAGTGAGTTATTTTTAACACTCAAATCTCTGTCAAGTTCTCGCTATCAAGTTTTTTCTCATACCCTGTCTGCTTGGTCCCTAAGATGTCTGAGTTTACAACCCTGTTCTACCTGTTCACTCTGGTTGATTTCACAGCTTCAATTACCAGTGGAACACTATGAACACACTAACCTCTATGAGATGAGACCCCTCTCAAGAGTTTCATCCCTTATCCTAACGACATCTAGATGTATTTCGGGTACATCAGTCTAAATATACCTGGAGAACAGAATAATGCCATTTGCAGCGACATGGATGGACTTAGAGGTTGTCATACTGAGTGAAGTCAGACAGAGAAAGACAAATACCATATGATATCACTTATAGGTGGAATCTAAAAAAAAAAAAAAAAAAGGTACAAATGAACTTATTTACAAAACAGAAATAGAGTCACAGATATAGAAAGCAAACTTATGGTTATAGGGTGTGGGGAGAGGGATAAATTGGGAGATTGGGATTGACACATACACACTACTATATATAAAATAGATAACTAATAAGGACCTACTGTATAGCACCAGGAACTCTACTCAGTACTCTGTAATGGCCATTCTGGGAAAAGAATCTAAAAAAGAGTGGACATATGTATATGTATAACTGATTCACTTTGCTGTACACCTGAAACTAACACATTATAAATCAACTACACTCCAATAAAAATTCATTATAAATAAATAAATTTGTGTAATATATTCCTTAAAAAAATAAACATATCTAAAATTTAATTACTTCTCTGCTTGTAATTCAAAATTGAATGACTGGGGACTTCCCTGGTGGCACAGTGGTTAAGAATCCACCTGCCAGTGCAGGGGACACAGGTTCGAGCCCTGGTCTGGGAAGACCCCACATGCCGCAGAGCAACTAAGCCTGTGTGCCACAACTACTGAGTCTGCGCTCTAGAGCCCGCGAGCCACAACTACTGAGCCTGTGTGCTGCAACTGATGAAGCCCGTGCACCTAGAGCCCGTGCTCCACAACAAGAGAAACCACAGCAATAAGAAGCCTGCGCACCGCATCAAAGAGTAGCCCCCGCTCGCCGCAACTAGGGAAAACCCACGCGCAGCAATGAAGACCCAACGCAGCCAAAAATAAATAAATAATAAATAAATAAATAAATTTATTAAAAAAATAAAAGAATAATATCCAAACTCTTTAACATGACATGGGCTTGTATAATCTCACTCTTATCTCTATACTAATTGTAGCATCACCTCTGTCCATACTTGCACCAAACTCTGCATAGTCCCCAGCAGATGTCAGGCTTTTTCATGCTTGCTGCCTTTTCTCTTACTCCCTGCTCACCTACCAAGCTTGAATTCAAGTACCATTTTTATGATATTCTGAACTCTTTTCCCTCCAGGAGACGTCCCTCCTTTGTACTCCTGTCTGTCTCACACGTATTTATACCACAGTTCCAGTAACACTTTAACGCAGTAACACTTTAATCCAGTTTAATCCAGTAACACTTTAATACACTCATTTGTCTGCATGGCTTCTTCGTATTACACTATAAAAACTTTGGTACTGGGAAGCATGCATAATCTATTTCTTTCTTCCAGCATCTGACACTTCAGAGATGCTTCATAAGTATTTGTTGAGTGAATGAATTCATGGATTTCCCAAAATATAGCATACATAGAGAAAATAATAATAGCTAACATTTACTGAGCACTTACAACATGCCATGTACCTGTCGGGAAACTTCCCCCTCTAACCATCTTGAGTTCTCGTGGCTGGACTAAAAATTCTTTTTATTTTAGAAAAAGAAAGAAATCTTAATAGTGAGCATGGAGGCCTCAAAGAAATAGGACCTAAGAAGTGGCCAAAGCAAGCAGGTTTTATACTTTTTTAAACAAAGAAACAATAGATTTGTGAAGAATTGACAGGACCAAGAAACTCAGACTTTGGGAGCTAAATTAGTGAAAAATCTAAACAGAGTTTGGAATTGGGGTAGTAAATTAAAGAAGTAACAACGTTGGGGGTGGTGGTGGTGTGATGAATTGGGAGATTGGGATTGACATATATACACTAATATGTATAATATGGATAACTAATAAGAACCTGCTGTATAAAAAAATTAATTAAATTAAATTAAAAAATAAAAAAAAAAAAAAAGTAACAAGGTTTGCTTACACCGGCTTCTTGGTCAGAATTCCGTATTTCTGAGGATGACGGTGGACTTCTACCTGCATTTGTGGGGAGTGCACCTTTCACATGAGAGATTTATTTCTTGCTTTCAGGGAGACAGAGGGGAGGGTCAGAGTGTCCTTCTTGCATTGATCGTGTCTTAAGTAACTTTAATTCAAAATAATCAATATGCCATTGAGGCACATTTTGGGGCAGCCCACCCTGGGCCCCAACATGCCTGATGAGTTGGTATGTATTATGTCATTTATTTTTTATGTACATGAAAGAAACTGAGGCATAGAAATGTGAAACTACTGGTTACATAACCAGTAGGTGGAAAGGGGATTCAAATTCAGGCTGTGTGAGTCCATGTCTGAAACACAAAAGAATCTGACAAAGGTCTAAGGAACTTGGATTTGGAGATTCCTGGGCCTCTAACAAAAATGCAAGCTGGCCCACTGGGGTGCAGGAAATGCCTTCTCTCTTCATCTGGGTGGTTGTTACTTGAGTTCTATGAGTCAGTAAAAATTCATTATGCTGTACAACTTGAGATTTGGTCACTTCACTGTACATTATTTCTCAATCGGAATTTAAAAAAGAATGTTACCATATGATATCATTTATATGTGGCATCTAAAAAAAATGACACAAATGAACTCATTTACAAAACAGAAACAGACCCACAGACAGAAAACAAACTTATGGTTACCAAACAGGACAGCAGGGGCGTGGGAAGATAAATTAAGAGTTTGGGATTAACATATACACACTACTATATACAAAATAGATAAACTACAAGGACCTACTGTATAGCATAGGGAACTATACTCAATATCTTGTAATAACCTATAATGGAAAAGAACCTGAAAAAGAATATATATACAAATATGTGTAACTGAATCATTTTGCTGTACACCTGAAACTAACACAACATAGTAAATTAACTATATGTCAATAAAAAATGGTTAAAAAAAGAATACTTCCTTAAATTTGAATTCCTTTTTCAACATCCTGCTATTTGCCCTAGCTTTGACTTCTCTCTTTAGGTGAACTTATTTACTCCCAGGAGGCAGGAACCTCTTGTTCCCTCTTCCTCTCACCTCTTGATAATATTGGAGTACTCTGGTGTCCTGAAATATTCTAAGTACAATATTTAGATGCAGTATTGTTAGGGTTAACAGCTTTATTTCATCCCAACACCAGTCAACTAGAGGAACAGCTAAGGTGCTGGATTGTTTCCCTTATTCCACCCCCACCACCCCCACCAGCACCACCACCATCACCACCATCACCATCACCCTCCTCAAACTCCTCCACAATCGCCTACTTTTTAAACTTCTCCTTCCTCATTCTCTAACACCTACTGAGAAACTGGGAAGCTTATTCTCTTCTGGGCCAATAATATCACCTGGTTCCAGAGCAACTGTATACATTTGCTAAACTCTGGTAGACATTCCTAGAGGGTCCTCCCTTCCCTGGGGGCTAGACCTTACAGGGGTGAAAAAAAAAATCCATTTTTACTTGGGGTCAAGGATCCCCTGAGGGTAGGGTGGGGAAGGGAGTTATGCTGTGGTGTCAATAGTGTTGCACAGGGTCAGGATTCTGACAATTTGATTTGATGGTTTCCCCTTCGGAACTCGTCACTAGGAGACGTTAGAATTTGGAACTCGTCACTAGGAAACGTTAGAATTTGGGACACAGAATAATTTAGTCCTTGCATATCAAAAGCCTTTAGTTAGAGTAAGATCTGACGAATCCAAATCAGAATGACAAGGAAGAAATTTGTTTTGTTTTGTTTTTTGAGAGTTCTTGTAATTTTCCAATTTTCTGAATATCAGTGTTTTAGCCACTGGAGCTGATTTATTAACTTAATAAATATGCATTGAGATTTTTTTCCCTACTGCCAAGCATTGTATTCTAAACCAGTGCTCCTCAAATTTTAGAGCACACAAGAATCAGAGATTCTTAAAAGACAGATTCCTGGGCTCCACTCCCAGATTCTGATTCAGTAAATCTGGGGTAGCACCCAGCCCAAGAATTTGCATTTCTGACAAGCTCCCAGATGACACTGATGTGGTCAGAAAGCGGGACCATTCTTTGACTAGCATTGCACTAGTTTATAGTAACAAACCAGGCTCTCAAGGAGTTATTATTCCAGCCAGAATCCAAACACAAAAAAACTATCACTAAAGTGCAAAGTGACAGCTGCCGTGGGAGGAGTTCGGTACAGAAGAGAAGCACCTAAGTCACTGAAGGGAGACTATAGCAGGTGACACCTGATCTGAGTCTTGAAAGACTAAAAATGAACCAACCAAAGAGAGGGGAAAAAAGCATTCAGGACAGAAGGGTTTGCTTGGGTCGAGCAACTTGCCAAAGCTTGAAATTGGCTTGAGAGGCAGGCAGAGAGCAGGCTGTGAGCTTACTTAGAGAAGACTTAAGCAGAGGGATAATATGGTTGAACTGAAGGTAAATCATTCTGGAGCACAGTGGGTGCTCCGGAGTTAACCTGTGGAAGGTTAACTGGAGGTCTGCAGAGGTCTGGGCAACAGATGATGCCTGAATGAGGGTAAAGGGGGTGATACAGAACATCCAGGGGACAGACTGGTGAAGTGTTAGGAAATGAAATGATCATGACAGAGTTATTCTTAACTACATGAAGGTTCAGACGTTGGAAAAAGGAGTCAACGATGTGTCACATATTTTCCTGTTAGTTGAATCTTTTATGATAGTGTCTCATATATTTTCCTGTTAAGTGAATCTTTTATTGGACTTCCAAACTTGTACTCATGGCAAGGTCACTGAAACAAAATTGGACATGAGTAATTTACTTAAGCGGGATGATAGATACATTTTGAGGGTTTATCACATTGTCTACTAGGTAAGAAGCTTCTTTTGGGGGAAAAGAAAAGGTGTGTTTGTGCTCTTATAACAGGTGAAATAAGTGGAGAATATACTGCGTAATTCCATTTGTAATCTCTAAACCAGCAGTTTTGGTGGTTGTATGGTTCATTTTTACAACACAAGTAATTCAAGAGTAATCTCCCAGAGGAGCCAGAAGGATTATTTGTTGCAAATTAAAAGTCAGCTCTTTTCCAAGAGTTACAAGGTCATTGAATTCAGTTTAGGGAACCTGAGGCAAAGAGCATTGTTGTTTTTTAAGGGTTATTTTGAATATCACATTGAAGTGCAATTTAATATTTAAATGTTAGGAAATGGCTCCTACCCTCTATTTACTTACAAAGTCCTAGATCTTTTTAAACCCATTCCTTCATCAACAAACAATGATCAAGAGCATCTACTATTGCCTATTACTGTTCTATTAACAGTCCTTCTCAAACAACAGCTTGCCAAAGATTCACCTGGAGAACTTTTTAAACAAAAAGATTCCTAGTCACCCCTACCAGAGATTCCTATTCAGCAATTCTGAGGTAAAGCGCATCCGTTTATGTCCCTAACAACTCCCAAGAGATGCTGATGATGCTGGCCTATGGACCACACTCTTCTAGGGCTGGAAATACTATACTAAAAAAAAAACCAGACAAAAATGTAAATAACTGAGACTCTGGGTGGGCTCACGCCAAGGAGTACTTCCCAGAACTTCTGCTGCCAGTGTCCTTGTCCCCACGGTGAGCCACAGCCTCCCCCGGCCTCTGCAGGAGACCCTCCTCCAACACTAGCAGGGGACATGGGTTCGAGTCCTGGTCTGGGAAGATCTCACATGCCACAGAGCAGCTAAGCCCGTGCACCACAACTGCTGAGCCTCTGCTCTAGAGCCTGCATGCCACAACTACTGAAGCCCACGCATCTAGAGCCCGTGCTTCGCAACAAGAGAAGCCACCACAATGAGAAGCCCACGCACCGCAACAAAGAGTAGCCCCCGCTCACTGCAACTAAGAAAGCTGCGCGCGCAGCAATGAAGACCCAACGCAGCCAAAAATTAAATAAGTAAATAAATAAATAATATCTTTAAAAAAAAAAATACTGTCTCGACCACTGAGTGGAAAAAGGATGGCTCTTGACCATTGTAATTTTGCTTTGTTTTGTTTTATTGTAGCCTGAATTAGGTGACTTGGATACCTGGCAGGAAAATACCAATGCGTGGGAAGAAGAAGATGCGGCCTGGCAAGCCAAAGAAGTTCTGAGGCAGCAGAAGATAGCAGACAGAGAAAAGAGAGCAGCAGAACAACAAAGGAAGAAAATGGAAAAGGAAGCACAGCGGCTAATGAAGAAGGAACAAAACAAAATTGGTGTGAAACTTTCATAACAAAATGTCCTTCAGATGCATAGTGCCAGTGGGAGAAATGTGAGCTCCACAACCCAAGCAACATTTGTATGGAGCTAAGAGTATTTTCAGAATGCAAATACACTGCTTGATTTTAATGCATTCATCAGGCCATACAGGACACCAGGATTCTCTCTAAGTCCCTTGAACTCTTGGTGATTGAGACTCAAAGAACAAAAAAGACTTGTGAGACAATATTTTCTTCAACTTGTTCCAACTGTAAGACAATTGTTTGCTGTAGAAAAATTATTACAAATGGAATATATCAGTACCTCTTCAAGCTAGTGTTTCTAGCTAATTAAATGGGTGTAAATTTTATGGTGGGAAAGAACTCTGCTGCCTATAATGCTTTCCTTCAATGTGCATAATGATAAAATAAATAATTTTAAATATTAAAAAAAAAATTTAAATAACTGCCCTCACAGAATTTATATTTTAGTGGTAGTGGGAAATAGATGATGACAGATAGATAGAAGATAGATAGATAGATAGATAGATAGATAGATAGATAGATAGAAAGAATATACATTATGCAAGATGATAAGTACTATGAAGAAAAGTCAAGTGGAGGATAGGGAGGGGGAGACATAACTGAGAAGGGAACATTAAAGATTTAAAGGAAGGGCGAGATCAAGCTCGTTATAATTCTGGGGGAGGAACTGATCACAGGCAAAAGCCCTGATTCTGGAGGTTTCCTGGTTTGTTCCAGTATCAGGAGAGGGAGGCCAGTTTCATGAGGATGAGGGAGAACACAAGGACACAAGACAGAGGTCAAGTACAAGGCCAGAAGAGGGCTTCTGTAATGCAGTATATTGACTTGTTACTCTGAATGTGAGAAAACTAAAGGAGGACTGTGGGCAAAGGAATAGCTTCCTGTGACATGTCTTTAAAAAAAAAATCATTCAGGGCAATACGTGGAGACTAGATTATAGCCTGAAGGCTAGGGTGCAAACAGGAAGACTAGTTGGGAGGCTATTGGAATAATCCAAGCGATAGATGGTGGTTTGGGGAGGGCTGTAGCCTTGGAGATTCTTAGAAAAGGTCAAGTGCAGCTGGGGCTAGCACACATGCCAATGTGAGCTTACTCTTTTGCCAGAGGACGCAGGCAATTCAAGCCCCCAGCTCTCCTGTGACACAGGCAATAACAAAATAAATGCATGTTCTTTATAAGAAATAACCATTTCTCGCTACTCTGCTGATTTTCTATGCCCTAGTCCATGTGACGATCAAAAACTCTCTCAAACAGAGGAAAAAGGAAACATGGGGAGAAAAAAAAATTAAAAGAAAGAAGCAATTAGATTCTTCCATATTTTGATGGCATTAGTCAACAAAGAAGCCTCTAGGATTTTGCCCTGAGTGACTAGAAGGATGGAATTGTCATACACGGAGATGGAGAAGACCAGCGGCGGAGGCTGTGTAGAGAGAAACACTGAGAGTTTGGTTTGGGAAATATTAATTTTGTGATGCCTACTAGAAATTCAAGTGGAGATGTTAAGTAGGCAGTTGGATAGATAGAGACTTGAGTTTGGGAAATAGGTCTGGGGTAAAGACATACACGTGAAAGACAAAAGCCTATATTGATAGATGGTATTTAAAGTCATAAGATAGAATTCCCTGGCGGTCCAGTCCTCAGGACTCCGTGCTTTCACTGCCGAGGGCAAGGGTTCAATCCCTGGTCAGGGAACTAAGATCCTGCAAGCCTCGTGGCCAAATAAAATAAAATAAAATAAAGTCATAAGATAGGCTAAGATCACCAAGGTATTGAGTATAGGTAGAGGTTTGAGAACTAAACTTGGGTACACTCTAATTTTTAGATATAGGGGTGAGGAAGAACCAGAAAGGAGACAGAGAACCACCAGGTTAGTAAAAGGAACACCAGGAAAGTGTAAACTAATGAGAGGAAGAGATTTAATTCAAAACTTAGTTTTTTGGGTTTTCTTTTTTTTTTACTATTCCTGTGGTCACCTTTTACCTCTTAGGCTTCTCAACTCTAATTTCCAAGGACTTATTAAACATCTCCATCTGTATTTATTTATTTATTAAAAGCACAAAGCTCAAACATACTACATATCAGACACTGGGCTAGATGCTAATGAACGTGGCTACAACACAGACACAACAGTGCATTATATACAGCAAGAGCTCACTATAGATGAGTTCTGTCGTTTTCTCTCACAATTCCTTCCACTGCACCCTGCCTTCGAGCCATGTTAAGTGACAGTATTGAAACCCATCATTTTCTCTAATGCCTTTGCCCAAATTGTTCATTTTCCGGAATTCCCTTTCTTATCCTCTCAACATTTTTCTATCTAAGCTCAACTTAAGATCCTCCGAGAAGTCCTCCCTGGCTCCCTTCCCCTACTCCCATCTTCCTTGTTTATTCTCCCTTAGCATCTCTTGTATACCTCCTGGCATTGTTTGTTTGTTTGGTTGGTTGGTTTTCAATACTTATCGCACAGCATTGTAATTGTCTTTTTGGTCTATTTTGACTACCCTATGAAACTGTTAGCTCCTCAGAAGTAGAGATGACATTTATTTATTTTTTTCCTCTCAGGCACATGCTAGGCACTCTTTTACTATTAGTTGAACCAGCGACAAATAAATATTTCCTGGCCCATCAATGTTTGTTATATCACTAAAATATATACACACATGTGTATATGTATATCGACAAGAAACTGTTACTTATAGAATGGGTTTATTAGGTAGAGTGAAACAATGTAAAGAAGGGAGAAATAGGAGCAGAAACTTACACAAGAATTAAGCAAAAAGAAAACAAGTGAAGGCCTACCAGTCTGGGCATACTCAGGTAAACTCAAGTGGATAATGGGGTGAAGAGTAAAAGCAATGATCCATCAATAATAAATTCAATAATTCCACCAGTAATAAATCAACAATACATTTTATAATTCCACATGTTTGATGTATACCCCATGCCTGAGAACTGAGGGGCGGTGAAAGTCTGTGTTGATACTGGTGATGATTGCTAAGTCCCCCTTATCCTTGACAAATGCAGAGTTAGCAGGGCCCGCTCTCTTAAAAGACTGTGTGGCCCAAAGTGCATTTCTTATCCATAAATAAAGAGTAAATCATATCTGTAAAATGTTTCTCCTCTCTCCTAGTCAGCTTTTTTTTTTTCCTTTTTCTCAGATGCTGCTCTTAGAACAATAAAAGTTACAATCCTGACTTCACTGAATCACTTTTTGCAGTTGAGGCTCTGGACCCGAGCCCCCTATAACACAGCCCTCCTCCACCCACCCAGCGCACCCCAACAAACCCAGGGTCTCTGACAGCTTCCGAGGCATTCTCAGCCTTATTCAAATTGCTTTCCTGGACAAAGAATGCAGTAAGCCTGCCTTCCAGCCACCAGCCCCCTGCCCTTTGGTCTTTCTCTCCGGAGGCTCTTACCTTAGATACAATGGGGCCCAGGTAGGGGGATGGGGTGAATTCGTCTCAGGCTTTCATGCAAAGACTCCCATCAGCAAAGAACAAAACTTCTCATACCTGCAGTTTAGAGAGCTGCAGGCAAACCAAAGTATTTGGTGTCCTTGACTGCCCCCGTTTACCAAACAGTGCTGATTGAGAGCCAGGAAATCTAGTTTCCCTCCTTTTAAATTTATTTTCCCCATTTTATTGAGATGTAATTGACATACAGTGTTGTATTAGTTCAAAGTGTACAACGTAATCATTTGATATATATATATGTGTGCTGCAAAATCATCACCACAATCAGTTTATTTAACATCCACCACCTCACATTCTCACATTCCTTTTTTTTTTTTTTCTTTTTTGGCCACGCAGCGCAGCACGGCGTGAGGGATCTTAGTTCCCGGACCAGGGATGGAACCCGTACCCCTGCAGTGGGAGCACGGAGTCTTAACCACTGGACCTCCAGGGAAGTCCCTCACATTCCCTTTTTTAAAAAAATCATATTCTATTTCTAGTGAGACAGAGGCTATCTGCCTGAAGCACAATGTATTCCACCCACCCTCTCCTTGACTCCCCTCTTCCAAACTCTTTTTCCCCTCCAGAATGATGGTCTGAGAAGACAAAGAAAAGATTACATAGAATTTCATCCCCTTGTGTGGACCTGGCAATACTCCTGAGCTTGCAAGGTGGCATCTTTGAATTGTGAGCAAAAATCAGCTTACATGGGAGCAAAGCCCGTAGGTGGAGACCAGAGCAGCAGAGTGCATGGGAGGATTAGTCAAGAATTGTATCTTAGGAAAATATATAATTGGAATTTGCTAAGGGTTTACTTTTGGGGATAGGAGATTGGGAAAGAAGAAAAAAAATCTTAGAATTCCTGAATGTTGAATTTGGGAATGGGGAGGAAAATTGAAAACCGTAGATTGTTATACTTTTGTCCATAAATATGTTAGTGCTGGAACCCAATATTAAAAACTGTTCCTTTGGAAAACAAACCAAAAAAAAAAGAAGAAGAAGACGAGAATGAGGATGGAGTGGGGTTGAAGGGCCTGACAGGATTGCCAGGCCAGAGAAGGAAAAGCTAATTAAAGAAAGAGCCAGAGGGGAAAAAAGACAAGAAGATGATTGCTTGGGAAGGAGGAACAGACAGGAGGGCAAACACTGGTTCTAAAATGAACCTATCACATTTGCTCTGGCAAGTCCATTACAGGAATATCACCTGCCTAGAGAACGTTCTTTTTCTCCCTGTTTTCAATTGGGTTTGTTTACAGGTCAATAAATTTTATTATTTTACATCTAGGAATCCAGTAATGTCCCAGGTAAAATAAGAAGGTGGTGCTTTCATTCTATCACACAATGTTAGATTTCATGGTCTCTAGATTAAAATAAAAATCACAACAAAAAGGTAATTTCAAATTTAGAGGTCATGGATCCTGAAAGAACTTCTATTAACAGCCACGTTTGTAGATCACTGACATGTCAAATGTTACGAGTATTTAGCACTTTACTTTCCTTGATTCTTACAACACAGAGAAGGTACTTTTGCCCCTATTTATAGATGAGGAAACTGAGACTTATTAAAGTGGCTGAGCCAAGATTCTATCCAGTAATATGTGTATAAAAACAAATTTAAAATCCTCCATAGTAATGGTTTATGTATAATGACTAACCCGGCACCCAAGGTCCTAGGTCCGCAGGTCCTTTCCTCTGGCTTTTGTCCTGCTGAAAATACTTGCTTTTCTGAAAGCTAAAAAAACAAGAAAGAACTTAGGTGGGAGTTGAAAACAAGTACTATTTTTTAACCTCAACCGATGCCTTAACATTCAGTATGTGTTTTATTGTGACCTTGGAGTGAACCAAAGAGGAAAATGGAGCTTGTTGAAATTTCTGCCATAACGAGCCTGATTTTGAGACCCTAAGGGGTCTCAAGTCAAGGGAATTAATTGTCCTAGTGGGAATTTCAACCACCTTAGCTGGGCCCCAGGAACTGGAGGTGCATCTTTGATTTTAAAAGGTGGAAACAGGGTGAACCTAGAAGTACTTCATTGCTGGGTTTATTTTGTTTCCAGGTTCCGCGGTCCCAGTTTTCCAGTTCCCCACCCAGTCTAGGCTACTCAGCAGCTCTCTTTTGCATTACAATGGCCTTGGTGAGGCTGGCAGACAGGATTAACTCGGAATTCGCCAGGGTGTGTGTGGGCGTGGGGCTGCCAGGAGGGGCGGGTCGAAGTATGGTGGAGCCTTACTTATAAGTCTAGAGCCTCCACAAATTTTTTTGTCATTTTCCTACATTGGGCTGGTAGGCTTCTGTTATCACACAGGTGACTTCCCTTCATCCCATCTTTTAAATACTTTTACACCTGTAGATCTTCACCTTTCTCTAAGCTCTTCTACCTAGATTCTTAAGCCTGGACTTTTCCTACCATCTATCTAGCTCTTTGGTTTTCTCCCTCTCCTTCAATTCAACAACATGAGTGTGGACCCAGCTTGTCCCCAAAGCCTGCGTGGCCCCGAAGCATCCAATTCTAGGGAATCTTCACCAATGCCTGAGATTTATGGGCCTGAAGAAAATTATGTGTCCTTGCAAATGTCATCTGCTGAGACCCACGACATGGAGACTGGTAAGAAAATACTGAATCCTTGAGAGGCTAAGTTCCTTCAGGGAAAGGGAAAGAAGGAAAGAGGGTAAGGGTTATCTGTTTCCCTCTTGAGCCCATCAATATAAGGAGGTGTCATTATCTATTAATCCTCTCGACACCTCTTTTTCAACTGTAACTTGATGGGGTCATGCCCTTTCCCCAATGTTCCGGGCGATAAGAGCTGTGGACGGAGAGACGCGGGACACGGGACTCAGCCATTCAGCTGTACACGGTGTATTTGAGAGCTTACGTGTGTAGGCACTGTGGAAACGCAAATGTGATGTGATAAACTGATGTGTAAATCTTAACATATATGAAACGCACCTTTTGGAAATGTTTTACCTTTCTACTACAGTAGCGGTTGGCTCTTCCCCTAACCTCTGGATGTGTGGACATTATTGGGCAGCTGAGTTTGTAAGCACCTGCTATGCTCAAGTCTCCTAAATCCCGAGGAAGTGTTCACCCCATTTTATGGTGGATGATTCCAAAAGGGTTTAATACGCTGACAGTCAAAGTGGCGAGAGCTCAGATTTGAAATCCAGTTTGGCTTTGAATTCTATACTCTTAATATTTAGGCTTCTAATTGGTAATTTTGGGTGTGAGAGGTGCTCGGGATATTGTAAAGCCGGCACAAACTTTTTTGGAAATCAGTTTGGCGGTAGTTGTTAGAAATAAAAAGGTAGACCAGCCTTTACCCAGGGATGCTATTTTTAACATTTATGGCATAAAATAGCTTAAAATCTGTTTACATTTATGATTACAACCATAGAAGTAAGTTGTGGAGAAAGGAATAAGTAAACAAAATAACTTATATTTGACTGTTGGATTTTAATGTTACCCTGTTTTTCCAAATTTTGTGTTAATGTCCTTTTATAATTTCAAATGTTGAAAATACAGCTACAGCGCTGGATTGTGAGGTAAACAGCTCGGGAATGAGCAATAGACATGTCCTCCTAGCAAGCCAAGTGCAAGTGTGCACAGATAATTTTTAAGACATGCTCCACTTCTAGTCATTAGTTGAGGACTTTCCTTCTTAGATCTACTTGTGAAATTGTGAATTTTTTTGCCTTTTAAAGCCTGTCCATTTATTCCACGACTTAGGGTAGAATTGGAGTTAAGCACTGGGAATACTCTCTGTGCAAATAAATCTAAGTAATACAGGAAATAAATTTTTAGTTACAAAGTCAATAATATATGCCAGGCCCTGTGCTAGACAATTTTTTATATGTTACCTCATTTGGTTTTTAAATTTTTTATTTCTGTTACCTCATTTTAATCAGTGAAAGAAACTCCATGAGGTATACCGTACAACACGGGAAATATGACAAGTATTTTATAATAACTATAAATGAAGTATAACCCTGAAAAATTGTAAATCACTATATTTGTACACCTGTATTTATATAATATTGTACAGCAACTATACTTCAGTCAAAAAAACCCCAAAAAAACCTATGATTAGCTTAGCCCAACTGCCAAAACAAAGAAACAAAAAAACCATGAGGGAGGAATAATTTTGGAGATGAAATCACAAAGTCTGGGTTGAAACAGGAGCTTTATCAGAATTCACATTTCCTGATAGTCCTGGTATTAAGACCAGGCAGCAAACTTGATTTTACAGGGTCCTCAGAACCTGGATCATCTGTTTCAAAATTAAGTACGTGGGAGTTCCCTGGTGGTCTAGTGGTTAGGATTCATCGCTTTCACTGCCGTGGCCCAGGTTCAATCCCTGGTCAGGGAACTGAGATTTCCCCCAAGCCACACGGCTCCACCAAAAAATATTAAGTAGGTGATGATTAAGGTACATAAAGGAAGTTATGGAAGGACACAAAGGTGGGAGTCAAATGATGATTCTGACCTTTGAGAACAGTCAGGGTGTGGGCTCCTGAGCTTTGATTGGCAGAAAGAAGAGGTTTGAGCCCCCCTCCGCTTCCCAGCAATACATGATATTAGCCATGTCCATGACATGCAAAATGGCATTTGCGCAAAGGTTAGCAAAGTGTTCAGGATTGCTTAAAAATAAAGCTATTACTTATTATCTAGCTCTGAGGACTTTAATGGTGCTTTGAAAACAATAAACTTTCAATATTTGAAGTTTTAGAGAAAAGTGTCATTTTGTTCCCAACAGTCTCTCCTCTTCCTTCCTTCTCCATGGATCTGCTTATTCAGGACAGTCCTGATTCTTCCACAAGCCCCAGAGTAAAACTACTGGCCACGGCTGCAGACAAGAGCACAGAGAAGAAGGAAGAGAAGGTCCTGATCAAGAAACAGAAGACCAGAACCGTGTTCTCTCAGACGCAGCTGTGTGTGCTCAATGACAGATTTCAGAGGCAGAAATACCTCAGCCTCCAGCAAATGCAAGAACTTTCCAACATCCTGAACCTTAGCTACAAACAGGTATGGTTGTTTTCTTGTTTGATACAACAAGAAATAAGAAACAAGGTTAATTTCTATGTACCCTGTTTATGCACCCCTACAAACAAGTTAACTTTTAATATGAAAATGGAACTTTTTGTAATGTGTTTTGTGGCAATGTGTCAATTTTTTTGGACATTATTTTCTTTATATTCTTTTCCATTACGGTTTATCACAGGATATTGAGTATAGTTCCCTGTGCTATACAGTAGGACCTTGTTTATCCATCCTACATGAAACAGTTTACATCTGCTAATCCCAAACTCCCAGTCCTTCCCTCCCCCACCCCCTCCCCCAATGTGTCATAATTTATTTAACCACTTCCCTTGTTGCACAAACCAAAATTGTGAAAATGTTTCCAGTTTTCCTTAAAAAAAGGAAGACTATACCCCCCCTATCTTCCAAGTTAGGAGAGTCCCTAGCCAACACTTGTTCTCATTAAAATTAAAATTGTATGTTTTGTTTCTATCTGTTAATCATTTTTCATATATTTATTGGCCATTTTATTCAGTTACTGGCGCCATACTTGGAAAGTCCTGTTCCATGATCTTATTTTATATATATATATTCTTCTACCTCTCTGATCTCATTCTCTAACTACAAACCATCTGCAAAGTTTAGTTTATTCTGTGCTGCAATATAATTTGATATTTTCTAAATAGCTGTCCTTGTGGTATGTTTCATAATTCCTGAATTAAAATACCATTATCACATTAAATGTAAATGTGCTTATATGGAGGTGGGCTTTTTATTGCAAACAAATTACCTTTAACTGTGACTAATGGGTAGACATTTAAACATGAACTTCCTAGTTAGTAGCAGACTTGTGGTGTGTTCTGTTCTATCTGGTTAGGTTTATTAAACAAAGTAGCCCACTGACCTGAGGGGCTCGAAATTCATCCAGAGATTGAAGGGTTTAAGAAAGGACTCTAGAAGTTAAAATTTTGTTCCGAGTTTGAGATAGTTGTAGCTATCGGAAAAAGCAAACAAACAAACAAAAACTTAATATTCTTTGATCCCAGTACATCCTGCATTACTAGTATTTTGTGTTTTCCTGTTACCTTTTCCCTGCAGGTTAAGACCTGGTTCCAGAACCAGAGAATGAAATGTAAGAGGTGGCAGAAAAACAACTGGCCGAGGAATAGCAACACTGTGACTCAGGTAACAGGAAACTTATTTTTCTGCTCTTTCCTAACAAGGACTTTTTAGACAGATTTGTATCCATTGCTGAAGCATGCAATCCCTACTTCAGACAATTCTGATTTTCCTTGTACCTTTTCAGTTAATCCATCCTTCTCTTTCAAAAGGGCCCAGCAACTACAGAATACCCGGGCTTCTATTCCTACCACCAAGGATGCCTGGCGAACTCTTCCGGAAACCTGCCCATGTGGGGTAACCAGACCTGGAATAACCCAACTTGGAGCAACCAGAGCTGGAATAGTCAGTCCTGGAGCAACCACCCTTGGAACAATCAGACCTGGTGCCCCCAAGCCTGGAATAACCAGACTTGGAACAATCAATTCAACAACTATGTTGAGGAATTCCTGCAGCCCCAGACCCAGTTCCAGCAAAATTCTCCTGTCAGTGACTTGGAGGCCACCTTGGAAACTGCCGGCGAAAGCTATAACATAATACAGCAAACTGCTAAGTATTTCAATTCCCAACAGCAAATCATGGATTTATTCCCAAATTACTCTCTGAACATACAGCCTGAAGATTTGTAACGATGGCTGTATTATTCAATCTCCATTTGAGCCGTGACAGTATTACTTCCCTAGAATTTTTCTTTTACAATTACGTATCTCTCTGCCTTGATAAGCTGCTTTTCCTTCTGCCTTTTGTGTCAATTTGGGGGTGTATGATTGGTGTCTAATCAAAGAGGTTTCAGAAGCATTGGCTTCTACGGACAACATGATAAAAGATGACTGGCGGCTATAGATAACTAGGTTATAATACTATTTTTTGGATATCTTTAGGATCTAGAACCTAACCTCAATAGGGAGCAAAAGTACAAAGATGTGTGATGAAGGATTATTATTCATATTTTCTGGGATGGGGAGGCTTTACTTGTTAAGAGCCTCAGTTGTTAAGGTGAAGGGTTAAGCTACAATGTGCTAAACTGATTTCCTCTACCCCTTTTTGCTATTTTACTACAACCCCTAATTTTTTCCACCACTCTAGTATTTGTAGAAAGATGTTTTGATTTGTCCACATCATAATACTACCAGTTGGCTGGTTCGTTTATAAGTACCAATAAATAAAAATATTACCCATTTTACATTTAGTTGTCTCTCCCCTGATTTCACCCAGTGATTCAATGAGTAAAAATCTGACTAAACATGGGAATATTTTTTGATATGGGGGGAAGAAGTTAATCTTCTAGCCATCTGGGAGACTACTATCTTAGAAGTGAGTAAAGGAAAGGTAACCAAATATACAATACTAGATGACTAATTAAACCTGAACAAACTTATTTCCTCCTCGTGTGTGTAATGTTGAAACAATAAAATTTGTGGTTGTTTGCAGTTAAAGAAGAGTGCCACATCTGGAAGATCAGGAGCAAAGAAGTGATAAACAAGAGTTCTTAGGTTTGTAAAGAGGCTAAATAAAGGGCAGCCAGGGGCGAGGCAAATAATGGAAGGTAGAGGGCGCTGAGGGAGGAGGGGGAAAGGTGGACGAATTAGAATCTCCCCCTGTAACTCACATATGAAAGGTTCTGTGACTGCTCTTCTACCAGAAAAAGCTATGTTGAAATAGGCTTTCTTTTTTTTTTGGCTGCGCCAGGTCTTAGTTGCGGAACGTGGGATCTTCGTTGCAGCAGGCGGGCTCCTTAGTTGTGGCATGCTTGCAAGAGATCTAGTTCCCCAACCAGGGATCGAACCCCGGGCCCCCTGCAGTGGAAGCGCTGTGTCCTACCCACTGGACCGCCAGGGAAGTCCCGAAATAAGCTTATTTTTATTTTTATTTTATTTTATTTTATTTCCGAAATAAGCTTATTTTTAAATGACAGCTTTTATTTTTTAGGACACTGTTTAAATGTGTAGACCAGCTACAAAGCACAGGTTTTTTGTTTTGTTTCGTGTTCTTGTTTTTTTTGGTGGGGGGCCGCGCTGTGCGGCATGTGGGATCTTAGTTCCCTGACCAGGGTTTGTACCCGCGCCCCCTGCAGTGGAAGCACGGAGTCTTTACCACTGGACCGCCAAGGAAGTCCCCGCAAAGCACAACTTAATGCACTGTTTTAAAGTATGAGTCTATAATGTTCAACATTTTTTTTTAAAAATTGGATCATAGACCAATATATAAGTAAATTCTAAGGCTGATTTGGAATAGAATTTTACTTTTTTTCAGGTAAACTGTGTTCTCACCTTAGAAGGAGCTATGCCTGATGCTAACCCTTTTTTTTTACGGTCCTTTTCCCATCCTGGCTTGCCCCAAGTTGATCGGATTGGGAGCCCATTAATTCCTCACTCTGCCTTCTTGCTCCATGGAAACCTCCAACTTGCTGAAACAGCAGAGGTGCTGAGAATAACTAGAGCGGTTTTCTTAGTCATTTCCCTCGTGGTTCCCCCCAGTTTTCCCAATGTTGCTCTATAATACTATCAGACCCAATGAGTTTAGACATTTGACTAAAGAGGAAGTCAGGGATAATTAATTTCTGCCAAGACCTAAGTTCAACACAGTATTCTTTTTAGCTGGCAGATATTTTTGCCAAGCATCGTGTTAACTGAACAGGGAATGGAAACAGAAAGCATTGATTGTGCTACATGAAATCACTGTCAGCACTTTTTAGTCTTGTAATCAAGCAGATTTGAGTGTGACTTCTTAAAAAAAAATCAGGATATCACTGTTGCTACCACCTGGCTCTTCTTACATTTTAGATGCATGAGTGAAGGAAAAATTCTTAGAAGAGATTAAAGTAGAATTTTTTTTTTTAAGATAATATGTCACTTTAATATTTCCAGAATTCTTGGCTCTAAACTACTTCACAAGATGAATTGACAACAAATTTGAGGAAATAACTAAATGGTGAACCAGAGCCTGGAAACTTTGGGGAAAATAGCTACTATAAAGTGAGATAGTACCCAGGAAACTGCAAAGTAGTAAGCTCCCCAATTCTGCGCTGTGCCATGTTCCAATTTTTCACAGCCTTGTCTTTGCTTTGGATTAAGTGCAGCTATAAGACACTGGGAATAGGCAAGGAACAGCTAATTCAGGAAGATTTTATTAGAGTGGCAGAAAGAACAGGAGCACCTGTTATGTTTAAAGCATTGTGCTGGATACTGGAGAAGAAAGAGGAAGCAAGTAAGAGAAGGCAGAAAAAGGAAAAAAAATTTAAAAGAAAGCAGAGAGAGATGGATTTCTGATGTTCATCATTTTATTCGCTTTCGGAAATTAGCCATTTACAGAAATGCCATTCACCTATTGTTTCTTTTTCTTTTTTTTTTAAGATTTTTCTTTAGGGCTTCCCTGGTGGCACAGTGGTTGAGAATCTGCCTGCCAATGCAGGGGACACGGGTTCGAGCCTTGGTCTGGGAAGATCCCACATGCCGCGGAGCAACTGGGCCCGTGAGCCACAATTGTCTGGAGCCTGTGCTCCGCAACAAGAGAGGCCGCGATAGTGAGAGGCCCGCGCACCGCGATCAAGAGTGGCCCCCGCTTGCCACAACTAGAGAAAGCCCTCGCACAGTAACGAAGACCCAACACAGCCATAAATAAATTAATTAAAAAAAAAAAAAAAGATTTTTCTTTAATGTGGACCATTTTTAAAGTCCTTATTGAATTTGTTACAATATTGCTTCTGTTTTATGTTTTGGCGTTTTGGCCCCGAGGCATGTGGGATCCTTAGCTCCCTGACCAGGGACTGAACCCGCACCCCCTGCATTGATTGGAAGGCAAAGTCTTAAACCACTGGATTGTCAGGGAAGTCCCTCATCTATTGTTTCTTATCCCCAATAGGTATTAAAGGTAAAAAACCTAAGGCGGCAGGATAGTAAAATCCACAACCACCAAGGAACCAAAGAAAGTTTTTACTTTTAAATTTTTTTATATATATTTATTTTTGGCTGCGTTGGGTCTTCGTTGCTCCGCGTGGGCTTTCTCTAGCTGTGGCTAGTGGGGGCTTCTCATTGTGGGGGCTTCTCTTTGTTGTGGAGCACGGGCTCTAGGCACGCGGAGTACAGTAGTTGTGACACGTGGGCTCTAGAGCGTGGGCTCAGTAGCTGTGGCGCATGGGCCTTGTTGCTCCACGGCATGTGGGATCGTCCCGGACCAGGGCTCGAACCCGTGTCCCCTGCATTGGCAGGCGGATTCTTAACCACTGCACCACAGGGAAGTCCCCCAAAGAAGGTCTTTAAAAAGCCTTTTTTTAAAAGACTGGACATTTTGATCGCAAAACTAAAAGAATCTTACTATTAAAAACTAATTTAAGCAACAGAGAAGTACATAATGAAGTGAATCTAGTGAACATTAGCAATTTAGTATATTCCTACAGGTGTTTTAGTATATGTAATATGGGTGGTTTTTACATGTCAATTTTAATGGGCTGTTAATACATTGTAACAGGATTATACCATACATTCCTCTTCTGAAAGCCTTTTTTTTTTTTCCACTTGGCATTACACTTTTCAGCCTCTTTGCATGTCAAAATTTAGAAATCTATCTGAGATAATTTAGATAAATGTTAAAAATTGACAACTACATTCAAGAACATTAAGATTCCCTATTTTCTTTATTAAATGTTTTAGCCGGGATTGAAATAGTTTCTTCCTTAAATATTCTCTATCAAAACATTTCTGATAATGAAGAAAAGAGTGAAATTCAGGTAGTTGAACCAGGGAAAGATTAAGTTTTTTGGTTCTTCCTAACATCTGTGACTTTGTCATTCCATTAAAAAAAAAAAGGATCATTAACTTTAACATCACTATTAACTTTGTCTTTCCAGACATTTTCATACATACACATGACATATAAACAGAATTGTCATTTTTCCTATCCGAATATAAGATTACATCATGCATTTTGTTCTGCAACTCACTTTTTCTAACTAAAAATATGTATCTTTCCCCATCAATGAATTTAATTGCTGTATTGACTCATGCTAATTGCTGTATAATATTACACATAATTTGTTTCTGTTTTGATTATTTGCCATTACAAATTATGTTGCTGTTAATGACAGCAGTTTAAAGTCTTTCAGTTATCCTTTCTTTTGGTCACGGGATTACCAAGTATACAAGCATAACAGAAGGAAATAAGGTGAAAAAGGAAATTATAAAGTCACCTGCCAGCCTCTCATCTTTCCACATCCCTTTTGAAAATCTAGCTCTCTTCATCTTCCTCCCTAAAGGAGGTGGATGTTACTTCCAATGTCATATTTTACTTTATTATATTTTAGCTTTTAAAATTCACGTTGTCTTGATTTTCAGCTTGCATCTCCATTTCAGTTTGTGACTGAAGAAAAGAGGCACACTAGGTTGAATTTGCCTGGGTCTTCTGAATTCCACAGTCTGGATTCAAAGCCCAGAAGTGGGAAGAGTGTAGACTTTGCTTAGTGAATTTCAAGCACCCAATTCTCAGGGTAAAGGACAAATTTCATCCTGTTCTGAATAATCCTACTATTCAGAAAACTTGGTGTCTACAGGGAAAAAACGCCATGACTTTGAGACCCAAAGGTAAAGGCAGACAACTGCGAGACGAGGCAGGAAAGGGGGGAGGGCCCTTAGTAAATACTGCATGCCTCCCGGGGCCCAGTGAGCTTCGCCTCAAGTGGGGGATAAAGGGAATTTGTTAGATAAAGAAGCAGTTGGGGCCGACAAAAGCTTCTGGCACAGGAAGTTAGTTCGACCGAAATGTAGGCATTTGAATAGATTCCTCTGTGTGAGGTTGAAGTGAAACCAGATTGAAAAGCAGCAGCTGGTGGCGAGCTTCTCCTTAAGGGCTTCCCAGTTCCTGGGTGGTTGGTGTCTACCCTGTGGTCCCGTGAGAGAGTGTCCTTGAGAATTTTAAAAGGTAAATGCCTGGGAAATTACTTTAATGCAAAGTAGCTCTACCTCCAAGTATAACTGCGTAGGAAGCTATTGAACAGAAAACCTCACAGATCAAATTGAGATGCTAGAATCCTATTAAATGAATTAAACTCACACGGCACAAAGCACGGGGCAGGAGATGGGTCAGTCTAATGCACTTAGGGTCTCAAGAGGGATAGAAAGTGTAGCAATGTTCGTGTGACCCGTCTCTCGGATGCATGATGTGGTAACAGTGACTGAGGATGGAGGACGAGAATTTGAGATTGAATTAAGGCCACGGTTTTGCAGAAGGAATATAGCTGGACAGTCATGCGGCTTGCTCTATCTGGGACATTGAAGGCAGGTACTCCTGGCCACAAACATAGTTCTCCTTAGCTTGATGAGCAGCTGTGGAATTTATTTTCACAACTTAGGCAGAATACAAGTGGGGTTGGAATGGGTGTCACCAATGGATGGCCAATTTAAGAGCTATGGATGTTGGGTGCCCTAGTACATAAGGATATTTAGTGCTGGAATAAATAAGAGTATTGGGTTCCTCTTGCTCCTCCCATTCTGTTCTGTGGTCTGTGCACATGTACATCTAAATCTCATGTCTTATTTAGCTATAGTTAATGTGCCATATAGGTTACGTAAATTTCATTTGTTTTCCATAGTCAAAGTGAACGTTCTCAGACAATACAGTAAATGCACTTTACACCGATTTACACCGATCAGCCACACAATTCCTGTCCTCCTGCAACTCTTCCCTAATTCTTAGTTAGCCTCCCCCAGATCCTAGATATCATTTCTTAGGTGTCTTATCCATCCTCAGCCACTTAAACCAACAATCCATTCCCCAAACTGTAAGGCTTTGTGGATTCCTTCAGTGCTGTCTGATGAACCATTAAACACAAGTGTGCCAATTCCCACAGATTCCTTGATCAATTTCTACTTGATCAATTTCTATCTCGTTAAGTCAATAAAAATGGTTCCTTTTATCTATTGAGACTCTACCCTCTACAGATAAAAAGCCCTTAAGTATCTGCTATATCAGTCTTTGTCAGGATAAGAGAAAAATGATTTATTATTCTTAATTCCATGGATGGCTCTTTGCCTTTCCTTATGCTGTTTGCATCTTCCAAAAGAATAGTAAAAACTCCAGTTTCATCTTGGAGGAAAATACGTATAAAAGTATTTTACATTTATACAGACCTCTTTTATGTAGGAAAATAGTTAAAAATTTTATTTCATATGATCCTTAAGCTACCCTCTGAAGCTAACTACCATTTATACGTAAAAAACTGAACTTCCCTGGCGGTCCAGTGGTTAAGACTCTGCACTTCCAGTGCAGGGGCACAGGTTCCATCCCTGGTCCGGGAACTAAGATCCTGCAACCGTGCAGGAGGGGCAAAAAAAAAAAAAAGGAAAAAAGAAACTAACATTCTGGAAACTTAAGTAACACATCCAGTGTTGTATTAGATATTATCTTAGTGGACTCCAACTAAGGTTTATAGCAACTATGTGCCCAGTACTGTGATAACTACTTAAATTTCATTCTCTCAGTTAGTTTTCATAAAACAAGATGAGATATTCATTTTTTTTAACTTTTTATGGCATGTGATATTTTAAAATATATTTATTTTATTTACTTATTTTTGGCTGCGTTGGGTCTTTGCTGCTGCGCACGGGCTTTCTCTAGTTGCGGCGAGCGGGGGCTACTCTTCGTTGCGGCGCGCGTGCTTCTCGTTGAGGTGGCTTCTCTTGTTGCGGAGCACAGGCTCTAGGCGCGCGGGCTCAGTAGTTGTGGCTCGCGGGGTCTAGAGCGCAGGCTCAGTAGTTGTGGCGCATGGGCTTAGTTGCTCTGAGGCATGCTGGATCTTCCTGGACCAGGGCTCGAACCCGTGTCCCCTGCATTGGCAGGCGAATTCTTAACCAGTGCGCCACCAGGGAAACCCAAGAACAGACATTTTTAACAAGTACCCTAGATAATACTCCAGCACAGTAAAATCAGAGAATCAGAGTCTACTGAAAAGAATTTGAATTCATTTTTACAACAAAAAAATCCTACCGGAGGAGGTTCCAGGCTGGTGAACATACGGAGGTGCTGGGAGGGTGATGTTCCTGGAGAGGGCATGGAAGCCCCACACCTCTCCCCCATACCTGGCCCTGTGCACCTCTTCCATCTGGCTGTCCCCGAGTTATATTCTTTGTAATAAACCAGTGATCGAGGTCACAATAAGTACATGGCTACAGTTCCTTCAGGAGGTGCACATATGCTCAACCAGGCATCCTCATTTTTAAATAAACCTGGGAAAATTTGGAAAATAGAATTTAAAAAAAACTTAAAAACCACTTTTGAGAAAATCATAATTATTTTAGCCAAAAGGAGGTAAATATAAAATAAACTGGATCAGTTTAGGTATGAAAAAAATCCTACTGGATTTCTGTAGCTAATTTTGCAAACTTTTACACTAGTTTGGCCAATCTATTGCAGTCATTCTTTTTTCAATGCTCAAGTTGTGTTGTCTTAGGACAATGAAAGTTCCTTCAAGTTAGTCGCCTATGTACTTTTGTTGGGAGAACATTGGTCATATAGTTCATTTTTGGAGGGACAGTTGGCTGTTCTGGCCCATTTTACACATTCTCCTGGAATTGGCCATTTCTCCAAGGAGCCTTTGTTACTTTTACTGAGGAGTGATATTCAGAGACCAAAATTCTCATCACTGATGTTGCTTATGGTTACTCCGGTTCCCAAGAGAACTGCTGCTGTTATTGGCTTTCCATGCAGACAATTAAAAAGCCAGAAAAATTTCAGAAGCCTTTCAGCAAACTTTCCCTCACATATTATCCAGAATTGATATAAGCCCATGATTAAACTAACAATTTGACAAATGAGATCAGCATAATTGGTTTATATCAAATAAGATTCACCTCCTGATAAAAAGACGATGGCCTTTACAAAGGAAACAAAAGCAAAAATAAACAAATGGGACCTAATTAAACTTAAAAGCTTTAGCACAGCTTTTTCTGATGACTGCTGATTTTCAACAAAAGGAAAAGACAACCTACTGAATGGCAGAAAACACTTGCAACTTATTTGACCAATAAGGAGTTAATATCCAAAATAGATAAAAGCTCATACAACTCAATATCAAAAAAAAAACAACCACCCAGTTAAAAAATGGGCAGAAGACCTTTTTCCAAAGAAGGCATACAGATGGGGACTTCCCTGGTGGTCCAGTGGTTAAGAATCTGCCTTCCAGTGCACGGGACATGGGATCTGGTTGGGGAACTAAGATCCCCCATGCCACGGGGCAGCTAAGCCTGCGCACCGCAACTGGAGAGAAGCCCACACACCACAGCTAAGACCCGAAGCAGCCAAAAATAAATAAATAATTTTTTTTTTTTTAAAGAAGGCATACAGATGGCCAACAGACACAATGAAAAGATGCCCAGCATCGTAATCATTAGAGAAATGCAAATCAAAACCACAATGAGATATCATGTCACACCTGTCAGAATGGCTACCATCAAAAAGACCACAAATAGGGACCTCCCTGGTGGTGCAGTGGTTAAGAATCCGCCTGTCAATGCAGGATCCCACACGCCACAGAGCAACTAAGCCCGTGTGCCAACAACTACTGAACAACTACTGAACAACAACAACTACTGAGCCTGTGCTCTAGACCCCGTGAGCCACAACTACTGAAGCCTGTGTGCCTAGAGCCTGTGCTCCGCAACAAGAGAAGCCACCGCAATGAGAAGCACGTGCACAACAACAAAGAGTAGTCCCCCCTCTCGCCACAACTAGAGAAAGCCCACGTGCAGCAACGAAGACCCAACGCAACCAAAAATAAATAAATAAAAATAAATAAATTTATTTAAAAAAAAAAGACCACAAATAACAAATGTTGGTGAGGACGTGGAGAAAAGGAGACCCTCCTACACTGTTGGTGGGAATGTAAATTGGTGCAGCCGCTATGGAAAACAGTATGGAGGTTCCTAAAAAAACTAAAAATAGAATTACCGTAAGATCCATCAATTCCACAGCTGGCATATATCTGAAGAAAATGAAAACACTAATTCAAAAAGATATATGCACCCCAATGTTCATAGCAGCATTATTTACAATAGCCAGGATACGGAAACAAACTAAGGATCCATCAACAGATGAATGGATAAAGAAGATGTGTGATTTATATATATGTGTGTGTGTGTGTGTGTGTGTGTATATATATATATATATATATATATATATATTGGAATACTACTCAGCCATAAAAAAAGATAAAATTTTGCCATTTGGGACAACATATATGGACCTAGAGGGTATCATGTTTAGTGAAATAAGTCAGACAGAGAAAGACAAATACTGTATATTATCCTTTATATGTGGAATCTAAAAAATAAAACAAACAAATGAATATAACAAAACAGACTCACAGATATAGAGAACAAAGTAGTGGTTACCAGTGGGGAGAGGGAAGTGGGGAGGGGGAAGATAGGGATAGGGGATTAAGAAGTACAAACTACTATTTATTGATATAAAATAAATAAGGGGACTTCCCTGGCAGTCCAGTGGTTAGAGGTCCACCCTTCCACTGCGGGGTGCACGGGTTGGATCTTTGGCCTGGGAGCTAAGATCCCACAAGCCGTACAGCACGGCCAGGAAAAAAAAAAAAAAGCTACAAGGACATATTGCACAGCACATGGGATATAGCCAATATTTTCTAATAACTATAAATGGAGTATATTTAAAAATTGTGAATCACTTTGTTGTACACTTGAAACTTATATAATATTGTAAATCAACTATACCTCAATTAAAAAAAAAGTCAGTGGCATTTAGGAGAGGTTAAACCAATTGGGTATGAGTGGAAAACCAACAGTTTCTGCTACATAGTAATGAGTGTAGAGCTGCTGCAGATACACAGTTGTAAAGTTAATTTTACAAGGTAGAGAGCCCATGAATACTACCAAATATATAAGGAAACTGCATATTTGACTGAGTTCACTTTAATAATATATTAAGTTTAAAAAGCAAGCCAAAAAATCATATGAATAATTTATTCTATTTGGATTTAAAAATACATGCCACAATATACCAAAAAAAATTCTGGTAGGTTACAAGTATATACCCAGAGTTTGCATTTCGGATGAGTGGATAAATGATGAATTATTTAGGACATAGAAATAATAATTGCTGTATAGAGTCCTGCTTCATTGTTTGGGTCACCTATATTTTAGATTTGGTGTACCACCCCAAGAAACAGTAGTAGGGATATTTTTTTAAGTTAATAATAAAAACTCTATATTAAAGAATTTCAATTAATTTACTAATAAAGGAATTTCTTATGACTTGATTTTTAAAACTTTCATAATTAAGACATCTCTGTTTTGAAATTTGAAAAGTCCATGTTTATTGCACAGTGTTAAAAAAAAAATTCTGAAGGATGTATAGTTTTTTTTTTTTTTAAGTGCAATTTCTTCCATCATGTCTGTCTATTACCCCTCTCCAGCTCTCATGCACAAGTAAGTTGAGAATTTGGTGTATATTGTAACTACAGATCTCTCTACATAAATGTGTGTGTGTGTTAGTAATTTCATATATTCTATCTCAATTGCTGAGACATTGATTATATTCAGATTATGAAACCAGTTCACAAAGGGAAAAAAACTTGGAATGTAATATCAGCTATTATGTATTGTGTAAAAAAGTTTCACTTTATCAACTGGCTTATCCCAGGGGACAGCAAGTATTTGATAGCAAGACTAAAATAAATTTAAAATGCATTAAGGTTTGCTGTGAGGATTTAATTAGGTAATCATCTGATATGTTTTTTTTCTGGCTCATAGAATATATGCAACAAATGTGCATGGAAATATAAAATATGAATACCCTTGAGCATTTCTAGGAATTTATGTAAGGCATTATTCAGACAACCACACAAAGATACTCACTGTAGCACTGCTGGTAGTAGATTAGAAAAAAAAATGTTTAAGTCTAAATGTCCACCAATAGGACTTTGCTTAAACATGTCCTGACATATCCAAATACTGTAGTATTTATGCAGCCATAAAAAAAAAAAGAAAAGATGAGGCGGATTAAATGCATGGGGGAAAATTCCATTGCTTATTAAGGTAAAAAGGCAAATTATTTTACAAGTTAAGGTGATTCTATTTATGTAATATACAGACATAAATAAAATGTGGGAAAGATAGATATATACCAAAAAGCAGTGTTTATCTTTAGGAAGGAAAATTTTGAGGGCATTTTCACTTTCTATTACTGGAATCTTTTTAGAGCATATATTACCACGTAAAAATAATAAATATTTCTATTTGGGAAGAATAAAAGTAGCATCTATGGAAATAAATAATTACCAGTCAGTAAAAGTAACCTTTTTGAAATATGAAAATAGATCATGTATTTGTCTTATTACCTTTAAGGAAGGCTAGAATCCTGGAACTCTGGGTTTTGAACCACAGATTAGACAAGTCTGCTTTGGGCAAAGCCACCAAAGGCGGCATGAAGCTCACTTGGAGGGTCACACCTCCCCCCAGTGCCCTGGGCTCACCAATTTCCTGTTTTAGAACCTTGGGAAGTTTCCTTCTCCTCACCATATCTTCCAGGACAAGGGAATGGTTGCCTAGGCATGTTCAATTTCGTGTAGTTCAGATGGAAATCCATGTACAATGGTAATTAGATATACATAGATATGCCTGATAAACTGGCAGTGGGGGAAGGTTGTGGAGTTTCCTAAAGGGAACCAACTGGAGGCTCTGAGAGAAAAAAAAGAAAAAGCCTAGCAGAGTAAATGACACTTGTTTGACAAGTGACTCATAGTGGTTCTGAACCCAAGTGGTGACGGAAACACGCAAACGTTTTGGGCAGAGTGTGATTAGGTATTGTGATGAAGGTACAAATGGCTGAGGACAAGCAGAAAAGAGATCTGTTGTTACGGGCTTTTAACTGAAAGCATTACCCATCTCATTCATATTGATTCCGTGCATCAGCAGGAAGACTGGGTGGGGGCGGGAAGGGTGGGATCAAAAAAGAAGTATGAGAAAAAATACAAACCCCTATGTTCTATTCCAAAACGTACAGGGAGAACATGACCAAACCCACGTAATGATTAATGCCATAAATTCACTCATGTGTTGAACGAATACTTATTAAACATCGCTATTTGTTATAGACCCTGTTCTCTTTTTTTAATTAATTTTTTAAATTGAGGTACAACTGACATATTAGTTTCAGGTGTACAACAGAACGATTGGATATTTTTATTATCGGGGAGGGGGAAATTTCCCCCTCTACCCCTTGGGTTCTTGTGGCCGGACTAATAATAAAATTGACACAAGAAATATTAACAGGAGAAAAAGAAACATTTTAATTCGTGTGCCTGGAGGTTTCATAGAAATAGGACCTAACAAGTGGCCAAAGCTGCCAGCTTTTATACTTTTTAGACAAAGAAACAATAAATTTGTGAGGAATTGATATGATAAAGAAACTTAAGTTTGGGGTGCTTAGTTAGTGAGGAATCTAAATGGAGTTTAGACTTGAGGAAGTAAAGCAAAGAAGTAACCGGCTTCTTGGCCTGAATTCCCTATCTCTGGCAATAGGGTGGGGAGCGAACCTTTCAAAGGAGAGATTTATTTCCCGCTTTCAGGGAGACAGAGCGGAGGGTCAGAGTGTCCCTCTCGCATTGGTCATGTCTTAAACAACTTCAATTCAAAATAATGTACATGCCATTGGGGAATATTTTGGGATGGCCTGTCCTGAGCCCCAACAGTGTATATTGCAAAATGATCACCACAATGAGTCTAGTTACCATCCATCCCCATACGTAGGTACAAATTCTTTTTCTTGTAATGAGAACTTTTAAGGTCTACTCTCTTAGACCAATGTTCTAAGCGCCAGAGATACAGCAGTGAAACAACCAGAAAAAAATACCTACAAAAATATTAGAACCAGGAAACTGTAGCAATTCTAAGCATTCACTATGTGTTCGCGACTGTTATTTTATACCATCTCCAAGAAGATTACAATTTCAAATAATTTGACTCATTTTCATTCAACATCACACATCATATCCAGAATGTTTTTATAGTGAGAAAATATTATCACTTTTGGTAAGACTTTGTTACGTGAAGGAAGGTTATAAATTGTATAAAGCAGTTATTGATTATAGCACCCATTCTAAGATGGCCTAAACAAGTTGGTAGAAGGTAACCATAGTTCATAAAAGGAAATTGCCCATGTGCAAAAACCACTGAAATATTTGTCAAGAATAAAGGCTGTAGCCCAAATTTTTTGCATTGTTTCAGGGGAAAAAAGTAGGTGGACAGTCCTAAATTCCTGATCAATTAAGTGATTCTCTAGCTAGCAAAAAGAGTGGTCAACGAATTAACTTTTCTTTTACTTTCTTTGGGCTTAATGTGCTGTTCTTCTAACTTTGTGAGATCAGTTTCTCACCCTTTCATATTTTCTGATATATACGTTTAAAGTTATAAATTCCCTTAAAGCACAGCTTTTTAGCTGTAGCACACAAGTTTTGATACATTTTCATAGTCATTGTGTTCAAAATACTGCTACTGTAAATTCTCTGACCCATTTAAAAAAATTATCTCATTTTATAATTGGATTTTTAAAAATTTGAGTCTTGAGAGTTCTTTATATTTTCTAGATAGGAGTCCTCTGTCAGATATGTGATTTGCAAATATTTTCTCCCAGTCTTTGTCTTTTTAACCTTTAAATAGAAGCTTTCACAGAGCAAGTTTTTAACTCTGGTGAGATCTAATTTATCAGTTTTTCCTTTTATGTGTTGTGCCTTTGGTGCCGAGTCGATAATTTTTGAATTTTAATTTTCCTCCTATTATGTTAATATCTTTTTTTTCAGCTTGTTTTTTTAAATTGAAGTATAGTTGATTCACAATGTTGTGTTAGTTTCAGGTGTACAGCAAAGTGATTCAGATATATATATATATATATATATATATAGATAGATAGATATATAGATATATAGATATATATATAGACACACATATATATATACACATATATTCTTTTTCAGATTCTTTTCCCTTATAGGTTATTACAAGATATTGAGTATAGTTCCCTGTGCTATACAGTAGATCCTTGTTGGTTACCTATTTTGTATATAGTAGTGTGTATATGTTAATCCCAAACTCCTAATTTATCCCTCTCCCCCTTTCCCCTTTGGTAACCATAAGTTTGTTTTCGAAGTCTGTGGGTTTGTTTCTGTTTTGTAAATAAGTTCATTTGTATCACTTTTTGTTCATTTGATATCATGATATTTGTCTTTCTCTGTCTGGCTTACTTCACTTTTAAGTCCATCCATGTTGCCGCAGGTGGTATTTCATTCATTTTTATGGCTGAGTAATATTCCATTGTATATATATCACATCTTCCTTATCTATTCATCTGTTGATGGACATTTAGGTTACTTCCATGTCTGGGTTATTATAAATTGTGCTGCAGTGTACATTGGGGTGCACATATCTTTTTGAATTATAGTTTTCTCTGGATATATGCCCAGGAGTGGGATCACTGAATCATATGGTAACTCTATTTTTAGTTTTTTAAGGAACCTCCATACTGTTCTCCATAGTGGCTGCACCAATTTAAATTCCCACCAACAGTGTAGAAGGGTTCCATTTTCTCCACACCCTCTCCAGCATTTGTTATCTGTAGACTTTTTGATGATGGCCATTCTGACTGCTGTGAGGTGATACCTCATTGTAGTTTTGATTTGCATTTCTCTAATAATTAGTGATTAACATCTCACATTAGTATGATATGTTTGTCACAATTAATAAACCAATATTTCTAAATTATTATTAACTAAAGTCTACAGTTTAGTCAGATTTCCTTTGTTTTTACCGAATATCCTTTTTCTGTTGTAGGATCTTGTCCAGGATACAACATTACATTTAGTTGTCATGTGTGCTTAGGTTTCTCCTGTCTGTGACAGCTTCTCTGACTTTCTATATTTTTGATGACTTTGACAGTTTTGAGTACTAGTCAGTATTTTGTAGGATGCCTCTCTATTGAAATTTGTCTAGTGTTTTTCTCATGATTAGACTAGGATTATGGGTATTGGGGAAGAAGATCACAAAGACGAAATGCCAGTTTCATCACATTATATCACGGATACAAACTACCAACTTGCTTATCACTGCTGATGTTGACCTTTGTCACCTGGCTAAGGTGGGCTTTGGCAAGTTTCTCCACTCTAAAGTTATTCTTTTTGCCCTTCTTTCCATATTGTACTTTTGGGAAGAAAGTCACTATGTGCAGTCCTCACATAAGGAATGGGGAGCTATGCTCCCCCTCTGTTTAAGGGTGAATACTGTCTCCTCCAAAATGCATGTCCACTCAGAACCTTTGATTATGATCTTATTTGGAAATGGGGTCTTTGCAGATGCAATGGTTAAGATGAGGTCATACTAGATTAGTGTGGGCCCTAATCCAATGATTAGTGTCTTTATAAGAAAACAGATACACAGAGACACACAGAGGGAAGAAGGCTGGAAGTAGAAGAAGATGTGAAGACGGAGGTAGAGAGTGAAGGGATGCATCTACAGGCCAAGGAATTTTAAGGATTGCCAGCAACAAGAAGCTCCTAGAAGAGCCTTCACAGAGAGCATGACCCTGCAGGTACTTTGATTTTGGACTTCTAGCCTACAAAATTGTGAGGGAATAAATTTCAGTTGTTGTTGCTTGGGGTTTTTTTTTTTGGCCACCCGCGCAGCATGTGGGATCTTAGTTCCCCGACCAGGGATCGAACCCGTGCCCCCTGCAGTGGAAGTGCGGAGTCCTAACCACTGGACTGCCAGGGAAGTCCCCAGATTTCAGTTGTTCTAAGCCACCCAATTTGTGGCAATTTTTTATGGCAGACCTAGGAAACGATTACTGTACACCTTCCTCTAGAATAGAATATCTACATAATTTATCTGGAATAATTCTGCACAGGAGAATAATCTCCCCTTTTTATTATTCAATCATTTATTTATATCAGTATGGACTGGACCATGGATTTTTTTTAGTTGAGGCATAATTTACATATAGTAAAATTTACCAATTAAAACACATTATAAAACTTTTTCTATGCTCACAAGGGCTACTGATTGAATTTTTCTTGTAATCTTTGTCAGGTTTTGTTATCAGAATTATGCTGGTGTCATAAAATAAGTTGGGAAGTCTTCCTTCCTCCTCTACTTTCTGAAAGAGCTTGTGCGAAATTAATATTATTTCTTCCTTAAACATTTGATTCATCCTTGAAATCATCTGGACCTGGAGATTATTGTGGAGAAATTTTTGCTGATTTATTTTTAAAATTTTATCTAAAAAGCTAATCAGATTTCCCATGTCATCTCACATCTGTTTTGGTAATTTGTGCCTTTCAAGAATTTTTTCTGGGACTTCCCTGGTGTTCCAGTGTGTAAGATTCCGAGCTCCCAATGGGGTCCCGGGTTCGATCCCTGGTCGGGGAACTAGATCCTACATGCATGCCGCAACTAAGAGTTCCCATGACACTACTAAGAAGTCCTCCTGCCGCAACTAAACAGGCTGCAATGAAGATCCCACATGCTGCAACTAAGACCCAGCACAGCCAAAATAAATAAATAAATATTTTTTAAAAATAATTTTTTTCATTTCATCAAATTGTTGAGTTTTGGTATAAAGTTACTCATGCTAAGTATATATATCTATATTACCCTTCTGATGTAACTAGGATATTCCATTTTAAAATTTCCAATATTGGTAAATTGTATTTTCTTTGTTTCATGTTCAGTCTTATTATTGATTTATCAATTTTATTAATCTTCAAATAACTGATTTTTTTTAAGACTTTTTTTTTTTTTGGCCACACTGCGTTGTTGGAAGCCATCCAGACGCTGCAACACCATGACAAGGTCATGGGGCGCTCCAGTGCGGAACTGCAAGGCGGAACCACACGTGGAAGGTGGACTACACTCCTCGTAAAAGCAATACTTATAATTTCTATATATATAAATTTAAGTGTGGCAGGATTTGCCCCAAGGAAAAATCTTAGATTTCCTGACTTCCCCTTTGAGTACTGTTTGGCAAGGCCCGGTACCTAAAGAGGGACATTGGGAAACAGTGACTAAATCTGGACATAGGGAAATGTTTCTTTGGAAAACACCATCCTCCCTAGAGATATGGCCATATGAGGGTGTTTATGATGGTAATAATAATTTGTGGTTCAATATTAATGGTAGTTTAATGATATTTGATCAATTAACTGGTGAACAGATATGTTCCAGATTAGGGACAAATAGAAATGATTTGGAAAGTTATTCTTTAATAGATTATTGGGATCCTAATATTGTTTGTTGCTATATTAAATTGCCTTTGAGTAGCAATATTCAAAATAGAAATTGTAAAATATATTTTAGATATTTTTATGGCATTATAAAAAAGGAATGTCCATGTAGGAAAAGCTATGTGGGGGCTAAGGATATATAGAATATAAGGATATATTTAGACTTAGATGTTAAGGTTGGTTAACCACCAAGAATAATTCTTAGAACATGTGCTGTACGTAATGGTAACCTTGGAATTTATCTTATGAGAAAATCTAGAAACTAAAAGGTATGGTTTACGTAATCTTTTAAGGAAATCTTTGTGGGTTCAAAATGATTCATTTTTTCGACTCAAAACAATAATATTACAATGTATGTTAATGATTTATGTAATTCTACTGTAATCTATATATGAGTATATGAAATAAAGAAAGCACGAGATGGTGCTATTTTTTTACTTGGCTGAGTCCACGAGTCTCAGTCTCCTTCCTGTTGACTTGGCTGAGTCCACGAGTCTCAGTCTCCTTCCTGTTGTTCATCGCCGACGCTGTCCATCCTTTTGGGGTATCCTGGATCCTGTTGGAGCTGGACTCCAACACTGCGTGGCTTGTGGGATCTTAGTTCCCCGACCAGGGATCGAATCCAGGCCCATGGCAGTGAAAGCACTGAGTCTTAACCACTGGACTGCCAGGGAATACCCAGAACTAATTTTTGACTTTGTTAATATTCTTCTCTAGCCTGTCTGCTTTCTATTTCATTGATTTCTGCTGTCTTATTATGTTCTTTCTTCTACTAACTTTGGGTTTAATTTGCTTGTTTCTTTTTCAGTTTGGTAAGGATAAAATGAATATAATTGATTTTAAATCTTTCTTTTTTAATATTATTTAAAGCTATAAATTTCTCTCAAAGCACTGATTTACCTGCATCCCACAAATTTTGATATATTGGTTTTTTAAAAATTATTTATTTATTTATTTATTTATTTATTTGTGGCTGTGGTGGGTCTTTGTTTCTGTGCGAGGGCTTTCTCTAGTTGCGGCAAGTGGGGGCCACTCTTCATCGCGGTGCGTGGGCCTCTCACTATCGCGGCCTCTCTTGTTGCGGAGCACAGGCTCCAGACGCGCAGGCTCAGTAATTGTGGCTCACGGGCGTAGTTGCTCCCCGGCATGTGGAATCTTCCCAGACCAGGGCTCGAACCCATGTCCCCTGCATTGGCAGGCAGATTCTCAACCACTGCGCCACCAGGGAAGCCCGATATATTGTATTTTTAATCAACCATTTGGAAATACTTTCCAGTTTTCCTTGTGATCTTTTTTTTTGACCCATGGATTGTTTATTTACAAGCCTGTTTTTAATTTCCAAGTATTTTGTGGTTTTCCAGTCATAATGTCATTATTGATTTCTACTTCAAATCTGTCGTGGCCAGATAATATATTCTGTAAGATCTGTGCTTCGAAATTTCTCGAGACGTGTTTCATAGCCCAGCATATTGTTTATCTTGGTGAATGTTCTTTGTGCACTTGAAAATAACGGTAATTCTTCAGTCACTGGGTGTAACATTCTATAAATGCAGCTTGGATAAAGGTGGTTGGTAATGTTATTCAAATAGACTATATATTTGCTGATTTTTTGAGTAGCTGCTCTATCTGTTACGGACAGGTGTAAATATTTTTTACTTGTTTATTTCTCTCTTTAGTTCTGTCCATTTTTACTTCATGTATTCTTAAATAGTTTTCGACTCAAGCTCATTGGATCTAAGACCTAGATATTAGGTCTTCCTGATGTATTGTTTCATTGTGTCCTTTCTTTAAAATCATTTTATTATCCTGTCTTTTTTTTGGCTGCACGGCGCAGCTTGCAGGATCTTAGTTCCCCAACCAGGGATTGAAACTGGGCCCTGAGCAGTGAAAGTGCGGAGTCCTAATCACTGGACTACCAGGGAATTCCCTATCACTCTCTTTCAATACTACTTTTCTTGAAGTATATTTTATCTGATATCCTCTCATTCTATTTTGAACCTATGACAATCCAATTTTCAACGACATCATTCCACCAAAACTGTTCCTGTCGAGATCACTAACAATCTCCATATTGCTAAATCCAATGGCAATTCTCAGTCCTTATCTTACTAGGCTGTAAGGAAGGACTCAGCCTTTCCATAATAAAAATAACTCTAAGTCACGTATTAAGATAAAAATTCAATTAATAGAAAACATGCTTACTGTCTAACTCCCTTGGACAAACACTGTATAATATCTTTATAGTTTTTCTATATTATACTCTTCTTTGTTCTTCCAAAGTGTTATTCCGGGACTTCCCTGGTGGTGTAGTGGTTAGGACTCTGAGCTTTCACTGCCGAGGGCCCAGCTTCAATCCCTGGTCAAGGAACTAGGATTTCATAAACCTCATGGAGTGACCAAAATTAAATAAAGTGTTGTTCCTTTTGTTTTCAAATGTATATTTGACCTCTTTTATAATATGTGTTATCAGTACCTCTTTCACATGTATGTTATCAGTAGACCTTTCCAATAACCTTTTTGGAGTTTACTAATTTATGATAAGGTCTACCTTTTCCTTACCTGCTAAATATTAAATGTCTCATCTTCCACACTGATGAAGCCCCTCTTTTTCTATCTACTATTGCCTAATGATAGGTGTGCCTCACCTTGGAGTGGGTCTTTGGTGTATTCATGTATATAAAGGAGAGCCTATAATTTTAATTTAAAAGCTGGGGTGCTGGTACCTAGGTCCTACCTGTTAAGCATTTTATTTACTTCCTATACTATAGTTTCCATAAATGACAGTGTTTTACTTCTACTAGAAAATTGGCACATTCTTGGACGAATCTAGAGCAACACAGCTCCTGAGACCAGTGGAGGTGGGCTTCCAGGATCTGACCTAGTGTGTATATGGTATAATCCCTTGGTGCCCTATTTCCTTCAGGTGCCAAGGAAACTCCATTTTTCTGAGCTGTTTTCAGAAAGATACTGCTGTTTTCCGGTAAGGATCATAAACTGACCCTGTCTGTCTGTTTACCCATCTGCATGTAGCTTCTTTGTTACTGCTTCTTACTTGGACCCCAGAAGATTTCAGTCTACTATTTTTGGACCTAGAATACATCTACTTTGTATTTATTATTATTATTATTATTTTTTTTTTATATTCAAACAGAAAGTCACAAAAATTATAATCATCCTCATCAGTTCACTCAGTCCCATGTAATTATTTTTTTTTTCATCTTGATCTTTTGTTAGCACTTATACGAATTCATCAGTTTTCCATTAGAGTTCTGAAAATGCTTATTCATTCAGTTCAGCAGTATAGTCGGTTACCAGAAACCTGTACTTGTCAGAGTCTACTTTGTATTAATACGGCTTATCCCAAGGGTCAGGATGGGGGCCCACTCCTACTTAGTTCACTGTAAACTATTATGTTTTTCTTTCTGCAAATTTGGAATTGGCATACCAGAAAAAAAATTGGTGTTTTTCTTTTTTTCTTGGTTTATCCTGGCAAGTTTTCCAACATTAATGTAAAGCTCTAATCAAATTTCAACCACCCTCAGGGCTCTGATGAGGTAGAATGGAAACTATGACACTAAGCAAGGATGTAGTAATTTAGAAACAAAATGTGCTTTGAGTCATTATATGCTTCTAATTATCATGAGTATCCTGTAAACTGCAAGTTAATGAACTGTGGAGTGCAACCCACAGGAAATCCTCCTTGAGCCCAGGAAGATTCCAGCAGTTCACCTTTAACACCTAGAGGGTACATTGTAGTCTTATTTTCAAGGACTCACTTCTATTCCAAGTTCTTTTTCAGAATGAGCACAGGCTGCAGTAGGTTATTTTCTTGTCTGTCTTCTCTAACAGAAAATGGCCTCAAATGATTGGTAAACTCCTGCAGAGCAGGGCATTGTATGCCACTGTTTACCCAGGATCATGCTTAGTGCTAGACAGAAAAGCATGCATAGACATCTGTGATAAGGAAAAGAATGAAAAGAAATAGAAATGAAGAGAAAAAGAAAGACAAAGGCAAGAAAGCAGTCTAATAAGTGGCAGGGGGTCTCAGCAAGAATGAACCTCCCAGTCAGAACTAGACACAACTTACCTACAGAGATAAGAGGTGAATGTTTGGGTCCAGGGAGTCAGGATCCTTCTGGGAGTACAGGCAAATTTTTGAGTTTGTGCAAGTATGTTTTTCTCAGTAGAGTCCAAAACTTTTATCAGATTCTCAAAAAGTTCGACTAATACAGAATATAAGCTGTATTCAGAATCAGTGGTTACCAACCCCTGACTCTTCCCCTCCCCATCCCACCTCTATGACTGCAGTGATGATTTCACGAGTGTATACATCATGGATGTATAAATTACTGAATTGTACACTTTATGCGCAGTTTGTGGTATGTCAATTAAACCTCAGTGCAGCTGGTTTTTATTTTTTTCATAAATTTATTTATTTTTTTGGCTGCGTTGGGTCTTTGTTGCTGTGCGTGGGCTTTCTCTAGTTGTGGCGAGCAGGGACTACTCTTTGTTGCGGTGCACAGGCTTCTCATTGTGGTGGCTTCTCTTGTTGCGGAGCACAGGCTCTAGGCACACGGGCTTCAGTAGTTGTGGCACGTGGGCTCAGTAGTTGTGGCGCACAGGCTTAGTTGCTCCGTGGCATGTGGGATCTTCCCGGACCAGGGCTTGAACCCGTGTTCCCTGCATTAGGCAGGTGGATTCTTAACCACTGCATCACCAGGGAAGTCCCTATCCACTCTTTTTTAGATTCTTTTCCCATATAGGCCATCACAGAGTATTGAGTAGAGTTCCCTGTGCTATACAGTAGGTCCTTATTAGTTATCTATTTTATATATAGTAGCCATTCCATACACTTTTTTAAAAAATATTTATTTGTTTACTTATTTGGCTGTACCAGGTCTTAGTTGTGGCACGCAGGATCTTTGTTGTGGAATCTCTCGTTTCGGCATGCAGGATCTAGTTCCCTGACCAGGAATCGAACCCAGGCCCTCTGCATTGGGAATGCTGAGTCTCAACCACTGGACCACCAGGGAAGTCCCTCCATACACTTCTAAGGTTAATGTATCAGGAGTTGCCAAGACCACCCCCAAGCTCAATGATTCACTAGGAAGACTCATAGGACTCAGCATAGAGTAGTACTCACAACTAAGATTTATTATAGTGAAAGAGTACAAAGCAAAATCAGCAAAGGGTTTGTGGGGCAAAGCCTGGAAACTGGGTGCAAGCTTCCCCGAGTCCTCTCCCAGGGCAGTCATGGGTATACTTCATTCTCCCAGCGATGACTTGTGACAACATGTGTGAAACACTGTCTACCAGGGAAGCTCATTGGAGACTCAGCTCCCTTGCCCCTTCCACACAGTTATTTCTGCCTTACTCTATTGGCCAAGTCAAATCATATGGCTGAACCTAAAGTTAAGGGGAAGCATATCTCTCCCTTTTAGTAGAAGGAACTTGTCTTTGTTCATTTGGGCTGCTAAAACAAAAATACCAAACTGGGTGGCTTATGAACAGCAGAAATTTATTTCTCACAGTGCTGGAGGCTGGGAATTCCAAGATCAAGTCACCAGCAGGTTCAGTGTCTGGTGAGAGCCTGCTTCCTGGTTCATGGACTGCCATCTTTTTGCAGTAATCTTACATGGTGGAAGGGGCAAGGGAGCTTTCTTGTGGGGCTTTTATAAGTGCACTAATCCCATTCATGAGAGCTCTGCCTACATGACCTAATCATCTCCCAAAGGCCCCACCTCCTAATACCATCACCTTGGGGGTTAGGATTGCAGTATATTAATTCTGGGGGACACAAACATTCAGACCATAACAGAACTACAAAAACCACTTGGTAGAGAGCATGGAATTGGGTGTGGGGTGGGGTGGGTGAAGAATAGGGGCCATACATATTCCACTTTCTCACACAAAGTCAAACTGTTTTCTAAAGTGGTGGTACAACTTTACACTCTTACTAGCAGTAAAGACAGTCCCCATTTTGCATTCTTGCCTGCAGTTGATATTTACAGACATTCAAAGGTCTGCCAGTCTGGTAGGCAAAAATAACAAAAGAAAAACATGGATGAATTGGACTTAATCAAAAATTTAAAACTTTTATAAACTATCTTAACTGCTGTGGTCTGAATGTTTGTGTCCCCCCAATTCATATGTTGAAATCCTAATGACCAATGTGATGGTATTAGTTGCTGGGGGCCGTTGGGAGCTGATCAGGTCATGAGGGTGGAGCTCTCATGAAAGGGATTAGTGCACTTCTAAAAGCTCCATAAGAAAGCTTCCTTGGCCCCTTCTGCCATGAAAGACTACAACGAGAAGACTGCAACCCAGAAGGTGGCCCTCATCCAAACAAGCAGGCACACCGAGCTTGGGCTTCAGCCTCCAGACCAAAACTGTGAGAAATAAATTTCTGCCGTTCATAAGCTATCCAGGCTACAGTATTCTGTTAAAGCAGTCCAAAAGGACTAAGATATTAACCATTTTTAAATGTACAGTTCAGTGGAGTTTATTCACATTGTCGTGAAGAAGCAGATATACAGAACTTTTTCATCTTGCAAACATGAAGCTCTATACCCATTAAACAACTCTTGTTTCCCCTTCCCCCAGCCCCAGGTAACCAGCATTCTCCTTTATGTTTCTATGAGTTTGACTGCTTTAATTTGTTTTTCTTTTTTTAAAAAAAATTTTGGGACTTCCCTGGTAGTCCAGTGGTTAATACTCCGTGCTCCCAATGCAGGGGCCCCAGGTTCCATCCCTGGTCAGGGTACTAGATCCTGCATGCCACAAGGAAGATCCCACATGCAGCAACGACGATCTCGCATGCAGCAATGACGATCCCACATGCCGCAACTAAGACCCAGCGCAGCCAAATACATAAATAAATTTTTTAAAATATTAAAAAAAAATTTTTTTTTGGCTGTGCCATGCAGCATGTGGGATGTTAGTTCCCCAACCAGGGATCAAACCCACATCCCCTGCATTGGAAGTGAGGAGTCTTAACACTGGACAGCCAGGGAAGCCCTGAGTTTGACTGCTTTAAATACCTCATGCAAACAGAATTATACAGTACTTTTCTTCTTGTGACTGGCTTATCTCACTTAGCAGAATGGCCTCAAGGTTCATCCATGCAATGGGATATGCAGGATTTCCTTCCTTTTGCAGCCTGAATAATATTCGCTTGGATGTGGGGCTTCCCTGGTGCCGCAGTGGTTAAGAATCCGCCTGCCAATGCAGGGGACACGGGTTCGAGCCCTGGTCCAGGAAGATCCCACATGCCGCGGAGCAACTAAGCCCATGTGCCACGACTACTGAGCCTGAGCTCTAGAGCCACAACTACTGAGCCCATGTGCCACAACTACTGAAGCCCGCATGCCTAGAGCCCGTGCACCGCAACGAAGAGTAGCCCCCGCTCACCACAACTAGAGAAAGCCCGCACACAGCAACAAAGACCCAATGCAGCCAAAAATAAATAAATTTTAAAAATTAAAAAAAAATTCCCTTGGATGCATATTGTACACTGTGTTTATCCATTCATCCATTGCTGGACACTTGGGTTGCTTCCACTTCTTGGCTATTGTGAATAGTGCTGCTATGAACATGGGTATGCAAATATCTCAAGACCCTGCTTTCAATTCTTTTGGTCATATAGCCAGAAGTGGGATTGTTGGATCATATAGTGCTCCACATTTAATTTTTTGAGGAAACTCCATAGTATTTTTCATACTGGTTATACCATTTTACAAGCCCACCAACAAAATTTAAAACTTTTGTATTTCAAAGGACACTATCAAGAAAGGGAAAAGAGGGAATTCCCTGGCAGTCCAGTGGTTAAGACTCCACACTTTCACTGCTGAGGAACAGGGTTTGATCCCCAGTCAGGGAACTAAGATCCCACAAGCCACAGTGTGGCCAAAAAAAAAAAGTGCAAAGACAATCTACAGAATGGGATTCACAAATCATATATTTGACAAGAGACTCATCCAGACTATATAAAGAACTCAATAAAAATAATAAATAAAAAATAAAGAATAGCCAAAGCAATCTTGAGAAAGAAAAATGGAGCTGGAGGAATCAGGCTCCCTGACTTCAGACTATATTACAAAGCTACAGTAATCAAGACAGTATGGTACTGGCACAGAAAAAGAAATATAGATCAATGGAACACGATAGAAAGCCCAGAGATAAACCCACGCACATATGGTCACCTTATCTTTGAGAAAGGAGGCAAGAATATACAGTGGAGAAAAGACAGCCTCTTCAATAAGTGGTGCTGGGAAAACTGGACAGCTACATGTAAAAGAATGAAATTAGAACAGTCCCTAACACCATACACAAAAATAAACTCAAAATGGATTAAAGACCTAAATGTAAGGCCAGACACCATCAAACTCTTAGAGGAAAACATAGGCAGAACACTCTATGACATAAATCACAGCAAGATCCTTTTTGACCCACCTCCTAGAGAAATGGAAATAAAAGCAAAAATAAACAAATGGGACCTAATGAAACTTAAAACCTTTCTCACAGCAAAGGAAACCATAAACAAGACGAAAAGACAACCCTCAGAATGGGAGAAAATATTTGCAAATGAAGCGACTGACAAAGGATTAATCTCCAAAATTTACAAGCAGCTCAATATTAAAAAAACAAACAACCCAATCCAAAAATGGGCAGAAGACCTAAATAGACATTTCTCCAAAGAAGATATACAGATTGCCAACAGACACATGAAAGAATGCTCAACATCATTAATTATTAGAGAAATGCAAATCAAAACTACAATGAGATATCATCTCACAACGGTCAGAATGGCCATCATCAAAAAATCTACAAACAATAAATGCTGGAGAGGGTGTGGAGAAAAGGGAACCCTCTTGCACTGTTGGTGGGAATGTAAATTGATACAGCCACTATGGAGAACAGTATGGACGTTCCTTAAAAAACTATAAACAGAACTACCATATGACCCAGCAATCCCACTACTGGGCATATACCCTGAGAAAACCATAATTCAAAAAGAGTCATGTACCACAATGTTCATTGCAGCTCTATTTACAATAGCCAGGACATGGAAGCAACCGAAGTGTCCATCAACAGATGAATGGCTAAAGAAGATGTGGCACATATATACAATGGAATATTACTCAGCCATAAAAAGGAACGAAACTGAGTTATTTGTAGTGAGGTGGATGGACCTAGAGACTGTCATACTGAGTGAAGTAAGTCAGAAAGAGAAAAACAGATACCGTATGCTAACACATATATATGGAATCTAAAAAAAACAAAAAAAAAATGGTCATGAAGAACCTAGGAGCAAGACGGGAATAAAGATGCAGACCTACTAGAGAATGGACTTGAGGATACGGGGAGGGGGAAGGGTAAGCTGGGACAAAGTGAGAGAGTGGCATGGACGTATATACACTACCAAACATAAAATAGATAGCTAGTAGGAAGCAGCTGCATAGCACAGGGAGATCAGCTCAGTGCTTTGTGACCAGCTAGAGGGGTGGGATAGGGAGGGTGGGAGGGAGGGAGATGCAAGAGGGAAGAGATATGGGGACATATGTATATGTATAACTGATTCACTTTGTTATAAAGCAGAAACTAACACACCATTGTAAAGCAATTATACTCCAACAAAGATGTTAAAATAAATAAATAAATAAATAAATAAAAACTCAAGTAACCCAATTAAAACAGAAGCAAAGGACTTGAATAGACATTTCACCAAAGAAGATATACAAATGGCCAATAAGCCCATAAAAAAGTTGTTCAACAGCATTAGTCATTAAGGAAATGCAAATCAAAACCACTTTGAGATATCATTTCACACCCACTAGGATGCATAAAATCAAAAAGTCAGATATTAACAAGTGTTGTTCAGAATGCAGAGAAATCAAATCCCTCACACACAGGACAAAAATATCTACCCATTCAATTATGTTGAATATCTGCATAATATTCTATTACAGGATGTTTCAAAATTTAGTTTTACCAGTTTCCTATCAGGACATTTAGTTTTTTATATGACTACTTATACTCTTATTTTCCTTTCTGTTTTAATCTTTTTATTACACAGATTTATTTTTACATAATTTATATATGATAAGGTTCACCCATTGAAAGTGTACAATTCAATAATTTTTAGCATTTATACAGAGTTGTGGAACCAGATTATTAGATGAATAATCTAATTTTAGAGTGTTTCCATCACCCTAAAAAGAAACTTTGTACCCATTAGAAGTCATTTTTAATCTCTGTGTCCCCATCCCCCTTTGTTTTCCTCCCCTTAGTTCTAGGTCACCACTAAAGGGACCGTCTTTCTCTCTATAGATTTGCCTGTTCTGGAAATTTCATACAAATTGAGTCATATAATATGTGGTCTTTTGTGACTGGCTTTATACACATATGGTTTCAAGGGTCATCTATATTACAGCATGTATCAGTACTTCATTCCTTCTTGTGACTAAGTACTATTGCATTGTACGGATATACCACATTTGGTTTTCCGTTTATCTGTCAATGGATATCTGTCAATGGATATATGGGTTGCTTCCAGTTTGGGGTTACTGTGAATTATGCTGCAACAAACATGTGTGAACAAGTTTTTGTGTGGACAAGTTTTCATCTTTCATGGGTAATATATCTAGGAGTGGAAATGCTGGGTCATATGGTAACTATTTTCTTTATAAACTCTACTTATTTTGTCTTGTTTCTTCTCCAAAACACATCTTTTTCAAAATATTCCTCCTCTGATATATACAAATGGTACACAGATAAGGAAATACAAAGACCGAAAAAATGCTCAATCTCGTAATAAAAATGCAGATTTAAAATACAGGACTCGGGCTTCCCTGGTGGCACAGTGGTTAGGAATCCACCTGCCAATGCAGGGGACACGGGGTCGAGCCCTGGTCCAGGAAGATCCCACATGCCACAGAGCAACTAAGCCTGTGCGCCACAACTACTGAGCCTGCGCTCTAGAGTCCGTAAGCCACAACTACTGAGCCCACGAGCCGCAACTACTGAAGCCCACGCGACTAGGGCCTGTGCTCCCAACAAGAAAAGCCACCGCAATGAGGAGCCCGCACACTGCAACGAAGACCCAACGCAGCTAAAAATAAATAAATAAATAAATAAATAAAATAATAAATTTAAATAAAATAAAATACAGGACTCCTTTCTCACTTCAGGTTAATAAAGATGAAACGGGGGGCTTCCCTGTTGGCACAGTGGTTGAGAATCTGCCTGCTAATGCAGGGGACACGGGTTCGAGCCCTGGTCTGGGAAGATCCCACATGCCGCGGGGCAACTAGGCCCGTGAGCCACAGTTAGTGAGCCTGCGCGTCTGGAGCCTGTGCTCCGCAACAAGAGAGGCCGCGATAGTGAGAGGCCCGCGCACCGCGATGAAGAGTGGCCCCCGCTCGCCGAAACTGGAGAAAGCCCTCGCACAGAAACGAAGACCCAACACAGCCATAAATAAATAAATAAATAAATAAATTTTAAAAAAACGCAAATGAGTTAAAAAAAAAAAAGATGAAACGTTTCATAATAAAACGTTTTAGTAAAAGTGTATAAAAACTGGTACCCCTGTACCTTATTGGGTATTTAACTTTAGTCCACTTCTTGAGCATATAGTCAAGAGACAGGGTGCCAGTTCCAGTTCTGACGATTCATTCAATTTTTTAAAAGTGAGATTTGAATTTAATCTCTGAAACCTATCCCAACTCAGATGATTTAGTCATATCAATTAAGTCACAAAGCCTAGAGCAATCCAGAAAGGGTAGTTAAATTCTCTTCAGAAATTCTCTTCAGAATAAGAAAGGCGGGAAATACCTGCCTTTGAAGGTCTGCACTTCGCCAAGCGTGTCCTGCGTTTCAGCCGGAAAGGGCTTCAGCCGCACGGAAACTAGCGGGTTGCTGGTGCCGCCCGAGCCTGCGCGGCGAAGCCTCGCGGGAGACCTGGCGCCTCCGAAGCCCCGCCTCCTGCCGGGTCCGCGGTTTGGTCCAGAACCCGCCCAGCCTCCCGTAACTGCGGGGCGGGGGCGGGCGCAGGCCCTGGGCCACCATTGGGGCTGGAGCGCTGGGAGTGGAGGGAGGTGGACGGCCGGCAGGACCTGCGGTTTCAGCGGTGCCGCGCCACCGTGGCCCGCCCGGATCACGGACAGATGTTACTAGATTCGTTGGTGCCACTCTGGGACTTGACATCCAAGAGGGCGGCGCTGTGAAGACCTAGAGCGTAGAGCCAGAGCGGGCCGGCTCAGGCCTCACCTGGACCCTCGACCCAGACATCATCCCGCAGCTCAGAGGCCCCAGGCTCAGAGGGGCTCCCTCTGCCTCTCCCCTTGTCTCACTTGCTGGGTCCTGGGCAGGGGCCTCCAGCACAACCTCAGCTGGAGCCAGCCAGTTGGAACCTTGGCCAAATTTCTGGAGCAAACACTTTTGGGACCCCTCACCTCCCCACCTCCTAAAATGGCACTTTGCAACTTGAATTGTATCTGAAGTCCAGGTGGCTCTGGGAGTTGTGGAAGGAGACCCTGTCAACCAAGTACCACTTCAGCCAGCCATCTAACATTAATTGTGCCAGTTATCAATTTACTGCCTCAGCTCCAAATTCGTCCTTCAAGACCTGTCTCGTGGGACTTCCCTGGTGGCTCAATGGTTAAGAATCTGTTTGCCAATGTAGGAGACACGGGTTCGAGCCCTGGTCCGGGAAGATCCCACATGCGGTAGAGCAACTAAGCCCGTGCACCACAACTGTTGAAGCCCACGCGCCTAGAGCCCTTGCTCCGCAGCAAGAGAAGCCACCGTGATGAGAAGCCCGCGCACCACAGCAAAGAGTAGCCCCTGCTCTCTGCAACTAGAGAAAGCCCGTGTGCAGCAACAGAGACCCAACACAGCCAAAAAAGAAGACGTGTCTTGTGGTAATGCTTGGAATTCTATTTATTTATTTATTTATTTATTTAGGCTGCGTTCTTTTGCCTTCAACACTCTTGATTTTCTTGATTTTCCAGCTCTGGCCTGTGCAATCTAGTAAATTCCTCTGCTAGCCAGCAGATTGCAACTATGCCTTTTCCAGTGAGATCTGAACCTCAGCTTTGGGGAGGTGGCCTCCCAAAGTTGTCCTTCCTTGGATATTCTCCCTCAGCCCTAGGATACCATATTGCGTTCTCTTCCATCTTTTTAAACTTGTTCTTATCATAGCCTGATTTTTTTTTTTTTTTTTAATTAAACTTTCCCTGTTTAAGTCAATGTGTGGTTTTGGTCTTCTTCTTTATGTTTTTAGTTGTCGAAGTTTTGGTATTCTGATAGGAGCCAGACTGATATACTTAATAAAAATCAATTATATGTCAGGCAGTGTTCTAGGCATAACAAGACAAGGTACTTGCTTTTATGGAGCTTATCCTCTGCAGAGATTAACTAAACCCTAATCCACAAAGTAGACTCAGCCATACAAAATTCTGAGGCAGAATATTCCAAGCACAAGAGGATAAATGTCAAGAACCTAAGTGATCATGAACTTGATGTACATGAGAACTAGAAAGACCAGTGGGGCTAAACTTCAGTGAGCAAAGAAAGTAACAAGAGCAAATCCTTTGAAGAAGCAAACCCTTTAGGCAAGGGAAGCAGAATTTAGTGTCAGGACAGTTATGAGAATGAATGAAAGCAGATACAAAAAGCTACACCAGGGTAATAAGAATAAACTGGGATATATGGTCACCCAGTTTATAGGCCACAGCAAAGGAGTCTGGATTCTATTTTTTTTTTTTTTTTTGCTTTTTTGATTCTTTTTTATTACTCAAAAATCTCCATTTTGGGCTTCCCTGGTGGCGCAGTGGTTGAGAATCTGCCTGCCAATGCAGGGGACACGGGTTCGAGCCCTGGTTTGGGAAGATCCCACATGCCGCGGAGCATCTAGGCCCGTGAGCCACAATTACTGAGCCTGCGCATCTGGAGCCTGTGCTCCGCAACAAGAGAGGCCGCGATAGTGAGAGGCCCGTGCACCGCGATGAAGAGTGGCCCCCGCTTGCCGCAACTGGAGAAAGCCCTTGCACAGAAACGAAGACCCAACACAGCCATAAGTAAATAAATTAAAAAAAAAAACAAAACTCCATTTTTATTTCATTTATTTATTTATTTTTATTTTTTTGGCCGCACCGTGTGGCTGGTGGGATATGTTCCCCAACCAGGGATCAAACCCAGGCCTCTGCAATGAAAGTGCCTAATCCTAACCACTAGACCACCGGGGAATTCCACCCCCAACAACAAAAATCTCCATTTTAAAATTTAGCTCTCTTTTCTTTTGCCTTCAACACTCTGTTCTTTTGCCTTCAACACTCTTGATTTTCTGCTCCTCAATAAGGAAAGCATGCTTGATCCTGTCATGGACACATTAGCTCCCATGGACCCACCATAGGTCCTGCTGACATGCTTTTTCGTTTTAGACAACCTCATAAAAACTTTAGGTCTCACAGCACGAACCCCTCAAAGTCAGCCTGGGCACACACTATATGTAGATTTTGGGGTTCCAGATGGCCTAGTTTTGTTAGAGGCTGTTGTAGGACAGCCTAGGACGTACATCAAACACTGGGCCATTCTGCATACCTCTAGATACCATCCCCTGGATACTATCTGAAGTGGAATTGGAAGGCTTTGAGCAGGGAGTGACACGATCTGATTTTAAAAGATCACTCTGATCATGTGAAGAATGAATTATAAGGAAGCAAAGGTGGAAAAAGGGAGCTAAGGCAACCACAATTTTGGAGAATACGGTGCACTCACTGGGGCTCTTTCAGGACAACCAGGGTATTTCATCCTTTCATCCCCTCTGACACACAGAGCACCACAGTGTAAGGACTATGTTGGGGGTAAGGAAGCCTTTATGGAGCTCCTGCCTGGGCTAGTAGAAATATCTGTAGTAAATGAATGGAAACTAGGGAAGGGAGTGTCAGAACTACATGAAAGGAAAGCATGGAGGTGTGGAGTGCCTGTAGTGGGTATGAGGTGTTTGTTTCTTCTTTTTTATTATTTATTTATAACTAATTATTTTTTATTTTTATTTTTTATAACTCATAGCACACTTATTTACAAAACAGAAACAGACTCACAGACTTCGAAAACAAATTTATGGTTACCAAAGGGGAAAGGTGGTGGGGAGAGGGACACATGAGGAGCTTGGGTTGAACATACACACACTGCTGTATATAAAATACATAGTCAACAAGGACCTACCGTAGAGCAAAGGGAACTCTACTCAATATTCTGTAATAACCTATATGGCAAAAGAATCTGAAAAAGAATGGGGAGATATATATATATAGAATACATATGTATAACTGAATCACTTTGCTGTACACCTGAAACTAACACAACATTGGTAATCAACAATACTCCAATATAAAATAAAAATTAAACAAAAGAAAGAAAGAAATGGTGAATCAAAATGAAAGGTAGCAGGGACCTTGCCCCTGGAGGGGTTGTTAAGCCAGGGGACTGTTTTTCCTGTAGTCGATTGGAAGCTATTGAAGAATTTTTAAGCAGGACAGTGATTTAAATGTATATGTATATGTCATGTGGATGCCCTGACATCAGTGTAGGATGAATTTTAGAGATCAAAGACTGGAGGAGAAAGGAAATAGGTAGGAGCATAAGAGAAAAATCAGAAGAATTCTCACTGGGGAAAGCAAGCAACATAATTTATTAAGTATGCAAGGCAATGCACTAAGGCTTTTCCATTTCATCTGCATAATAAGCAAGTATTGCTATTTTCATTTGTACGAGACTCTCGTATAAGAAACTTACTTAAGGTTACAACAGGTACTGGGTGGCCACATTGGAATTAAAGCTGATTTTGTTGTCACAGGAAGGACCAAAACAACAAAAAAACCAAGTCTGTGATGTTATATATACATTCAGAATTTTTATTTCAAAACAAAGAACCATAGTAACAATAATAGAAAATCCGTTTGGAAATTATTCACAATCTGGTCACTGAGGAATGGGAAGACTTCCACACTGCATGACTGCCAACCCACTAGTTTCGAGGAGCCAGAGCAGAGGTGCAGTTAGAGGAAACTCAGCTGTTCCAGCAAAGCCCCACCCCATGGCTCTGTGAGTTTTTATCCAAAGGCTCAAGGACCAGAGGGAATGGTGAGAACTTAGAACCAAAACAATGGCAACAGGCAAGGGTTTGGCTGAAGGACCTGAAATATGTAAGCACCAAAGAGGGAAAGGGAGATCAAGCAACATATGAAAAAGGGAAGAAGGGCCCAATCTCCATTTCTAAAAATACTGGGTAACTGGATGGGCGTAGAGGTGTCCGTGGCCTCTGGCAAGTGTAAACCCCTCCATCTCACCTAACTCTCTGAACCGCCGCAGAGATAGAAGCTTCAGTTTGTTTCTTACCGCCTTCAAAGAATGCCTCCCTCTCCCCCGTGACTCCCCTCCAGCACCCCCCAGAGGCACCGAGTCCCGATGTCACACGCTTTCCTGTCTCTCCCTGTTGTCGGAGCATGGAGCGAGTCCTCCACTCTCAGTCTCAAAATTTAGGGAGTTCTCCCCTTCCTCTCCAACAAGGAAAGGCAGCCACATGAGACCGAACTCTAAAGTCTGAAAGAAAACCATAGATTCAAATTCCACCCAGCAGAGGCAGTGCTATCGACATACATAGGAATGAGTTTGAACACATTCTATCCAAAAGGGGGCCTTAGGAACATAGAGGAAACAAGTTACCCATAAACTACTTCCACCCAGAGCAAGGTGACAGTGCACATACACTCACGCTCAAGTGTGGGCTCCACTGCACATCCACGCATACTGTCGAGTGTGGTCTGTGGGAAAGTTCAAGTCCCTGGAAGGGCACTTGACATAATACTATGGTAACATGGTAACAAGGGTAACTTGACATGGTAACAGACATAAACGAGCATGAGATGACCCTAATGTAACAACATACTTCAACTGGATAATAATCGTTCTGGAAAAATCCTCTCCCAGAGCTGAGGTTACAAATTCCAAGGTAGCTATGAACATCTCTGAATTCTTTTAAAGCTATGGCTTAAAACAAAATAAAAATCAACATCTAAAATCTTCTAAAGAACAAACTGAAGAAATAACGAACCTCTACCAAGAACCAATATTTTGGCTTGTTCATTTAGAAGGCTCTCCCACCAGATGATAGGAGTATTTAAAAAAAAAAAAAAAAGTGAGTTCACTACAAAGAAGCCGTTTGGTCCAGTGAGGGGAGAGAGGATTTCTAGAAATAACCATCCCTTCTCTGGACTCCATCCAAAATTAGAACCCATCAACTACCATTAACTACAATGCCCATCTTAGTGATAATCCTAGATTTCAAGTAATACTACATATAATCTTAAACAAAGGAAAAAGTTCCAAAGGAAACTAATAGCTTCTTTAGACAGGCACATGACTTTTCTGAGAAATCTGAGTTTTCACCTGAAGGACAGAAATTGTTAAGAGGCAACGTGCAAACCTCACACACATCATACACCCTCCAACAATGCATCACATTTCTCCCTAAATTTGTCCCTTCTTATTGCACCTTAACCTCTTCGGTATTAAATCTTCCACCGTATAACCTCTTTAAGCACCTCCCTCTAACCTCAATTTCCTTATGCTTTCATTATTTGGTAAAATTACTTTATACTTACAAAAATAAATATTTATGCAATAAAGCCAAAAGATAAAATAAATAAAACTCAAGTTAGTTTGCTCTGCAGAGCCGTATGGAAGTGAGGAAGACGGTCTTATGGAATCCCTCTCTGCCCTCCACATTCTTATGTGTATCTGCTTCCTGGTAAGTTGAGGTTGGAGGAACTGCAGCCTCATGCCCACTCCCCTAAGGGCCCTCGAGAGACGATAGTAGAACCTAAGGGAGCAAGAGCTGGCAAAGTTGTCATATGCCAAGCAGCCAATCCCTCCTGAAATGAAGGCAGGTTCACTTGGTCTCTCCTGAACAGAAGAGAATGTCCAAGAAATGAAATTTTTAAACGCCTTTGAAGATAACAACTAACCCCAGCGTTGGGATCCTCTGAGCGCCCATGAGTGTGTGGGATGAGAAAAGAATTGAGTAGCAGCATTCAGAAACAGTCCTGGGTTACAACCTGATGAGGTCTCTCTCTTGCTTAGGGAGAGGTTGCGTTTTCATGGCAGGAGGGAGGTGGGAAGGAGGCACTGCTTAGACGTTGGTGTCCTTGGTGGGCTGGATGCTGTTCATCTCTACGATGGGACCTTTCTCATCTCGGTTACCCGCCAGCACCTGCCCTTCAAAGGCTCGTGTAATTTCCTCAAAAGTCCTGCCACGAGTCTCAGGGACTTTGAAGAAGGTGAAGATCCAGAAGATAACAAGGAAGCCGGTGAAGACAATGAAAACATAGGCTCCTAAATAGAACTAGTCAAAGGACACAAAAAAAGGAGAGTCGGTGTAAAAATCTGGTCACTGACAAACTCGTTTCCTTCACAATCGTATTTCCAATAGGCCTGAAGCCATAACCCTTCTAGACTTCATGAAGACAGTAAGGTTTCTTCAGAGACTTGTTTATGATTTCACTGGTAACTTACTGTATTTCCCTGCCATTTTTTGTCATTCCTTTTCCTAGTCATTGAAGTTAGCTGTTTCCAAATACCTATTGAGTATTTTAGGCCTTTTGATTATGAGTTTTAAGATCTGGGTTTCTGAAAGACTCATGGAAACTGGGAATGCATTCTAGATGTCCACTGCTAGTTCCTTTACTTAACAAATCAGCTCTAGGCCATTTTATAATAGGACCTATCTCATCATTAACATCATAAAGCCATTAATGCTAAGCCAAATGATGGATTTTAAATATTGGTTTGGAATCCTAAGGCTTATTATTACCATTCTGTTTCTAGGCAGAACTATGTATTAGCTGGTTTCAAGATGGGCTGGGTGAGTTTTAAGTTACTTACTGCAGCTGAGGGGAAGAGCAGTCCAACCAAAAAGTTGGAAGTCCAGTTGGAACAACCAGCCACTGCCATGGCAGCCGGGCGGGGTCCCTGGCCGAAGAGTTCAGCCACAATAAACCAGGGAATGGGGCCTGGGCCAATTTCAAAGAAGGCCACGAAGGCCAAGATGGCCCCAATACAGATAAAGCTCATCCAACCATAATTATCCTACGAGAAAGGAACAAAGGAAAGTTAGTATTAGAGACAGCATGCCCCAGGCAGCATCCAGCTTCCCAGAGATGAGGACTGACTAATAATGAAAAGTTCCTTCTGTCCCGTGGTATAAAGGAGTTACTGGACCTAGAAGCCTTAGGTCCTTGTTTCTTTCTTCTTTTTTTTTTTTTGGCCTCACCATATGGCATGTGGTATCTTAGTTCCCCGATCAGGGATTGAACCCGTGCCCCCTTCATTGAGTGCAGAGTCTTAACCACTGGACCACCAGGGAAGTCCTAGAAGCCTCGGGTCTTTGAAACCTAGCAGTGTGATCACAAATGTCATTCTGCACTGAGACCATTTTATCAGCTGTAAAAGGGGAATAATGACCTCAAGATTTCTTTAAGAATTAAATGAGATAATGTATTTTACAAACTATATGTTATATAGATATAGGAATTATAGCAATTTAATTATCTATCTCTGATAATCCACTTGTCTTAAAACTCTGGGCATGTTGCCTCTCCCAAATGTCATTTGTATGATCTCCAAACCTCAACTACCCACCCCCTCACCTTTCCGCACCACCCCCTTCCACCGCAAAGAGCGCTCACCTTTAATAACAAAGAAATGGTCATGAGGACGGAACAAAAAGCCATCCCTCCAAGGCCTATCAGGTGCAGCGTCCTCCTCCCTGCCTTTTCTACCAGGAACACCTAAAAGAATAAAAAAGAAACATCTGCATTCCCTTTCATGAAAACAACTATATGAGCTCTGGAATCTGCCTGATCAACAGCAGGGTACCTGTTATAGTCACACTTCCTCTCTTCCAGCTTCTAGTTAAAAGCATCCTACATAATCCCCTCTATACTTCCTCTCGCCCAACCACTCCCTACTTGTTTGAAGAGTGAAGACTGTTTTACCCATCATTCAATAGCCCTTTTGCCCCAAAAGGAATTAAACAAAAAAAGGTTTAACTAAATGACAGAAGGGGGGTGTGGAAGGACATGCAACCCATCCTTGAACGTGTGTAGCAAGAATTCTTCTCCCACCTCAACAATGATCAAAACATCCAACTTACAGAAACCACGGTGAAGATGGTATTAACCACGCCTGCACCAATAGTGGCATAGATCGGCTCCTTGACACCTGCATCTTTGAAGATTCCTGTCGAGTAATAGAACACCTAACAGGGAACAAAAGATGCAACTGTGAAATACAATTGTGCATAGCAGTTACACGGAACCCTCCAAAAAATCAACTCAAAAAAGTCCCAGAAGTTAAGGAGTACTTCCCAGGGATTTTTGTTCAATCACGGTATCTTTTCTGCAAACGAATGATCTTCTGTATCTTATCTCTATTCTCTTCTTCAATTGTCTTCAATTCTAGCTACTTATTTCCGCTTTCTTTTCCTTCTAACTATGCTTATTCTTTTTTTTTTTTTTTAATTGGTCCAAATACACACTAGCGGCTTGCTTATTTATTTATTTATTTATTTATTTATTTATTTATTTTTGGCTGTGTTGGGTCTTCGTTTCTGTGCGAGGGCTTTCTCTTGTTGTGGCAAGTGGGGGCCACTCTTCATCGCGGTGCACGGGCCTCTCACTATCGCGGCCTCTCCCGCTGCGGAGCACAGGCTCCAGACGCGCAGGCTCAGTAGTTGTGGCTCACGGGCCTAGCCGCTCCGCGGCATGTGGGATCCTCCCAGACCAGGGCTCGAACCCGCGTCCCCCGCATTGGCAGGCGGACTCTCAACCACTGTGCCACCAGGGAAGCCCCACTATGCTTATTCTTACTGCTCCATTTAGTCTCTTCCTTAAGTTTACTTTAGTAACTTACATATAAAGGCTTAAGTCCCTTTAAGTTTTTCAATTACACTGTTCCAATAGACTTACTCCAACTCCCACCCCGACCAACAATGACAGGCATTGATGTCTCCACTTGATAGTGAAGAAACTGAAGAGTAACCTCAGCCTGATCGTGATTTAGAAGCAGAACTTGGGCTGGAATTCCAGGAACTAGGTCTTTGCAAGTGTTTTACGAAATAACACCAGCTATTATTTTAATTGAATATACACTATTAAATAAACTACAATTTAATGTATACTATTTTTATTATTTGCTCAACACTGTGCTAATACGTAGGGCTGCTACAACTACCACAGCTAAAGAGATGTCAAAACATTGGTCTCAGACCTCAAGATAACAAGGGAACAGGATCTAGATCGCTCAGTCCCTCAGGTTTGGTTTAGGGGTTTATGATTTCACCCAGAGTACCTGCCCTCGTAGCAGCCAGTGTTCATCAGACTTTTTGATGAACATATGCTCCGACAATGGGAGTGACCGTCTCCAGAAACAAGTCTTCAAATCCCTACCAACCTAAGACAGAAACTATGTATATTTTCCAAAATAAGATTCAGGCTGAGCTCTTGGAAACTGAGATGTGGAGTGTCATCCTCAATGAAAACTGCTGCTTTAGGAGAGAAGCATGGAATTAAAAAAACAAAACAAAAATGAAGAATATTTAATAATATAAAGCTTGTGAGGAAAGAAGTTTGAACAGTTAAAACTAGAGATGAATAGGTATGCCAATTCTCTTCCTTATATAAAAGCTCACAGATCAAAAACCTAACACGTATATACGCATCTCAAGCAAACTTCTTACAGTAAAATCTTCCTGCCTGGTGCCATGGAGCTAGGCCACATCATCTTACCTAAAGGCAGTTTACTCTGCTGGGTAAACACTATCCAGCCTCTTACCCCTCTGCCTTTAAGGGAAATTAGAAAACATCGTTTGTTCAAAGGTAGGTTGGAAAACTGACTTTCACACACCATTTCCTGAAAGGGCGGGGGTAGGGGCTGGGGGATGGGTAGGTCCTGCCGCAGAGCACTCATCTATCATTTGTAACTTTCCCAGGGTGGTCTTTTTCTGATCCTGTTTTGCAGGGCTTCGACTGGGGGCAGGCAAGCAGGCACCTGGGGTATAGAATTGAAGAAGGCGGTCCTTCTCAGGACATGTCTTGTATCTGGACACCTCACTCTAGTCCCAGCCTCGCTGTTCTGGAAAGTCTTGAGAGTATATTTGATTACGGTGGTTTTTCAAATGTGGAAATTTGAGATTGAGATCCATCAAAACCACCTGAGAGGCTTTTTCAAACTGTCTTTCCTCCCAAGGTCTGATATAACAGCCTCTAAGTCCTCAGGAGATGCACTGCTATTTCAAACACAAGTATCCTTGTGGTGCGTTAGGGAGAAAAGGCTAAGGACAAACTTAGTATTCTGAGTTATCACGTGTTTTGCAAAACGCTTTGTCACAAAACGATTTGATCACACTGATCACATTATGATGGGAAACCCTTAGGGCGTGAATCAGTACTTAGAAGGGGGACAGGGGTGGGTGTTCTTCATATCCAAATATTTTATCTGCAAAAGGATAGGTGTAGGAATGCCCTCTCTGCCCACAACCAAGACTCAAGAGCAGAAGCTGAGTTTTGCATAGAATACTATGGCTACCTGCCCACTGCTAGCTTCCATTTTGCCTCACACTTAACTATCATAGTCACTATTCTAAGTTGTAAAAAATATAGAGAATGATAAGCCCAGCTCACTCTGAATTTGCCTGTGTGCCCACACACCTCCTAATTGCTACCCAGGGCTTTACACTGATTTTAGATTGCACAGTCCTGGGAAAAAACCCAAGGTGTATCAACTCTCAGATCTGCTTTGATTATATGGCCTACGTTATCACTGATAACATTATGTAATAAGACAGATCAGAGTTAAAGAGGACTGAAAATTTTTAAAATGAGTGGTCAAAAAAAGAGGATTAATAAAAATTGATAAATTGTGATACTCTATATATTAAAAAAAAATCTGGAAGAGGACAAATGTTAACTATAAGTTCCAAGGCTAAGGGTGACAAACTTTTAATTGATTCTCTCATCTTTCCACATGGAAAACATGTACTATAGATAATTTTAAGAAATAGGGAATTCCCTGGCAGTCCAATGGTTAGGACTCCGTGCTTCCACTACAGGGGGCATGGGTTTGATCCCTGGTTGGGGAACTAAGATCTGACCAAAAAAATTAAAAAATAAATAAATAAAAATGAAAAAATTTAAAAAACGAAATGGAAACCTGGATAAAGAGCATTTTCTGAGAGGCTGCTCTGTGGCAAGCATTGTGGGGGACCCCTGGATATAAAAGAAGGTGAGCAACAGCCAATGCTATTCACCTCTGGTCAGGTGTTTTAAGTGGAATACTGTAGGACACGTTTGACATGCAAGTGGGCACTCACAGCGTTGATCCCCGAGAGCTGCTGAGAGAGCTGGAGCATGATGGAGATGATGATGGGCTGTCGGTAGCTGGGGGCTCGGAAGAGCTCCACCACAGTGACTTTTTTTTCCTGTGCCATTCTTATACTCTCATCTTTCATCTCCTGGATGTCCTGAGCCACATCCTGGGTGCCCCACAATCGCTGGAGAACTGGTGAAAAGCATGAAGAGGAAAGGTTAATGATAAGATGCTGTCCCGAATTCCTTTTCCCCATGAGACGGATGGGAAGAAGCCGCCCAGATGAGCCCTGCATCTGGCGGCTCAATCAGCATCTGGTTTTAACTCGCCTTCTCACCCCATCCTTCAGGGGCTGCAAGTTTCTGACTTAAGCATAATCAGACAGGGAAAGGAGATGACAAAAACCAGATCCAATGTCCTCATCCTAAAACGAACCACAAGCCTAAGATTCCTACAGTGAAGGTGTGAAGGGTACTCACTCTCCTTAGCGCTCTCCTCTTCTTTTCTGTTAATGAGCAAGAATCTAGGACTTTCAGGGCAAAATGGAAGGGAGGCACATTGGAGGATGGCCGGGATGATGGTGAAGCCCAGGAGCAGGGGCCAAAGCTCTTTAGTCCCCAAGATGATGTTTAGCCCAAAGATCTAGAAACCAGACAAAGACAATACTATAAATTCCATACTTTACAGGCTACAAGTTGATTTAAAAAAAACGTTCAGAAGATCATCTGTTCTTTTATCACGGGAAAAGATAGTCTCTACTACTTTTTCTACCCTGCCTGCTTCCTTAGCCGTCTGTGAACTATGGTAATATTAATTAATATCTGAAACATATATAGTTGAATATGTGCCAGATGTTCTTTTTTTAAATTGAAGTATAGTTGATTTACAATGTTGTGTTAATTACTGCTGTACAGCACAGTGATTCGGTTATGCATAGATATATTTTTTTAAAAAAAAATATATTCGTTTCCATTACGGTTTATCATAGGATATTGAATACAGTTCTCTGTGCCAGACATTCTCTTGACTGTCTTCTCTATGTAAATGCATTTAATGAGTTGGGAAACTAACACTCAATAAGTTCCAGAGTACCTGGGCCACCAGAATCCCAATAACAATGCCCAGCTGGTTGAGCGTGCCAAAGGCCCCACGCAGGGCAGTGGGAGATATCTCTCCAATGTACATGGGCACGAATCCTGTGCAGAGTCCACAGAAGAGGCCAATAACCAGTCGGCCCAGGATCAGCATTTCAACTGACTCCGCTATTTTGCAGAACCCCATAAGGCAGCCACCAGCGATGGCCAACAGGTTGACAATAAGCATTGAATTGCGCCTGAAAGATTAAACAAAAACAAGTGAAGTGGGACCTCCCTGGTAGCGCAGTGGTTAAGAATCCGCCTGCCAATGAAGGGGACACGGGTTCGAGCCCTGGTCCGGGAAGATCCCACATGCCGTGGAGCACTAAGCCCGTACACCACAGCTACTGAGCCTGTGCTCTAGAGCCCGTGAGCCACAACTACTGAAGCCCACGTGCCACAACTACTGAAGCCCGCGTGCCTAGAGCCCGTGCTCCACAACAAGGGAAGCCACCGCAATGAGAAGTCCACGCACCGCAACTAGAGAAAGCCCCCATGCAGCAACTTAGACCCAATGCAGCCAAATAAATAAATAAATAAATAAAAACAAAAACAAGTGAAGTTAGCAAAATAGACCTGATCTCCCCCTTCTTTCCTAATCATTCTACTCTTCTCCAGGCTCATATATCTTTTGGTCTAATTTTTCCACTTTCTACTATCAGAACATATCTGGTTGGGATAGATAATCAAGATCAATGGTTCTTACACCTCAGTATGCATAAAACTCACCTAGAGAACTTGTTTAAGATTCTCCCCTCTACGTCCTATCTGTAGGCTAGGATTTTAGCAAGCACTTTAAGGCCAGTTGTTCTCAAAGTGGTCCACAAACTAACAGCATCAGCTAGAAATTTGCTAGAAATTAAAATTGTCCCACCCTACCCCAGACTAACCATTAGGCCTGAATCTGGGTTGGAGCCCAGCAATCTGTGGGACTAGTTTTCCCTTGATGGGAATTTGAGGTGCTCTCATTCAAACGCATCATCACCTCCCTGCTCTAAGCCTCGATACTTGTCCTCAATGCAACCAGTATAGCCCCCTTCCCTGCCCAGTTTCTGATCAAGAGCTGCCAAACTGGGACTTCCCTGGTGGCACAGTGGTTGAGAATCCGCCTGCCAATGCAGGGAACACAGGTTCGAGCCCTGGTCTGGGAGGATCCCACATGCCGCGGAGCAGCTAAGCCCGTGCGCCACAACCACTGAGGCCCGCGCGCCTAGGGCCTGAGCTCCGCAACAAGAGAAGCTACCTCAATGGGAAGCCTGCGCACCGCAACGAAGAGTAGCCCCCGCTCACCGCAACTAGAGAAAGCCTGCGCGCAGCAACGAAGACCCAACTCAGACAAAAAAAAAAAAGAAAAAAAGTATTAATACCTGCCAAACCGGTTGACAAAGAGTCCAACAGAAAAGGACCCAATCATACCACCAACGGAGAAGATGGCCACAGACAAGGACCACAGGGACGTGAGCAGCACCTCAGAGGGAGGGTTTTTTAACCTCTCTTGCAAAGTGTAATTGAGAAAGTCCTTTATGATCTGCAAATTAAAATGGTTGGTGGGAGAGGAGACCGTTACAACTGGATGAGAAAAGAAACAAACATTGGGGATCTTCCCCTCCCTAAGAGAACAGCATTACAGTTACTTTCTAGGTAGCGGATCAAGGGAATAAATAGATGGCAATGGAAGAGACAGGTAATACACTGGAGTTAATGTTACCAGCTCTGAAAAGAATAATTTTTTATTTGTCCTGAAAATTCCAGTAGGTAGTACTGATGTACTCTTGTTCAGTGACTATCCCAACCACCCTCCCGCCCTGAGACTTTGTAACTAACCCCTAAGGGATAATAAAGGAAGTGTATCACCATAGGGTGAGAGGAAGAATGGGTACAGTCCAGGGTACAGGGAGCCCCTGAGCCTTTTGCCTTGATCAATGATTCAATTAGACCCCCACCAATATCATTCCCCCTCTAGGTCTTAGCCAAGCTACCTACCAAGTCTGTCTAAACTTGTTAATTCTGGAAACCCTACCTAAAGGAATAATTACCCTATTCCAAACTCTAGCTGCCTGGCACTCACCACCTCAGGAGCATTGATGACTCCAGTGTTGTAGCCAAACTGGAAAGAGCCTATTGTAGCAATCGTGATGGCAAAGATCAGAGGGGCGGTGACCTGGGGGGGAGGGAGGAGAGAAGAAACAGTCTAAACTCTTGATGGATAATTGACTCTTATGAAGGAGATGTATATATCAGGAGAACTCAGCCTGTGAGTGGTATGAAAACAACAAAAACTTAACGATTTAGGTAATGAATGAGGAACACGAAAGAACTGAAGAGCTTATCTGGAAATACATAGGTGAGCGTGCAGAGTAAACTTGGGGAAAGTGGCAAGAAAATTTGGGAGAAGGGAGAAGTTAACAGAACTGGGTTAGTCGGTTTGGAAGTATTCAAAAAACAGCCCCAGGTAAGAGCGAGCATAGAACTGTGCTCAGGCATAGAAAAAATTGTGATTGCTAAGAACAATTGACTCTGGAAACAGCTAGATCCAGCGTACGCTCACCCGTACCCCAGATTCCACAGAAGCCCGAGTACTGGTGGTGTGTCGTCATCACCAGGCTGCTCTTAACTGCATCACGTAATATACAGGATCAACCTACTGTATCCTTGGTCCCATCTGAAATTCTTCCCGTTCACTTAATAATGTACTGCTATCCCCCACCCAACCACCAGGGGGCGAGCACAAGCTCACTCCCAACCCCAGATGGAGACATTTTGTGAGGGGCCGTGCAGTAATCAACCCAGTCATCACTCACCTTGCTGGGAATAATTCCAGTGGGCGTGATCTTACTTTCCACCTCAAGGTAGCTCAATTTTTACGCCTGAGAACCCCAACCCTTCCTCATCTTAAACTCCTTCCCTCTCAGGTCAGACAGTGGCAGGCCAGGAGTTTCAGTTCCCCAAATTGACCTTGCCTCCCAGGCATCTAGTAGCCCTGAAGCCCCGCCAGGGCACCGCTTTCTGTTTAATCCTCTCCTTTTAGTAAAAACCTCTTCTATTTCTCTCATCATTTACTATTCTTGAGGGCCTTCCCACTTTTTCATCCCTTCTCTTCTTTTATTTTCAAGTAAGCTACCTTAGTGAATGAAAATACCTTTCTCCCTACAAATACTGCATCCATAACACACAGTAATACATTAATATATTGTGCACTCACAATCAACCACAACAGGGAGGACAACTGGAATTCTCTCTCCTTAGTATCCAGGGAATCCCATAGGTCATAGAACAGATGGCTGGACACCGACCCAGGTCCCAAAACAAATCCCAGGTCCTTTCAAGGTCTAAGGCTTCCAGAGAAATCCTCTTGCTGGTTCTCAGACCCACACTCGTAATCAACACAACCAAGCAGCCCCTGATCCCCTGAACACTCAACCGTTTCATCCTCACATTCTCAGTAGCCTGTAATTGTACTAAAGAAAAAGAAAAAAAAAAGTCTCCAGGTGACTTTCCCTACCACAGGAAGGTGAATCAAACGGGGATAAATCCTTTATAGGAAATGACATCCAAAGAGAACTGGTGGGAACTGCAGGCTGGGGAAGAAATGGAAAGGCTTTAAGATGGCTAGGTGACTCCGTATAAAAGAGAGCACAGCCATCACCGTTAAGGCTTGCCTTTCGGAGCGTACTCCAAACAAGCAAAACCCAGTAATTGTATCGCTCTTACCTTCGCTGTCCCCATGGCCCTAAATTAATTCCTTTCAAATCTTCAATAAAGATCTAGAGGTGGGATTCCAGAGACCCCTCTTCCAGCCAACAAAACCTCAAAAATGTCCTTCTCTGCAGCAAGTTTTCCGGCAGATCCTCGGTACCGCTCCAACGTCTCCTCACGCACCCTTAGGATGGGCACCTATTTATAAGCTCCGCAAAGGGCGGAGCCTGGGCGACAAGCCCCCAGCCCCACCCCACCCCCGCCCCCAGTGATCTCCGGACCTCCCGGAATTTTGTGACCTCAAGCTCTGCCCCCACCCTAGACAACACCCCCCCCCATCTCTTTAAAACCACATCCTCCACCCTCCCTACTCCGTGGTTTTTTGTTTTTTTTTTTTTTTCTAAGCTCATCCTCCTTCCCTCTTCTAAGAGCAGCTACAGCCTCTTAGTTTCACAGACAAAAATGCTACCAGAAAAGCCTGGAGGGAGGGCAGATACACTTTATTTTTTGCTCTCGCAAGCGCTCAGAACTGAATCAATCCGTAAAGAGATGAGAATAAACGCTCTCTATATAAAGCAAAGTCGAGTGGGTGCTACTAGATGAGAGTTAACGTTGTTTGACGGAGTGTAAACAGAAACTATTCCTACTCCTATGAATTTATCAGCTGCTCTTTGATTGTAGGCTGTGTCTACAATCTTGAAGGGGAGGGAAGGACAGTCTGAGTGAGAGAAGGAAAGCGAATGAAGGAAGAATTGGAAGAATTTTTGGCTCTACTACTCTCTCCTGGGAGAAAACCTGAATGTCTAGGAGCCAAACCAACTCTCCTGGGCTGCAGAAAGGAGAGAATCAGCTGCCCACGGGACACAATCCAAACTCCTGAAAATATGGCATTCACCAACTCCCCACCCATTCTGAATTCTACCCTTTCTGCAGTGTTTTGCCTCTAGTCTCGGGTTTACAGTGCCTAGAGAGAGGACAATGATCAAATTCCGTTAAACAGGTATTTGCAGAGCACAAACTACGCATCCGAAGTTGCGGATTCATCAGTATATAGGACAGAAAAGTCCTGGCCCTCAAGGAATTTATGGTGCTTCCCTTCTTCCACTTAAAACATTAAACAGGGACGAGGCCAACGGATTCTCACACAACTGGAGATAATTAGCAATATCCTATTCCTTCTGGGCTGTGAATTTCTTGAAAGAAAAGGGTAGGATAAATATCTGATTTCTAAGCCATACAAGCAAAGTGAGCAAAATGAGTAGGAAAAACAGATAAGAAAAATGGGAGCAGAGGAAGACGAAGGAAAATAAAAGGAGAGAGAAGTGCTCCTGTGTGAGAGTTAACGAAGGAGGACAAGTTCGCTGTAGGTGGAGTTGGGTGGCTTTGCTGGGGGGAAATATCAGTGGTCAAATTCCTAATGCCTATTAATCTGTAGACTAGCAGGCCCTGCAGGGGAAGAGCGGGTGGGGTGCGACAAGCCGGTAAAGAGGTAGAACTATGCGAGAGGAGCCACTGAAGAAAGTGCACCTTCCTTTGGGGTTTTGGTTGGGAGCCTGGAATTCAAACTGGTACTACTGGACCTGAAACAGACCACATCGTGTGGTCTTTCCTGAAAGGAGGATTTTTTAAGAAAACTGAAGTATCACTGACTTACATTATTTTATTAGTTTTAGGTGCACAACATTACTGATTCGATATTTTTATACATTACAAAACGAAACCACTAAATGAGGATATTTTCTAAATCTCGTTAGCTGAGAGAACTGGCGATGAGTGAAACGTGACATCCAAAAAAACCTTCCCTGAGGTCATTCCTCCCCTCCCCCACTCTCCCAGTCTTCCAGGAAACCCTGAGCCTAGAGGCCCCTTTAGTTACCACAGCAACTGAATTTAGCAGCCAAAGGACAAAATATTCTGTATGGCAGCGCTGCCAATAAACATTCAATCTGAGTCATTTATGTAATATGAAGTTTTCTAAGTGGCCGCATTAAAATTTTTAAAAGAAAAACATAGGAAACAAGAATAATTAATTTTAATAATTATTTTATTTGACCTGATATAGCCAAAATAATACTATTTGAGTTTGATTAAATTATAATTGATTTATAAATATATTAAACTATAATTGATTAAATTATAATCAATTTAAAAATTATTAAGATAGTTTACTTTTTTCCTACTAAGTCTTTGAAATCCAGTGTGTATCTTACATCTCCACTTAGATTCTGTTTTCTACAGCTAAAGTAATATGTCGTTCTAATCAAAACAACAAAGTTGTGTTTAACGGGAAAATATTTTAAACTGCTTCAATTTTAAGTGAACTAAAATTAGCAATTCGGTTCCTCAGTCCCACCAGCCCCATAAGTGCTCAGCAGCCCCAGGAGGCTGGAGGCTGGACCCTGAAGCCTCAGTGAAGCGAGTCTTTTCTCCATTCTTTGATTTTTATTTATTATTTGTCTCACAATGTCATTCTTCTTTGGCCACACAGCTTGTGGGATCTTAGTTCTCTGACCAGGGATTGAACCCACACCTTTAGCAATGAAAGCACAGAGTCCTAACCACTGGACTGCCAGGGAATTCCCTCACAATGTCATTCTTGGCTCTAAATCACTGCCTTTTATTTCTCCCTCTCCCTTGCCTTAGAATAATTATTCCTTAATGTTTTGCAAGAGTAAATGGCACCAGTGAAAGTAAAAAGTAGGTCTTTTTGCCCTTCATTCACTCAGAGCAGGCTCCAATGTAATTCCAGAACACAGTTATTTTTCCAATATTTATTGAAAGAACAGATGAAATAATTGTAAAGGCCTAGGATTATACCTGTCCCAAATAATTTGTGTAAAACCAGTGTAGTGAAACAATACCGAGGGTCAAGATTTAGATGTCTGAAATCTGTAGGTATTTTCTGCTGGGTAGAAAAAGAGGGAGGGTGAAGGGGAGAGAGATCTGAAACCTGTTTTCTCTGGCTAAACTCAGTCTGAGAAAATTACCTATAAGAAAGCTCAGCAGCTTAGAGGGAGAGAGAACATTTCTATCAATGTATATTTTTAAACGGTAACAACTGGAATTCAGCTGGATCTCAGGAATCTAAAAGTATGCTGAACATATTGAGATGAACAGTCCTTGAGCAAGTGGGACTTAATATTAAGTTCCTGCTTCTCAGAAACCAGATCAGGAACCGGACTTGTCCCCAAGGTGACAGGGACCTCCAAGTTAGGCAACCCTCACTGTGGGCCACAGATAACAGTTGCTCAATACGACTCTTTGCTGATGTGTTGGGGGGATTGGCTGGGGGACTGGGGTCTTGGGTGCACTTTGGAAGCAGGCACCACGAGATTCCAAGCTCCACCAAGTCTGGAGCCACGGCTCTGGTGACCAGTCTCTAGGGAGAATGCCAGCGGAGGAAATGTGATGGATAAATTTCAAAATGGAATAGGTTGCGGAGGAATGTTATGAAATCCCCACCTAATAGTTTAATGGACGTCTGCTTAGAAGAATGGGAATGAATGAATCATGACCTGAAATCTCTTAGACCCAAATGCAGGTAATCTGCCACCGTGAATCTCAATCTCCTTTTCGGGTTGCTCTGTGAGAGGATGTTTGGTAATATGATAACCAAGCAGGAAGACAAACAGATCCAAAATCCTAAAATCAGGGAACAAAGGGCTGTAAACATATTTACCTTGTCAAAGTAAAGACAGGGAAAACTACCTCTTCAACAGAACAATGTAAATGGCATTTCAAGGCACACAAAAAGCTAGTGACTGCTTTAAAGATATCCAAAGCTAATTCTACTCTTTGCTGTATTTGTAATATTCCTCATAACGAACAACTTTTGCATAGAATGTTATTTGTTAATTTTATTTTATTAGGTTATGTGTAGATGGAGTTTACTTTGAATCTGAAAAAACCTTAGAAAATAAACTCTCAGGGTGAAGAAAGAAAAAATTTGAGAAATGTTGATTTTCCTGTCTAAACTGGGTTGCAACTAACTATTCATTATTCCAACTGATCCTGAAGGACCTAATCCCAGCTCCCAGATCTTTATTACTTTCTTCCCTTCTCCAGTATCTTCAAAAGTTAATCCATCACACACCAGCGCTAGATGAATTACCTTAAATCAAAAATTTAATTACATCATCTCCTAATCAAGTAACTTGAACAAGTTATTGAAAAAGTCTAGATCAGTTCTGTCCAATAGAAATATAATAAGTCACACATGAAATTAAAAATTTTCCAGTAGCTACATTTAAAAAATGAAAAAAAAAAGAGTTGTCACTTTTAATATTATATTTTATTTAACTTAATATACCCCGAATATTCTCATTTCAACACATATTTAATATAAAAATTATTAGTAAGATATTTTATTCTCTTTTTTTTGGTATTAGATCTTCAAAATCCAATCTTCATTTTACACTTACAGCACATCTTAATTGAGACTAAATTTTCAACGATCAAGGAGAAATGTAGTCCTATTAATTAAGCTGTGTTTAACAAAAACATTTTACACAACTTACAACTTTTTTTTACACTGCTTCAATTTTTTTTTAATTGAAGTATAGTTGATTTACAATATTATGTTAGTTTCAGGTGTACAACGTAGTGATTCAATATTTTTACAGCTTATACTCCATTTAAAGTTATTACAAAATATTGGCTATGTTCCCTGTGCTGTACAATACATCCTTGTCGCTTATTTATTTTATACACAGTAGTTTGTGCCTCTCAATCCCCAACCCCTATTTTTCCTTCCCTCTCCCCACGGGTAACCACTAGTTGATCTCAATATCTGTGTGTCTGTTTCCATTTTACTATATTCATTTGTTTGTTTTATTTGGTAGATTCCACATATAAATGCTAATATACAGTATTTGTCTTTGTCTACCCGGCTTCAATTTTTAAATACAAACTTTTTTTCTTTAATGTTTCTTTTTTTATCGAGGTATAATTGATATACAACATTATATTGGTTTCAGGTGTACAACATGATTCAATATTTGTAAACACTGTGAAATGATTACCTTAATAAGTCTAGTTAACATCTGTCATCATACACAATTACAGAATTTTTTTCTCTTGTGATGAGAACTTTTAAAATTTAAAAGTTAGCAACTTTCAAGTATGCAATACAGTATTATTAACTACAGTCGTCAATGCTGTATATCACTATAACTTATTTATTTTATAACTGGGAGTTTGTGCCTTTTGACTCCCTTCTCCTATTTTGTCTCCCCCAGACCTTTGCCTGTGGCAACCACAAATAAACTGTTCTCTGTATCTATGAGTTTTTTTTTTAGATTTTACATATAAGTGAGATCATACAGTATTTGTCTTTCTTTGCCTGACTTACTTCACTTAGCATAATCCCCTCTAGGTCCATTTATGTTGCTGTAAATGGCAAGATTTCATCCTTTTTTACGGCTGAGTAATATTCCATGGACACTTAGGTTGTTTCCATATCTTGGCTATTGTAGATACTGCTGCAATGAACGTGGGGGAGCATATATCTTTTCTAGTTAGTGTTTTCATTTTCTTTGGATAAATACGCAGAAATAGAACCACTGGATCATATGGTAGTTCTATTTTTAATGTTTTTTTTAAGAATTTGGGGATTAAAAAAAAATTATTTATTTATTTGGCTGCGCCAGGTCTTAATTGCAGCATGCGGGATCTTCCTTGCGGCAGGCGGGCTCTTTTAGTTGCGAAATGTGGGATCTAGTTCCCCCACCAGGGATTGAACCTGGGCCCCCTGCATTGGGAGCATGGAGTCTGGAGTCTTAACCACTGGACCACCAGGGAAGTTCCTATTTTTAATTTTTTGAGGAACCTTCATACCATTTTCCATAGTGGCTGCACCAATTTACATTCCTACCAACAGTGTAGGAGGGTTTCCTTTTCTCCAGATCCTCACTAACACTAATTATTTCTTCTCTTTTTGATGACAGCCATTCTAACAGATGTGAGGTGATATCTCACTGTGGTTTTGATTTGCATTCCCTTAATCATCACTTAATGATTAGTGATGTTGAGCAACTCTTCATGTAGTTTTTTGCCATCTGTTTGCCTTCTTTACAAAAATGTCTATTCAGATCCTCTGTCCGCTTTTTAATTGGAAGGATTTTTTTTCTTTTGCTATTAAGTTGTATGAGTTCTACATATGTTTTGAATATTAACCCCTTATCAGATACATGATTTGCAAATATTTTCTCCCATTCAGTAGGTTGCCTTTTCATTTGTTGATGGTTTCCTTTGCTGTGCGGAAACTTTTTAGTTTGATGTAGTCTAAATACAAACTTAAATGAATTAAAATGGGACAAAATTAACAATTTTCCTCAGCTGCCCTCACCACGTTTCAAGTGCTCAGTAGCCACATATGGCAAGTGGTTACCATATTGGACAGTGCAGATCTTGACTCCTTAGCATGATCCCAACCTATCATTCCAGTATTGTCTGGAACATAGACTATACACCCAGGAAGTGTATCTCCTTTTACCTAAGCCAAACTGAACTATTTGTCAGTTTTCAAACAGTTTCAAACATTTCCTGCCTCACAGTTTTTACTTTGCTATTGTCTCTGACTTAAAAATCCTTTTCACCCCTGCTTGCAAAAATCGTTTTCATCCTTCAAGGGTCAATTAAAATGCAAGATCCTCACAGCCAAAGAAAAGCCATTTGAAGATTATACATGTTACGATACTCCATTCTATCTTGAATTTTAGATATCTAGTTTGGAACTCCATGGGAGCATGGTCTGGTTTGGGTTTTCTGGTCTGGTCCAGAATAGAATAGGGTTCCAGTACACGTTAGTTGAATCAATGAATGGTTGTATGTTGATTTTAATTTTTTTAAAGAAGATTAATTAATTAATTTATTTATTTTGCATTTTGCGGGATCTTTGTTGCGGCATGTGGGATCTTTCAGCTGTGGGTGCAGACTTCTTCCCCGACCAGGGATCGAACCCGGTCCCCCTGCATTGGGAATGCGGAGTCTTACCCACTGGACCACCAAGGAAGTCCCGTTGTATGCTGAAGTTGTAGAAATATGTGGAAATTGCCAGGTGATGGAAAAACTGATGAAGTCCTTTCAGAGAGATGTAGGATGAAGACAATGGAAGAACAGTAAGAACAGCTTCAAATTTAACTGAAGCATTGCTTCCTCTAGAAACCTTCCTGATTCCTCAGTCTGCTCCTGCGAATTTTAATTGTCTTCCTTGTCTGTCTCCCTCATTCACATTTCCCTTAAGAGTAGGGATTTTGGACTTCCCTGGTGGCACAGTGATTAAGAATCCGCCTGCCAATGCAGAGTACACAGGTTCGAGCCCTGGTCTGGGAAGATCCCACACGCCATGGAGCAACTAAACCTGTGTGCCACAATTACTGAGCCCGCACACCACAATGAAGAGTAGCCCCAGCTCGCCGCAACTAGAGAAAACCCGTGCGTAGCAATGAAGACCCAATGCAGCCAAAAATAAGTAAATTAATTAATTTAAAATAAATAAAGTAGGACTTCTGTTTAAAAAAAAAAAAGAGTAGGGATTTTTTTTTCTTTTCTCCAGTCTCAGCTCCACATAGGGCTGGACATGTGAATAAACAACTGGATGAACGAATGAACAAATAAAAACTTATCAATACGAGTTCCTATTTGCTTGAGGAAGAGCATAGTCATGTTTCCTGACCACACAAACAGGACAAGGCTGGCAGTGGAAGTAAACTCAGTGAGTACATGAACCCATAACCAATTATGTGGGGTTCTTTACGCTATACACCTGAGAGCGATCATTGAATATATAATATAGCACTACTGCAAGACTAAACCACAGACTATCGTGCTCATAACTGACCTGCTAAAATCATTCCACATGGTATGATGAAAATCAATCCACATGGGACAAAATATTGACATCAGGATTGCTTTGGAAAATCTGGGGAATCTGGTCATTATGTTGATTTTAGAGTTCTCACCAACAGTCTGTAATTTTTTTTTTAATAAATTTATTTTTTAATTTTTGGCTGTGTTGGGTCTGTGTTGCTGTGCATGGGCTTTCTCTGGTTATGGCAAGCGGGGGCTACTCTTCGTTGCAGTGTGCGGGCTTCTCATTGCAGTAGCTTCTGTTGTTGCGGAGTACGGGCTCTAGGCACACAGGCTTCAGTAGTTGTGGCACGCGGGATCAGTAGTTGTGGCTCGTGAGCTCTAGAGTGTAGGCTCAGTAGTTGGGGCACACAGGCTTAATTGCTCCATGGCATGTGGGATCTTCCCGGACCAGGGCTCGAACCCATGTCCCCTGCATTGGCAGGAGGATTCTTAACCACTGCGCCACAAGGGGAGCCTCTGTAATTTTTAAACTTTTAAAGTTTGTAAGTGCTTGGCACATAAAAAGATTTGATGTTTGTTGTATTGATTACAGAGCACAGATAGAAACAATACTCTTTTTTTTTTTTTTTAAGTAATAAGTTTCAATAGGATTTTAAATTTGCCAGCCACAGGCCCTTTCATTTCATCGTAGCCACTTTTGTCACTCAGATGCATTAAAACATTGTCTATAATTTTAACAGCTGTCTTAATGTTGACCAAAATTCTTTTTGAATTTCATTTAAAGAAATTTTTCTTTTTGCTTAATATCACTAGTCTCCACTGCCAGGATCCGCTGTGGGCTGTGACTCACAAGGAGGGTAGCACTGGTGCACTGCAGCCAGCTCCTGAGAGCCAGTTGTGCACACTGCTTCCCAGCTCTGTGCTCAGTGAAATCACCCAGGTAGCTAGACATCTAGCACAGTGTGGGTATTTACACCATGGAAATTGGCAAATGTTACAAATCAGATTTTTTTCTTTTTCTTTCTTTCTTTTTTTTTTGTTTTCCACACCACATGGTTTGCAGGATCTCAGTTCCCTGACCAGGGGTTCAAATTGAACCCAACCCATGGCAGTGAAAGCCCAGAATCCTAACCAGTAGGCCACCAGGGAACTACCTTTTTTTTTCTTTCTTTCTTTCTTTCTTTCCTTGTTTTTTTTTAAAGCACTGATTTAACAGTGACTCCACTGAAAGTAAATAAGACTTCTTAGAGAAATAGCTGATTCCATACCTGGGGCTAAGACATGGATAAGGCTGGAACATCTTACTGTGTCAGGAAGCATAGAAGTTTTCAAAGATCAATGTAGCCATGTCAGAAGGACACAGGAGCCAATTTAAAAGGGACTCCTGTTGGCCAAAGTTACGATAATTTGGGCATCAAAAAGAGAATACTGTCTGAGGTTAACATATTGTAAAGCTAAAAAATCCATAGTGATACCAGAAGAAAAAAAAAGGTAACATCAAGTAATCTAAAAAGAAAGTGAATAGAACGTATTTCTGCTAAATCTTATTATTCAATCATATTTTTTTTAAATAAAGAAATAAATTCATTTATTTTTGGCTGCATTGGTTCTTTGTTGCTGTGCGCGGCTTTCTCTAGCTGCAGCGAGCGGGGGCTACTCTTCATTGCGGTGCGTGGGCTTCTCATTGCGGTGGCTTCTCTTGTTGCGAAGTACGGGCTCCAGAGTGCAGGCTCAGTAGTTGTGGCTCACGGGCTCAGTAGTTGTGGCTCGCAGGCTCTAGAGCGCAGGCTCAGTAGTTGAAGCCCGGCACTGTTGTTTCTTTTTTTTTAAATTTTTTTTTTTTTTTATAGCTACTTTATTTATTTATTTATTTTATTTTTGGCTGTGTTGGGTCTTCGGTTCGTGCGAGGGCTTTCTCTAGTTGCGGCAAGTGGGGGCCACTCTTCATCGCGGTGCAGGGACCGCTCTTCATCGCGGTGCGCGGGCCTTTCACTATCGCGGCCCCTCCCGTTGCGGGGCACAGGCTCCAGACGCGCAGGCTCAGTAGTTGTGGCTCACGGGCCCAGTTGCTCCGCGGCATGTGGGATCTTCCCAGACCAGGGCTCGAACCGGTGTCCCCTGCGTTAGCAGGCAGACTCCCAACCACTGCGCCACCAGGGAAGCCCCCACTGTTGTTTCTTGACTGCTCCTCCCTTGTCTCTGCATCTCTTCCCTTCCCTGATTAACAAGTGTTTGAACCTGCCCTCTAGTACTCAGGGAAAGTCAAGAAACGGGGGGCACAGAAAGGCTTTCATGCTCAGGGGCCCCATAGGGTCCTGCTCAGTTTCAGTCCTACAGATTAAAGGCTCAGCCTCACAAGACTGCCCCCACTTCAGCTGCCAATTGAAAGTCTGAGTTGTTACTTGTGCTTCTGACTGACTGGCTATAAATTGGAGGTTCCTATCACCCGTTTCTTGGGTTCAATCAATGTGCCAGACTGGCTCACAGAATTCAGAGAATGTTTACTTACATTTACCAGTTTATTACACAGGATATTATAAAGTATTCAGATGAAGAGTGTCACCTACAAATGGGCCCTTGCCATCTACCTCTACAAGGATCAAATTATGAGCTACTGCAGGTGCTGACCTTTAACAGCCCCCTGAAAGGAGTTCAGGGTGGAGAGCAGAAATGAGGCACTCTGTGCTCTGGGAAAAAAACTGGCAGAACAGGTCTTCAGATAGTTAGATATTTTCAGGAGCCGATTTTATGAGCCCAATTCTTGCATCTCCTCATATCTAGAAAAGCACTAAAATTCTTCATAGTGACATCTGCTCCTCGTGACTAGCAGAAACCTTCTGCCAAAAAATATGTTCTTGATTGCACCCTTCACCAAAATCACATATATACTGATCTTCCCCCTTACCTCTTTGGAGCAGTTTCTCAGAGCTATCTGAAATGCTGTCTCCCAGGCTATAGTCCTCATTTTTCCCCAAATCAAACTTAACTCACAACTTTCACCTTGTGCATTTTTTTTCTGTCAACAAGAGGTACATAGATAGGGCAAGGTCTGGAAAGATCCTAAGAGTAGAAACCTCTGTCTCCATGGAACTGGGATGCACCACACTCTCCAAATATGGATATGATCATCAGCTTGGAAACTCATCAAATCTCTTTGTTCCAGAGTTTTGTTTTGCTTTTTTTTTCTGGCTGCGTTGGGTCTTCATTGCTGCATGCGGGCTTTCTCTAGTTGTGGCGAGCAGGGGCTGCTCTTCGTTGCGGTGCACAGACTTCTCACTGTGGTGGCTTCTCTTGTTGTGGAGCATGGGCTCTAGGCACACGGGCTTCAGTAGTTGCAGCTTGTGGGCTCTAGAGCGTGGACTCAGTAGTTGCGGCACGTGGGCTCAGTAGTTGTGGCTTGTGGGCTCTAGAGGGCAGGCTCAGTATTTGCAGCGCACGGGCTTAGCTGCTCCGCAGCATGCGGGATCTTCCCGGACCAGGGCTCGAACCCGTATCCCCTGCATTGGCAGGTGGGTTCTTAACCACTGCGCCACTGGGGAAGTCCCTGTTCCAGAGTTTTTGTAGAGTTTAACCTGTAGCTCCTCCTTGCCCCAACCTAGAGGTCAGTGGGTAGTGCTAAAAGTGTCCACCCTCTAATCGTTTGGTCTCTCTGGTGACCAGCCCCATCTTTAGGCTATCCGGGGGCCGCACCCTGAATCACTTCACTGGCATAAATTTAGGTGCGTCCCAACGGGCTCCTTATGAATAACAAACATTCCTACCAGTCAGGAAATTCCAAGGGTTTTAGGAGATTTTATGCCAGGCATGGAGACAAAGACCAAATATATTTCTTATTAAATCACCCAGCCCTAGCAAACAAATACAAATGGTTATTTAAAAATTTATAAGTAGTTAGGTATAGTTGAAACATAAAGGTATATGTGGGAGAATAGTAGAAATAAGACTGATTCTTAGGCAAGGGAATATATGTGGTTTCTAAGAGCAAAGACTTCGGAGCCAGATTGCCTAGGTGTAAATCTGGTCAATAAAAAAAAAAAAAAAAAAAAAAAATCTGGTCAATATCATTTACCAGCTCCGTGTGTCAGCCTAGGCAAGTTATTTTCTCATTTAATAAAATGGATTCTTTGTGTCCATCAGACTCATTAGTAGATAATGCATGTTAACTGGTATGGTAGTCGTTTTCCTTAAGTGGCTCAGTTTAACATAGTGTTTAATAAATGTGTATTAAATAAATTATATAGTATAGATGAAAAGAATCTGAAATCTTTCTAAAAGTTAGTAATGTTAAAACTTCAATTCTGACAGCCACAGGTCCCTTTTTATTTTACAGTAGCCATAACTTCAAGGCCTTGAACTTTTTGAGATTCTAAGAAATATAACTTTAAAGACTCCTGGCCCTGACAGAATTTTTCATTCTTTCATATTCTCAGGGATGTACACTTTCTAAGAATACTTAAAATTACATCCACTTAAATTTAGGGTATTACCTTTGCCTTTGACTTGAGGCTATATTTCGAAAATCATTCTACCAACATTCCCCTTGAATCAGAAAATGCCTTCTAACTGGTACATTTATGTGTAGTTGCTTTTGTATTGTTTATGAATAAAATATATGAGTAAATATGATTGAATAGGGACTTCCCTGGTGGCGCAGTGGTTAAGAATCCGCCTGCCAATGCAGGGGACACGGGTTCGAGCCCTGGTCCGGGAAGATTCCCACATGCCGCGGAGCAACTAAGCCTGTGCGCCACAACTACTGAGCCTGCACTCTAGAGCCCATGAGCCACAACTACTGAGCGTGCGTGCTGCAACTACTGAAGCCCGTGCACTGCAACGAAGAGTAGCCCCCACTCGCCGCAACTAGAGAAAGCCCGTGCGCAGCAACAAAGACCCAACGCAGCCAAAAAAATAAATCAATGAAATAAATAAATTTTAAAAAAAAATAAAGAAACAACAGTGTCGCCTTGGGACAGGATCCTGGCTCCGCCTCAAGGGATACACGTAACAATACCTTTGAGCTCTTCTGAAAACCCCAACAAATGGAAGATGTTAACTACTTGACGAAGCAGTCTTCATTCCAGAGAGGAGGTCACAGTTTTATATCCTCGAGAACCACAGGTCATCAGGAGACAATCTGAGGCCAGATTAAGGGATGCAGGCCCTGCACACACCCTGATCCTTTATCAGCAACTCCACCCTTGAAGCATTGCTATAAAACTCCTCACCAAATCCCCCTAGGCTGGGACACACAGTTTTTGAGGCACGAGCCCACTGTGACCCCCTTTGCCTGGCAAAGCAGCAAAGCTACTCTTTTCTACTTCACCCAAAAGTCTGTCTCCGAAATTCCATTTGGCACTGGTGCACAGAGGCCAAGCTTTCGGCACCAGGATGTGATGCTAGGATCAAGTAGACAGTGTCAGAATTCAGTTAAATTGGTAGGGTACCCAGTTAGTGTCAGCTGAGAATTGGAGAATTGCTTGGTGGTGTGGAAAAAAAAACATCAGAGGTTGCCATAACATTACACCAGACTGGGTGGCTCAAACAACAGAAATGTATTTTCTCTCAGTTCTGGAGGCTGGAAGTTCAAGATCAAGGTGTTGACAGGTTTGGCTTCTCCAGAGGCCTCTCTCCTTGACTTGGAGATGCCTGCTGCTTGCTGTGTCCTCATACAGCCTTTTTCCCTGTGTGCATGCATCCTTGGTTAACTCTTTTTGAGGGTCTAAATTTCCTCTTATAAGGACATCAGTCAAACTGGATTGGGGATCACCCTGAGACTCTCATTTTAACTCCATAACCTCTTTAAAGGCTGTCTCTCCTAATACAATCATATTCTGAGGTACTGGGAGTTAAGACTTCAACATGAATTTTGGAGAGACAATTGAGTCCATTACATCATGCTTCTATTGGAGACGCATTCTTTTGTACTCTTCTATCTTTTTTTAAAAAATTAATTAATTAATTTATGGCTGTGTTGGATTTTTGTTTCTGTGCGAGGGCTTTCTCTAGTTGCGGCAAGCGGGGGCCACTCTTCATCGCGGTGTGCGGGCCTCTCACTATCGCGGCCTCTCTTGTTGCGGAGCACAAGCTCCAGACGCGCAGGCTCAGTAGTTGTGGCTCACGGGCCTAGTTGCTCCGTGGCATGTGGGATCTCCCAGACCAGGGCTCGAACCCGTGTCCCCTGCATTGGCAGGCAGATTCTCAACCACTGTGCCACCAGGGAAGCCCTGTACTCTTCTATCTTGAATATCCTTGCAACTGGCTAACTCCTGGTCATACTAAAATAACCAGTATCTCTTCCCCTTTGTAAAACATTCCCAGAAAAAAGATCTAAGTAGATATAATTTCCTTTGTGCCATAATCTATCTCAAAAATACCTATGTATATCCTTAGGACTGCTGAATACCTAAACAAGCTATAACCTAATTAGTAAATTATATAACATGATTATAGAAAAGATAAACGTAGTGATTCATAGAAGTCTCAAAAGAAGGCCCCTTAGATAAGAAAATTATTTTAGGGATGTAGGTGGGTGGGACTTCATAAAATTGGTTTAAGGTGATCCAAGTTCCTTTATTTCCCAAGAATCATTTCTTAAAGTATTCAAAGATCACAACTATACTAGCATCCTTGAAACTTTTTAACTTATAAAGCATAAAGCCAATATAAAAAATGTAAAATCAGTTTTTTGTCTGTTTAGATGGCACCGTCCATCTCTGAATCTCTGTCTAATCAGTCAACCAGCTCTCTCTGTTTGACATTAAAACACAAACAAACAAACAAATAAAAACTCTAGTAATAGTATAGGCTAGTCTGCTTTACTGGTAAGCACATACTGTTGAGGATTTGCTATCCTTACTTGTTAATGTTACAGCCTTTACTCCTAATCTAAATAGGTGTCTTGAAATGTATGCTTTTGGTCAATATTTTATGTCTTAGAACATCTCTTTTTATATGTTTAGGTCTGTTGTTAATTTTAAACCTGGTATAGTAATCCCCCTTATCTGTGGGAGATATGTTCCAAGACATCCAGTGAATGCTTAAAACTGTGAATAGTACCAATCCCTCTGTATACTATGCTCTTTCATATACATACATATGTGTATACAGTGTGCATATGATAGACAAAGGCTTGGTTCATTCCCTGGGTGGGACGGAGGTGGACAGCACAAGATTTCATCATGTTACTCAGAACAGCACACAATTTTAAACTTACGAACTGTTTATTTTTGGAATTTTCTATTTAAGACCTTCAGGCTGCAGTTGACCATGGGTAACTGAAACCTCAGAAAGGAAAAAAGCAAATAAAGGGGGACTACTGTACTTTCTAAGTTTATTTAGCATATACAAGTCTATTACCATACCATATTATTGTGTGTACTACTTAATATATTCTGAATATCTGAAAAAGTGATGAATAAATATTTTTGAGAGAATTGAATAAATAAATGGTAATTTCCAGAGAGTAATTTCTCAGGATTTGACTAGGACTGAACATAGTTTTAATTGTATTTATATCCTGACTGTCTCTAAAAAGGATATGTTAACAAACAAAAGAAGAGTGGCCTGTATAGCTGATTCACTTTGCTGTACAGCAGAAACAAACACATTATAAAGCAACTACACTCCAATAAAAATTAATAAAAAAAAGAATAGTGGCCTGTATTTCTTAAACAAAAATACTCATTTGATGATGGAAATAGGTGGTTAAAGTTTGATATTACTTACCACTAAGATGATTAACTCCCTCCAGACTTATTCTATAAGTCCAGCATTACCCTAATACCAAAACTAGACAAAGACGTTACAAGAAAAGGCAGCTACAAACCAGTATTTCTCATGAACGTAGATACTAAAATCCTTAAGAAAATATTACCAAAATTTCATACAACAATGAATAGAAAGAATCATACATCATGACCACCTGGGATTTATCCCAGGTATGCAAAGCTGCTCAGTATTTGAAAATCAATGTAATCCATCACATGAACAGGCTAAAAAAGAAAAATCACATGATCATATCAATAGATACAGAAAAAGTACTTGATAAAATCCAAAACCTACCATGATAAAAACTCTAAGTAAAGTAGGAACAGAGGAGAACTTTCTTAACTTGATAAAGAACATCTACAAAAAAACAAAACAAAACAAAAAAAACATGTAGCTAACAACATACTTAAATGGTTGAGAAACTCAAAGCTTTCCCACTAAGATCAGGAACAAGTTAAGGTTGTCTCCCCTCACAACTCCTATTCAACATTGTTCTAGAAGTACTACCTAATGTAACAAGACAAGAAAAGGAAATAGAAGGTATATAGATTGACAAGGATGAAATAAAACTGCCTTTGCTTGAACGTGACCTGATCATCCATGCAGAAAATCCAAAAGAATTCACCAAAAAATTTCTATAACTAATAAACAATTATTGCAAGGTTGCAAGATACAAGGTTAATATACAAAAGCCAATCACATTCTTATATACGAGAAATAAAAAAGTGGAATTTGAAATTTAAAAAGCAATACCATTTATATTAGCATCCAAGAAAGTAAGTAACTAGATAAAAATCTAACAAAATATGCACCAGAACTATATGAGGAAAACTACAAAACTCTGATGAATGAAATCAAAGAACTAAATAAATGGAGAGGTAGTATATGTTCATGGATAGGAAGAATCAATATTATCAAGATGTCCGTTCTTATCAACTTGATCTATAGATTCAATGCAATCCCAATCAATATCCCAGCAAGTTAGTTTTTGGATATTGAAAAAGTGATTCTAAAGTTATATGGGGCTTCCCTGGTGGTGCAGTGGTTAAGAATCTGCCTGCCAATGCAGGTGACACGGGTTTGAGCCCTGGTCTGGGAAGATTCCACGTGCCATGGAGCAACTAAGCCCGTGCACCACAACTACTGAGCCTGCCCTCTAGATCCAGAAAGCCACAACTACTGAGCCTGCATGCCACACCTACTGAAGCCTGCGTGCCTAGAGCCCGTGCTCCACAACAAGAGAAGCCACTGCAATGAGGAGCCCACACACTGCAGCAAAGAGTAGCCCCCATTCGCAACTAGAGAAAGCCTGTGTGCAGCAACGAAGACCCAACGCAGCCAAAAATAAATTAAAAGAAAAAAAAATCCTAAAGTTTATATGAAGAGGCAAAAGACCCAGAATAGACAACACAATACTGAAAAAGAAGAAAAAAGTTGGAGGACTGACACTACCTACCCAACTCCAAGACTTACTGTAAAGCTTCAATAATCAAGACATTGTGGTACTGGTGAAGGAATAGACAAATAGATCAATGGAACAGAATAGAGAGCCCAGAAATAGAACCACATGAATATATATAGTCAAATGATTTTTGACAAAGAAACAAAGGCAACAACATGGAGCAGAGACAGTCTCCTCAACAAATGGTGCTAGAACAGCAGGACATACACACACACACAAATTAATCTAGACACAGACCTTACACCTTTCACAAAAATTAACTCAAAATGGATCATAGGTCTAAATATAAAACAGAAAACTAGAAAGCTCTTAGAAGATAACAGAGAAGAAAACCCAGATGACCTTGGATATAGAGATAACTTTTTAGGCACAGAACCAAAGGCACAATCCATGAAAGCAATAATTGATAAGTTGGGCTTTATTAAATTAAAAATTTCTGCTTTGTAAAAACACTGTCAAGAGAATGAGAATATAAGCCACAGATTGAGAGAAAATATTTGCAAAAGACACATCTGATAAAGGACCATTGTCCAAAATGTACAAAGAACTCTTAAAACTCAACAAGAACACAACTAAATGTTTTTTAATCATAAAAAAACCCTCAGCAATAATAAAACAAACAACCTGATTAAAAAATAGGCCAGGGCTTCCCTGGTGGCGCAGTGGTTAAGAATCCGCCTGCCAATGCAGGGGACACGGGTTCGAGCCCTGGTCTGGGAAGATCCCACATGCCGTGGAGCAACTAAGCCCGTGCGCCACAACTACTGAGCCTGCGATCTAGAGCCCGAATGCCACAACTACTGAGTCCACGCACCAAAACTACTGAAGCCTGAGCGCCTAGAGCCCGTGCTGTGCAACAAGAGAAGCCACCTCAATGAGAAGGCCGCACACTGCAACAAAGAGTAGTCCCCGCTTGCCGCAACTAGACAAAGCCCGCACACAGCAATGAAGACCCAACGCAGCCAAAAATAAATAAATTAAATAAATAAATTAAAAAAAAAAATAGGCTACAGACCTTAACAGACACCCCACCAAAGAAGATATGTTGATGGCAAATAAGCATTTGAAAAGATGCTCCACTCACTCATATGTCATATGGGAAATGCAAATTAAAACAACGATAAGATACCACCACACACGGATTAGAATGGTCAAAATCTGAAACACTGACAATACCAATTGCTGGCAAGGATGCGGTGCAATAGGAACTCTCATCCATTGCTGGTGGGAATGCAAAATGGTACAGCCACTTTGGAAGACAGTTTGGTAGTTTCTTACAAAACTCAACATACTCTTACCATATAATCCAGCAATCTCACTCCTCGGTATTTACCCAGAGAAGTTGAAACTTATGTCCACACAAAAACTTGCACACAGATGTTTATAGCAGCTTTGCTCATAATTGCCAAAACTTGGAGGCAACCAAGATATCCTCCAACAGGTGAATGTATAAACAAACTGTGGTACATCCAGACAATGGAATGTTATTCAGCACTAGAAGGAAATGAGCTATCAAACCAGGAAAAGACATGAAGGATCTAAGGATCCTCCCCTAATGCATCCCTAATGCATGTTAATAAAATAAAGAAGCCAATCTGAAAAGGCTACATACTGTATAATTCCAACTCTATGACTTTCTGCAAAAGGCAAAACCATGGAGACAGTAAAAAGATCACTGGTTGCCAGTGGTTGAGAGTGGGTGATGAGAGGAGGGATGAATAGTTGCAACACAGAGGTTTTTAAGGGCAGTGGAAATATTCTATATGATACTGTAATGATGGATACATGTCATTATCCGTTTGCCCAAATCCATAGAATGTACAAGACCAAGAATGAACCGTAATGTAAAGTCTGGATCTTGGGTGATTGTGATGTGGCAATGTACATTCATCAATTGTAACAAGTGTACCACTCTGGTGGGAGATGTTTATAATGGGGGAGGCTATGCATTTGTGGGGGAAGAGGGTGTATGGGAAAAAATCTCTGTACCTTCCTTTTAATTTTGCTTTAAACCTCAAACTGCTCTAAAAAAAAAAAAAAAATCTTTAAAAAAAATTACCAATTCCCTATACAAGCAATTTTCTCCAATCTTGAAAGCAGAGGCTGTGCTCATTTCATTTCATATCTCTTCCTCCAACACCATTTCCATCACCCTCTCAGTGCTTGGCACAGTTCATTATTTAGAGTATTTTGGAGGAATTAAATAATTTCACTTTGGAGGCAGACAGTTCTGTATGGAAGAGAATGTACTGATTGGACATAAACTCTTAATTCTTATTGGTAAACCACAATGCCAACTAAAAGTTTATAACCTGTCTCTTGTCAATTTCACCAACACAACTCACCTTTTAAGCCCTACCTAATCAGTCACCTAGGCTTGCTCCTTGTCAATTTTTTAATGAAATTCAATTATTAATTTCTATTGAACAATTAATTCGTAAGAATGTCTTATGAAAACAACAATGAACTTTAATGTTCATTAAACATGTTTAATACCATACCCCAAACTTCTTTGAACATATGCCCTTATTTAGTACTGTCTCTTCAGAAACTTCATTTCATGCTTTTAAGTCTGTCGTCAATGTGACGTAATTTTTTTTGGATCAAGTACTTTTTTTTTTTTTTTTTTTTTCCTTTGGCCACATCCCACGGCTTGTGGGATCCTAGTTTCCCGACCAGAGATTTAACCTGGGCCCACAGCAGTGAAAGTGCGGAGTCCTAACCACTAGGAAACTCCTTGGATCAAGTACTTTTTAATACTTGGCAGAAATTAAATTGATTCTACAATACCATAGCATCATGTTTATTATACTTATTGCTAATAATCAATAATAATGTCAGAATATGCTCTAAACAATAGCTAGGAAGGTAAATAGATCATTATAATTGACAAAGGCAGAGCTGAAGAAAAAGGAAGAACCAGGTTACTAAGAGGGGGAAGTGAGTGTCTATGTCACCATTCAAACCAAGAAAAAAAAAAAAAAAAAACCACTACCTTATACAACAACTGCCCACAATTCAGCCCCAAACTCTCCCCAATGCCAACACACACCCCACCAAAGATATTAAGTGGAAAGCTCCAGGAATAATTCATAAGTTTAAAACTGCATGCTGTTTTGAGTAGCATGATGAAATCTTGTGTCATCCTGCTCCGTCCCACCTGCGGAGTGACAGGCTAGACTAATTCTGAAAGATAAGCAGCACAGAGAAAAACCTCTGGGTTTCTATATACAGAGACCCTCTCCAGTGTTTTCATAGCTGGTCTTCTTCCAGGATTAGAGCCAAGACTCTCTCTCCTTGCTGAGCGTCTTAGTGCTCCCCTGAAATGATCACCCACCACTGAAGCAGGAGCTCCTCTCTGACACCTCCCCTTACTGTGCTGCCTTGGGCAGGAACACAAATATCCTCTTCACTCACTGTTTACCCTTTTTTACCACCCAGCAGAGACTTGGCACTATTAAGTTACCTATTTCCTCTTATTATCAACACTAGGACGAATAGGTAAGGTAAGAGAATAATTACAGTGTAGTGTAGTTGACTGGGCAGAGGATTAGAAGTCAAAAGAGTGAAATCTGAGTCCCACCTCTGGAACATGAAGAGTTTAGAGTTTAGACGTTTGAACTGGTCCTTTAACATCTCTATATCTCAATTTCAGTATTTTTAAATTTAATTTTATTTATTTATTTACTTATGGCTGTGTTGGGTCCTCGTTTCTGTGCGAGGGCTTTCTCTAGTTGCGGCGAGCGGGGGCCCCTCTTCATCGCGGTGCGCGGGCCTCTCACTATCACGGCCTCTCTTGTTGCGGAGCACAGGCTCCAGATGCGCAGGCTCAGTAGTTGTGGCTCACGGGCCCAGTTGCCCCGCAGCACGTGGGATCTTCCCAGACCAGGGCTCGAACCCGTGTCGCCTGCATTGGCAGGCAGATTCTCAACCACTGCGCCACCAGGGAAGCCCTCAATTTCAGTATTTAACTGCAGGTTATAATACCCAGCTCAAAGAATTTTTGGGATAAAGAAATCAGATAATGCAAGTGGAAGGAAACCCGATAAACTCTAAAGCCCTAGCAAACAGTCATTTAGTCAGTCATTTATGCATTTTTCATCAACTGTTTATTGAATACCTACTGCATGCTAGCTACAGTTCTAGGCACAAGCAATATGAACGTCGCTGAGACAATGTCCCTCTCCTCACAGAGCTTAAAATTTAATGTAGAAGGCCTGTGAAAGGTTAATTTTATGAGCCAGCCTGGCTGGGCCACCATACCTAGATATTTGGTCAAACATTATTCTGGATGTTTCTGTGAGGGTGTTTTGTTGTTGTTGTTTTGTTTTGTTTCCCCCCCCCCCCCCCCCCCGCCCCGGCTGACAGCTTTATTGCTGTGGGGAAGGGGACAGATCGCTCAGGAGCTCTTGGTGGGACGGGTCCGCTTCCTCGGCACCATCACAGGCTTCTGGCTGCGCAGGACGTTGCTGGCTCTGCAGAGGGCGGCCATGCGCAAATCCGGGCGCTACTTGTTGTTTCGGATTATGTGCTGGATGCTGGTGAGGGTGGCCCGGGCGTTCTTGTTGATGCTGGTCCGCACGTAGGAAGTGGCCAGCTTTCGCGGGCTGGATCTCTGCTTCGTGACCGCCACGACCCCTTTGCCGGCCACCGCCGGCTCCACGCCCACAGTCTTGCGGGGAATGAGCCCATTGTAGCGGAAGGAGTTGCGGGCCTTCAGGTTATTGGGCTCGGGGCCGTACATCTGCCTCTTCCTCTTGATCAAGAAGCTGGAGCAGTTCTGCACGACCATCCATTGCAGACGCGCGGACATGGTGGCACCTCCTCTCGTTGCGGCGGCCGGCGATGGAAAGAGGGGGGTGTTTTGGGATGAGATTTACATTTAAGTGATGGATTTCGAGTACAGCTGGTTGTCCTCCATAATGTGGGCAGGCCTTGTCTAATCAGTTGAAGACCTAAAAAGAACAAAGAAGGGACACCTTCCTCCCCAACCCAACCCAGTCCCCCGCAAGAAGAATTCTACCAGCAGACTGTTTCGGACTTCAACTGCAACACCAGCTTTCCTGGGGCTCTAGCTTGATGGCCTTTATACTTGAACTGCAGCACTGGCTCTTCCTCGGTCTCCAGCTTGCCAGCCCACCCTGCAGATTTTGGACTTGCCAACTTCTATAATCACATGAACAAATCCCTCAAAAAAAAAATCTTTTTCTACATACAAGTATCCCCTGCTTTTCGAAAGTACGCTTTACGCCACTTCACTTTCATGAAAGATATACAAACATTAGTACCTGTTTTCACTAACCAAAAGAAATCGGAAGAGGATTTTCACTTTCAGGGAAAAAGGTGAAAAGTGAAAACAGCGTTAAGTAAGCATTTGTTTTGCAACGAGCCATTATAGAGACCGCATCCAGCCCCAGCTTTGAGAGTGGCCCTGCAAGTTCCTTCCCCAGGATCTACACTCAGCATTTCAGCGTCAAGCTGCCATAGCTTTGAACTACGACTCTGAGCATCTCTGCTTTATCTTGATTTATTTTGTGCACCCGTTAGCAAGATGTGTCCTAAGGTAATTGCCTCTTTGTTTTGTGCCATTTCAGCTTAAGAAAGGTTTCATAGGAAGGCTGTACTTCCAGATAACTGGGAAAACCTGTATTTACACATTCTATTGGTTCTGTTTCTTTGCAGAACCCTGACTAATACAGATTTTGGTACCAAGAAGTGGGGTGCTGCTACAACAAATACCTAAAAATGTGGTAGAGTCTGGAGGAGTTCTGAGACACACGCTAGAAAAAGCCTAGATCACCTGGAAGAAATTGTTGGTAGGAGTATGAATGATAAAGGCGATTCTGGTGAAGTCTCAGATGGAAATGAGGAACATGTTATTGAAAATTGGGGGAAAGTTGATCCTTGTTATGAAGTACCAAAGAACTTGGTGGAATTGTGTTTTAGTGTTTTGTGGAAAGTAAACTTTGTGATAAAATAGGATATTTAGCTGAGGAGATTTCTAAGCAAACTGTTAAAGGTATGATTTCCCCTCGCTGCTTATAGTAATGTGAGAGGAGAGAAATAAATTGAAGGAGGAATTGTTAGGCAAAAAGGAACCAGAAATTGAGGATTTGGAAAATTCTCAGCCTATCCATATGGCAAAAAACAAGAAAGCTTGCTCTGGAGAGGACACCATGGGTATGGCTGGAAAATCATTTGATAAAGGGATTAGGAGTGAAATTCCTGGGTTTAATCAGCCATCTCAGCAGAATCTAGCAATAGAGTTGGTGTTACACCGGCAGAAACACTGCCAGACTAGACTAAAAGGTGAAGAGATAAGACAAATTGAAGGAAGGCTATCAGACTTCTGAGATTCTACAGGATAGGGCAATAGATCTATCAACATGTGTTATCCTTTAAGGGAAGAATGACCCTGATTCATGATGATATCATGGGAATGATATCAGAGAGCTGCCACTCCCACCACAGACCTAGCGCACACAGGCCATCAAGGCAAGGCTCTCTCCTCCTCAGGTTCAGTGGGTCAGGCCAGTGGCCAGGGCTGAGGGAGCAACAGGGCCACCTCAGTGGGCCTGGAGGTCAGAGCACTGAGCCATAAGAATTATTTTTGAGACTTAAAATTTAATGGAATATTGATTTCATGGATATGACAACAAAAGCACAGGCAACAAAACCAAAAATAAACAAATGGGACTACATCAAACTTAAAAACTTTTGCTCATCAAAGGACACAATAACAGAGTGAAAAGGCAACCTATGGAATGGGAGAAAATATTTGCAAATCATATATCTGATAAGGGGTTAATATCCAGATTACATAAAGAACTCATCAACAAAATAATCAAATAAACTGATTAGAAAATGGGCAAAGGACAGGAACAGACATTTCTTCAAAGAGGATATAAAAATCGCCAACAAGCATATGAAAAGATGCTAAACATCATTAATCATCAGAGAAATGCAAATTAAAACCACAATGAGATATCTCTTCACACTCATTAAGATGGCTACCATCAAAACAAACAAACAAAAAACCCCAGAAAATAACAAGTGTTGGTGAGGATGTGGAGAAATTGGAACTATTGTGCACCATTGGTGGAATAATAAAATAGTGCAACTGCTATGGAAAACAGTATGTCAGTTCCTCAAAAGATTAAAAACTTCTAGGTACTGAAAGTATTGAAAGCAAGGGCTCAAAGAGGTATCTGCACACCCATGTTCACAGCAGCACTATTCACAATAGCCAAAGATGAAGCAACCCAACTGTCCATCAGTGGATGCATGGATAAATGAACTGTGGTGTATACATACAATGGAATAGTATTCAGTCTTAAAAAAGAAGGAAATCTTGTCACATCCTACAACAGGATGAACCTTGAGGGTATTGTGCTAACTGAACTAAATTAGTCAAAAAACACACTGTATGATTCCACTTAAATGAGGTGTCTAAAGTCGTCAAACTCATAGAAACAGAAAGTCGCATGGTGGTTGCCTATAGCTGGTGAGAGAAAGAAAAGGGGACCTGTGGTTTAATGGGTACAGAGCTTCCGGTTTTTGTTTTTGTTTTTGTTTAATTTTATTGAAGTATAGTTGACTAACAACGGTGTGTTAGTTTCAGGTGCAGAGTTTCAGTTTTGCAAGATGAAAAAGTTCTGGAGATCTGTTTCACAACAATATGAATATACTTAACATTACTGAACTGTACACTTAAAAGTGGTTAGGATGGTGAATTTTATGTTATGTGTTTGTTACCACAATAAGAAACAAAAGGGAAAAAAATCTAATGGAATTTACCTTGCCAAGTTTTGGACTTGTTTGGGACTCTTGACCCCTTCCTTCTTTCCGATTTCTCCCGTTTTGGAATGGGACTATCTATCCTATGTCTGTCCTACCACTGCATTTTGGAAGCACAATAACGTGTCTGCTTTCAGAGGTTCATAGCTGGAGAGGAATTTTGCCTCAGGTTGAATCATACCTCAGGTCTCACTCACACCTGATCTGGATGATATTCAGATGAGACTTTGTAGTTGGAATGGATACTGGAATGCGTTAAGCCTTTGGGGGCTGTTAGGGTGGAGGTAATTGTACTTTACATGCGAGAAGGACATGAATTTGGGGGGGCCAGAGGGTGGGGTGTTACAGACTGAACTGTGTCCTCCTAAAATTCACATGCTGAACCCCTAACCTCCAGTACCTTAGAACATGACTGTCTTTGGAGACAGGGCCTTTGAGGGGGTGATTAAGCTTAAGCGAAGTCGTAAGAATGTGACGTAATCCGACGTGACTAGTGTTCTTATAAGAAGAGAAAGAGACACCAGGGGCGCGCACACAGAGGACAGGCCTTTTACGGACACAGCAAGGAGGCAGCCACCTGCACGGAGACAGGTCTCAGGAGAAGCCAGCCCTGATCTTGGTCTTCCAGCCTCCAGACCTGTGAGAACGTAAATTTCTGCTCTTTAAGCCACCCAGGGACTTCCTGGAGGTCCAGTGGTTAAGACTCCACACTCCCAAAGCAGGGGGCACAGGTTCGATCCCTGGTCGGGGAACCAAGATTCCCGCATGCTGCTGTGTGGAGTGGCCAGAAAAAAAAAAAAAAAAAAAAAAAAAAAACCCACCCAGTGTGTGGTATTTTGTTATGGTAGCCCTAGCAGACTACTACAACAGACAGCAAACAAACACACAAATACATAATGTCAAGTAATGATAAGGGAGCACTTGGGAGAATATATGAGCAAGGTACGGTAATAAAGAGTTGGGGAGGAGGGTTATTTAAGGCAGGGTGCTGAGGGTAGATCTCAGTAGAGATGACATTTGAACAGAACCCTGAATGACGTGAGGGAGCAATTCTTGGGAGCATGTGTGAGAAGACCGTTCCAAACGGAAGGCATTTCAAACACAAAGACACCAAGCGAAGGATGTGCTCTTGGCCTGGTGCCCAAAGACTGAGGGGCAGGAGTGTGGTGAACCAGGGGCGGAGAGGATGGAGAAGCTGTTGGAGAGATAAGCAGGAGTCTGATCACGCAGGGGCATGGTAAGGGATGGCTTGGAGCCTGGATTGTATTCTAAATGTGACAGGAAGCCAGGAAGCTACAAAGCCATTTTAGGTTTTGGGGTGAAGGAGTAACCTTAGTTGATTTATGTTTTTAAAAATGTATTTGCTGTTGAATGGAGAAGATGAGAGAGGAGAGCAAGAGTGGAAACAGAGACCAACTGGGAGGCCACTGGTCCAGGTGAGAAATGATGAGGGCTTGGACGACGGCGGTAGTAGTGGCAGTAGTGAGTCGTTGTATTTGAAATATATTTTCTAGATACAACCAACAGGAGTAACTAACTGGATGTTGGGCGTGAGGAAAAAAACAAGGAGTCAAGAATGATCCTAAGGGTTTTGGCCTGGGTAACTGGAGTTGCCATTTAGTTCAGTCAGGAAAACAGAGAGAGGAGGGGTCAAATCAAGAGTTTTGTTTTAGACATGTGAAGTCTGAGATATCGTTAGGATACTCACTGATAATAGTGCACTAATAATAGAACACTCTCCTTGTTTTCCCCAGCTTCTGGCAATATACATATACAAAAGATATGGTTCCTGCCTTTACGGTCTCATGGAAGGGGGTGGAGAGTGACATATAAATCAATTTTTTTTAAATTAATAGGTTTTATTTGGGGGGAGCAGTTTCATGTTTACAGAAAAATTGCTTAGAAAGTACCCATATACTTCCTCACCTTCCGTATTATTAACATCTTGCATTAGTATGTACATTTGTTAACAACTGATGAACATTCATTGACATACCTTAGTCACCCGAAGTCCATAGTTTACATTAGGGTTCACTCTTGGTCTTGAACATTTTACAAATTTGGAACAATCACCCATCATTACAGTATCATATGGAATAGTTCCACTGCCCTAAAAGACCTCCAGCTGTTCATCCCTCCCCCCCACCCATCCCCCACCCCCAATCCCTGGCAACTAGTGATCATTTTACTATCTGCACAGTTTCGCCTTTTGCAGAATGTCATATAGTTGGAATCATACAGTATGTAGCCTTTTCAGATTGGCTACTTTCACTTATTAATATGCATTTTAGGATCCTCTATGTCTTTTCATGGCTTGATAGCTCATTTCTTTTTAGTGCTGAATAATATTCCATTGTCCGGGTATACCATATTTTATCTCTTCACCCACTGAAGGACATCTCGGTTGCTTCCAAGTTTTGACAGCTATGAATAAAGCTGTTATAAATACTCACATGCAGGTTTTTGTGTAGACGCAGCTTTTCAACTCATTTGGATAAAATACCAAGGAATGTGATTGCTGGATTGTAAACAAGTATTTTAAATGTCAATTTCTATACAAGGGCCAACAGGGAACACAGACTATTGCTTGCAGGAAGCAAAGAGCTTTCTTTGAGTTCCTTAAGTTTACTCTAGCAATGCTCTAAAACTATAAATGTGCTTCTTTCTCTGTATGACTATTAGTCTGACACTATCACCAGGATACCCCTGCCTGGCTCATTTACAGGAAGACAGCCACTGAATAGCGATAACTGAAGTGCTCGTGCTGACTCACATCCACCTTTTCAAAACACCATAAGCAAGTGCCAATCTACTGATGACGGAGGAAGCAAAGTCACTTTTCAGTACGTTTCATAATTAAATGTCTATGTTCTTTAAGCAGAGGTCTTCCTTAACTTTGGTGAGCCCAACTCCGCCCAAAAAATCCATCAAGTTCTATACGAAGAGAAAAGCTACTGAAGCTCTAGGGTGGTGTTTATTCATATGGGGTTCTAAGATGGACCAGGCAGGTATACAAACCCCCTAAAAGTGTATGCAAATATTGTATTTCAGTGTACTTTTCTGAGGGGTAGGGGGACCATAAGCTCTTAACCACAGTCCCCAAAAAAGTGCAAGATCAGAAAACAGCCAAAGGAGCTGCCAAACCTTGGGTGTGTAAGAAGGGGGAGGAGAAGAATCTGACCTCCCCCGGGTCATCAGATGAACTGTAGTGAGGAGACCTCGGGCATTGTCTGCTTTCACAGTGGTTCACCGCCCACTCTTAGAGAAGGTCTGGGCTCTAATTCCCTCCTAGCAGGGGGGAGGGCAAGAGTCCAAAGTCCTCCAGGAGTGCAGGAATGGTGCTCTCTATTACTAAGGTACTTTAGCAAGAAGTAAAGCCAATCCTCAGAACAGGGCATAGTCTGAACAGACTAAAAATCTTCACCTTTACGCATACACTTGGTCACGGTAATATATTAGCATTGCCTTTAGCAACTCAAAGAGGAAGAGCTGTGAAACGGTAAAGGCAAAGCTCTCTCGAGCTAAACTTTGAATCATGAGATCTCCTCATTAAAACTGTCCACACTGTATGCAGACGACAGATTTTGTCCAGTGCCAAGCATGTGCCACCCAGGGTTCTGGTCACTGTACTTGTAACCATTCTACATCTCCCACATATGCTTCCTTTACAAGAGCCATGTGGTCTTTCTGTGTAGTGAAAAATCGGCTTCCCTAATTTACACAACTTTCTTACAAATAATTGAGGCCATTCGGACTTCTTGTTTTCAGCCTCAAATTGAATCAGGCAGTCACAGAAATATTTGGATGAGGCGGGCCCAGAAACCCAAGAATCTCTTCTGGTCTGTGTCTACCCTGTAGGTTAGCCCCGCCTGCCCGCGTTTTTTTAGGAGGCTGCTACGTAAGAGAGTGCAGACGTGCTTCGTAGACCGTAGACCGTCAGCCAAATCTCCGTGGCGACCAGTTCCATCACTCAAAGCTGACCAAAGTCTCCCCACCCTTTATTCTTCTGCTTCTCCCCTCCTCCAACGGAATTTATTTCGTGCTAATGCTACCCAGGGATGCAGGCAGTATCTTTATCTCCCCCGTTGTCCTGTTTTTCCTCATCCTCTTTGGCTCTCCTTCTCCATTGGACATGAATCTGCACAATCCCATGGTGTAAAGCCCTGAGTACTTCTTCCATGGTAGGATGCAGATTTATTGAATGAATGTGTACTTATTTCAAAAATGTGTGCAACGAGTGTTGACTTTGATGGCCTGACCCTATAATCCTATAACTGTTCAAATGGGGGGGAAGTTACTTTGATTACAATCACAGTCTAAATTCTTTAAATATTAAGTTCCAGGTGGACTTTTTAATCCAACTTAATTCCAATTACATGTAAATGGCTGTTTTAAGCTACTTGTAAATAAACAAGTTTATACATGTTTTTACAAAATTAAGAGGAACAAGATAATCCATTAAATTTCATACTCTTGATGAGTGGCCCTTTAAGAGCTTTGAGTCTTAGCTTGATATTCTCAGGCCAGCTCCCTCTCGATACTGTTAATAAGCAGAAACAGATCAACATACTGATAGCAAGAATGAGGAAGAAAGACAAATGGCCTGAAAAGCCCACAGTGGGATATAGATCTGGGTTAATTCATTTATGCATTTGTTTAGCTCTGCTATGTTGCCAGGCCCAGTTTTAGATACTGGGGATATTGTGGTGGTAAGAGAACTGCCAGTCCCTGCTCCCGTGGAGCTTAAATTCAAGTGGATTGGGGTTATGTACATGTTTTTACTTTTTTAAAAAAAAATTATTCATTTTCTTTATTTTTGACTGAGTTGGGTCTTCGTTGCTGCGTGTGAGCTTTCTCTAGTTGCGATGAGCGGGGGCGACTCTTCGTTGCGGTGCGCGGGCTTCTCATTGCAGTGGCTTCTCTTGTTGTGGCACACGGGCTCTAGGTGCGCGGGCTTCAGTAGTTGTGGCTCATGGGCTCTAGAGCACAGGCTCAGTAGTTGTGGCGCACGGGCTTAGTTGCTCTGCGGCATGTGGGATCTTCCCGGACCAGGGCTCGAACCTGGGTCCCCTGCATTGGCAGGAGGATTCTTAACCACAGAGC